>NW_017729013.1:6196994-6206748 GCF_001723915.1 Gavialis gangeticus | reverse complement strand
ACTGCCCCTGGCTCCTGTCTTCTTTGACAGGCAGCCAGGAGCAGATAAGTACTTTCTAAATTTTTTAGGGGCCCCGTGAGCCGGATAGAATGGCTTGGTGGGCCAGATCTGACCTGCGGGCTGTATCTTGCCCATCCCTCTAATAGAAGCTCCCTGATAAGCACCTTTTAAATTTAAGTCTTTGCCTTAAGTCGTGACAGGTTGAAGAGTTTCCCATCAGATCATGTGTGAAGGTACACTCTATTTTCCATGTCTTCAAACGCACAGTTCAGGAGTACTGAGAAGAAGATTCCAAACAGTGTGGGGGCAAGAACACATCCTTGCTTCACTGTTTTTCATCTTGAAGCTGTCCAAAGTGGACCCATCAAACTGAACAGTTGCTTTTGTGTTGTCATGGAAGGAACATATAAGACTTAACAGGATTGGTGGGCATCCTATCTTTTGCAGGACTGCAAATAGATCTGCTCTGCTGGCAGTGTCAAATGCGCTGGTTAGATCCACGAAGGTGATGTACAATGGTTGGTTTTGTTCACTGCATTTTTCTTGAAGTTGCCATAGGGAAAATATCATGTCTATGGTTGATCTTCCATCCCTGAATCCACACAGATTCAGGTGTAGACAACTGGCCAGCTGTTGCAGGTGCACTAAGATAGCCTTTGTGAAAGCTTTGCCTGCTGTACTTAGAAGCAAAATACCTCTATAGTGGTTGCAGTTGTCCTAATCTCCCTTATTTTTATACAGAGCAACAAAGTGTGTGTCATACATGCCTTCTGGTACCTCACCATCTTTCCAGCATTTGAGTATCCGATGAAGATATGGTAGTAGGCTCTCTGTTCCACACTTGAGAATTTCCACTGGGATGCCATCTTTTCCAGGAGCCTTGCCACTTCATAATGAATCAATAGCCTTGCTTAACTCTTCTGCAGCGGGCTCCACAGCTAACTCTGGTATGACCTGTAGAGTTGATATTTGGTCCAATGATTCGCTGGTGGTTTTTCTTTCCTGTGAGTCTATAGCTCCTAGCAGTGTTCAACCCAAGACATCTGCTTGCTTCCATCTGTAATGGCTTCACCGCTACAGGACCTGAGAAGGGCAGCCTTGTTGATAGCTTTCTTCAGGCTACATGATTTAGGTTTCCTGTGTCTGAGGCTGTCTGTATCACATCACAGAGCTTACCATAGTACTGATTTGCACAGGGTCTGGTTGCTCTCTGTACCTCGCCTGTCAAAGTCTTGCTTTGGTGCTCTTGGCTGGCTTCTTGTTGAGTTTCAGATAAGCTGTGTTCTTGATGTTGAGAGGTAATAGTTCTGCATTTTCCTCAAGCCAGTCCATATTGGACAGTCTCTTCTCCCCAAATGTAGCTTTAGCTGTTTCATGTATTGCAGTTCTTAAACCTTCTCAAATCAACTCTGCCTTCTTTGATAGCGACTCCCCAAATATGCTGAGTCTGAGAGCCTTCACAAACTCTTGGCACTTTCTCTGGTTCCTGGCATTAGTGGTATTGGTTTTGGACTTGCTCCTAGGTTTTGCTCTATGTAGTTTTTCTTGGCTGTAATTTTCACTTTGCTAATGATCAGGGAGTGGCCAGTGTCACAACTGGCATTGTGGAATGTGCAGGTCTTCTGCACTGAAGGTAGATCTTTCCTTCTAACAATAACAAGGTCTAGTTGGTGCCAGTGGCCTGATCATGGATGTTGCCATGACACTTTGCGGTGATCTCTTCCATCAAAATGGTAATGCACAGTTGGTTTTCAAGCAAAATATGAATTGGTAATGCACAGTTAGCTTTGGGTGCAGAAGTCAAGAAATCGCTGACCTTTTTCATTGATCTTGCTGATGCCAAAATGTCCTAGGCAATCTGGCCGTGAGTTGTTGCCTGCGCAAACTCTTGGACTGACATCTCCGAGGACGAACAGTTGCTTAGTTGATGGTATTCCTTTGACAATTTGGTGCAGAATGTCGTAACATTTATCCTTCTCCTCAGGGCTGGAGTTGAGTGTTGGTACGTAAGTGCCGATGACGTTCACAAAGCCAATGGTCATCTGAAGTCTAAATGAGATGATGCGCTCTAGCTTCCCAATGGGTGTTTCTATAAGCTTGACCACCTTGTGGCTCACAGCAAAGCTGATACTGTGCTGACAATTTTCTTCAGTGCTTTTACCTTGCCAAAAGAAGGTATAATTGGTCTCTCCGACAGAACCAGGATCTGCAGGTCTTGTTTTCCGGAGTGCTGCAATGTCAATGTTGAGTTTGTACAGCTTGTGGTCAATCAAGACTGACTTCTGTATGCCGCTCATGTACTGTAGGTCATCATCATCCGTCAGGCCAGGTCAGGCCACATGATCCTGACATTCCAGCTTCCAAGGCACAAAGTTCTTGGTTTCTCGTTTTTACCAGGTGCAAGGGTTTCCATCTGCTTATTGGCTCTTGGCCTGCCTCAACGAGGCAGAAAGACTGTGATGGGTCAGCACCTAACTGTTATTGGGCTGCCCAGCATTATGGTAGACAGTAGCTGACCAGTGGAACGTGAGGATTATTCCCACCGAAGGTGACCCATGGCACCCTTCTCTATGTCAATCAAGTGAAAGCTTATAACCTATAACTGCCACCTTCTGTGTTGTGTCCTTGCTGCCAGCAAGGATGGAGTGTCCTCTCCACGCAGTATGGCTGCAATAGCCTGGGAAGTTGATATGGAGATGTTGCTTTGCCCATGCATCAGTATCCCCCTCTTGGCAACACTGGTTTGGTCCAAAGGAAGGGCAGGAGTTGATACGTTTGAAGCCAGCTGCGCGGCAGGAACTGCCAATGCAGAGGAGGTCTTCCATCTGCCTGTCTTTTTGGGCTCTATTCCTAGATCCGTTGCCAGCCATAGCTGAAGAGCCCAATCTGTCTTGTGTGGATGCTGCTGGCAAAAAAAAAATCACTAAAGCGATTATGCTCATCTGCCTTTTGATGGCATTTTCTCCATCAAGGGTTCCACCCTCCTCAGGCGCTCATCTGCCAGAAGCTACTGGTACTTCTTGAGGTTATCAGGTTAATTAACTGCTGCCTAGCACTCGGCGTTGACCAGTACAGGTTCTACCACTTATGGTCACAGCGGTAGCAGTTTTTCAGTCCTGACCTGACCACAGATAGATGGAACACAAAACAGATAGAATTCTCTACAGAGCATGGCTGTGGCAGCTTTTTGTCCAAGTTTCCTGTGACTTATACAAGTATAAAACCCTAACTGATGCCACTCCTTAAATACCCTCACACTTTTTACCAATCAGCCACAGAGTAGCTCATTCAAATAAACTGTGCATTTCACTGGTTAAAATGCTACACAACTAAGACACATAAATACAAAAGTCTGTCTGAATAATGTAAAGCAGCTCCTTACCTTTACTCTAATTTGTGTCACCTGGAACAAACATTCAGTTCCTGTAGAGAGAATGATGCTTGCTCTGGTCTTTCCAGTCTCAGTAAGAAAACCTAAAGTAAAATTGAAAAGATGATGAAGCTTTCAGAATTATTACCATAAAAATTAATTGAATAAAATTTATAAGAGGCGGAAATTAAAATCCAGCAATTCTGCTTTACAACAATGTTTCGTTAAGTTGAAAGCGAACCAAATGTTTTGCTTGGGATTTTAAAGAAAACATTAACGTATCAACATCCACAGTTCAGATCAGAAAGACAATGTGAACACATATAACACGGTGTCACGTTAACGTATCTTTCTACAACCTCTTGTGGGACTACAATTTGTAAATGGAAAAAACCTCTCGCAATTACTAAGTTTTAGTGGGTAGTAATTTCCACCAAACATTACTGGAGACACTGAATGACAGACAACTTTGCTGTTCTTCTAAATGCCAGAATAACACTGCCAGGATCATTCAATCTCCTATCTTTCACATTAAATCTGGAAGGGAAAAAATGAGAAAGCTGCAAAATCCTTTTTTAGGCTGATGGCGTCAAAAGCAAGTTGCTGGAGGAAAGAGACCCATTTGTTTTAGCTGGAGACTGGATAAGTAGCAAGTGCAGTCTTGTGGAAGTAACAAAACTTGGCAAGAGTTCTTGGGCATAAGTACACCCACCTAACACAACAAGCTGAGTCCCAATGTGCACACCTTCCAGGTATCTTGCTGGTCACCTTAAAACTACACCTATGGACTTACCATCCCCAGTCCACGGCTCCACAAGGAGGTTTTCAGGCCCTGATTTATCTTCCTTCCCCTTTACATCACATGCTTGCAGAGTTAGCCGTAACGGTTTTCCTACACAAAAAAAGCAATAGGTTTGTCAGTAACAGTAGGGAAAATATTTACAAAAAGCAAAAATACTAAAAAAAATATTAAAAAGGGAAAAACACAGTCTTTTTACTTTGTATCTTTACATAAATAAATAATTAATTAAATAAAAAAAAAATCATGATTTTGTGACTTTGTATACAATTGACATCTCAACCAAGATAGGAAATTGAAGTTATGACAGTCTGAATTCCTTCAACTGTAGCACGTGCATTTTGGAGTTCACAACACGACATACTAAATACTACCTTTATACTAGGAAACAGAGAATACAGTTGTCAGGGAAAAAATAAATGGCTTTCCACACTGTTGAACCTAACGTGCCATTAACAATCTTTTGCAGTTAAAATGCTTACATCTGTCATAGGTAGGCTTGGCAGGGTTCGATTTTTACTAATATCAGTAAACACTGATTTCACCATTCACTCACTGGCTAGTGAAAAAATATTTCCATCAGTAATAATCACAATTTAAAGACAGGACATTGTAACAGGGAACCCTTACCCCTGTTCCTGGACAGCGGAGAAAGAGACAGAGGTTTGGAGGGGTTAAAGAGGAAAACAATGAGTGGCCAAATAATCTCTCAATTAACCAATTCTCTGCTCATTCAGGCCTAATGACTCATCAGTTAAGCGATTAGGTGTTCTCTAACAGGTGGGGGGAAACAGGCTTGAGGGAGATAACAGGTTGCTTAAACAAACCCCTATACAAAACTGGGGAAAGGCGGGGGTGGAGGTAGAAGAGAGCTATTTGAGTATTTGAGGCTCCAGCCCCATGGCAGCAGGGTCCAGGCTGGCTAAGCAGGGGGGTGGGGGCAAGGATGGATACCACCTCCCACCAAGTTCCCAGAGCTCTGGGAGTGCCACTGCCCTCCTTTTCTGATCCCAGCCTGCCTGGGTCTTTCCTGTTGAATGAACAGAATGATTTAAAGCTGCTATGATTAACAGATTTATGGATATTTACTTCTTATATTTTGACCCGTGATTTTATAAAACTTTTAACAGTATACTGGCATTACTAAATTGTCTGCCCCCAACACCCCTAATGTTGTGCAATCCTGAAAATGTAAATGTCAAAATGTTAACAACTGCTTAAAATGACATTGTTTTTAGCCATCAAACTTATTACAAAATAAAATCAAATTCTGCCAAGCCTAGTCATAGGCCAGTTGGTGGTTGAATCTGATCAATATATTTCTCTCTATCAGGTTCATGTCAACAGGCCTGGTATGAATGCCCACTGTTTTAGGACTGGAAAGTGAAAGCAACGTGTCCACATACAACTCTAAACTTTGTCAAATGTGAAATGAAAAATTATGAATCTATGTTAATCCTACAACAAGAATAAGTCTTCAGCAGACCAACAAACAAGCTGAGTAGGGAACTTTAGAATCCCCTTCACTGAGAGTTTTCAGGAAGTGGCTGGATATGCATCTCTGGGACAGTTTAAGAACAGCAAATAATACATCTGTTGGACTAGATGGCCATGAAAGGCCCTCCCAACCCTATGATTCACTGACAAAAATTATACATAATGGCACTCTACTTACTAAAAAAGACTTAGAAAAGAAACTTCATGAAATCTACTGCAGGATCAGACTAATGTCACTAAGTAACTTTGATATAGATGAAACACCTTTACCATGTTACTATAAAAGCAAATACTCACAAAGTTCTTGAAGCCAGGCCCAAGTATATCAGTGGCAATGCGTAGGGGGTGCACGTGCACCCCGAGAGAGCACTGATGCATCCCTCACAGCCAGCATACCCTGCTTAGATGACAGGCAGGTGGGGCAGGCGAGAGTGCTGGTGCCCCCCCGAGAGCGCCGGCTAGGGAGTGGGGGCACCATGAGAAGTGATCCCACGGTCCTCCTGCAGCCAATCCTGCCGACTGGGGGAAGGTTTCCCCTGTGGCCGATCGCACAAATCCAGAAGTGTCGTGCTGACCTGGAAGTGCCAGTGGCACAGCACTTCCGGGCCAGTGTGATTGGCCGCAGGGGACCCCCACTTCGGTCAGTGCAATCGGCTGGCACAAGCAGCTGTGGGGGAGCCCCCCCGCCGGTCATTGACTGGTCGCTGTTGGGGCAAGTGGCCCCCCCCCCCCCCCCCCCCCCCCCCCCCCCCCCCCCCCCGCCCCCTTCAGGAGGCACCAGCAATGTTCCCTCTAAGGAGCAGCGGTCCGTGAGCGCACCGCTTTGGTCTGTGAGCACGCCGCTTCAGTCTTGCCTGACCCTTTCAGCACTGTCTGCCGGTAAGTGTCCCACAGTAAGTGTCCAGGTGGGAGCAGGCAGGGTTTGGCCACCACCCTTCCCCATGCTAATTGCTGCCCAGAGCTGCATAGTGGAGCACTGTGGGGCAGCCATGGGCCGGACACAATCAATTGGTAAAACTGATGCTGTGGCCCAGTCACGGGCCGGACACAAGCAGTTAACACAACTGACAGAGAGGCACTGGGGTCGGCATGGGACACTTACCAAAGGTAAGCTCCTCACTCTTCACGCGGGGCAGGCAGCAGCTCCTCCCCAAGGTGAGGTAAGGCAGGGATGGGGGCTGGGGCTGGGGCTGGCGTGGGCTCCGCTGGCTCCACGGAACTGCTCCACTCCTCAAGCCCTGATGCCATGCGCCTCCTCACTCCCCGAGGCGATCCGGGGGTGTGGAGCAGTTCCCCGGAGCTAGTGGAGCCTGCGTAGCCCGCCCCAGCCCCCAGCCCCACCTCGGGGAGGAGCTGCTGCCTGCCCTGCATGAGTAGTGAGGAGCTTACCTTCAGTAAGTGTCCCACGCTGGCCCCAGTGCCTCTGCGCCCAGCTCCTCTCCAGGCAGGCGCGCAGCATTAAAAAGTTGGTGCACGGCAGGATTTTTTTACTTGCGAGCGGCTGCAGACGCACAGCTTAGAGGGAACCTTGGGCACCAGTCGCCCATGTTGTATATATTCTAAGATTAGCTTCGATCTGATGCAAGAGCCCCAAGTGCACATACTTTCATCTAATGAAGATTATCAAGCTGAAAAAACACTCTAGAACAAAGATGTAAATGATCAAGGAATGATTTGCATAAGCAAAACCTGGAGAGCTGTGATGCTCTGCACATACAAGGAAGGCGGCAATTACCATTCATTTCAGTAATGTTTGCATAGGCCTAGGAGCTACTTACCATATTTATAAAGCAGATTTTGTCTAACTGTTGCCATGGAAGCAATAAGTGATGAAGCTTTATATGGCGTGTCCAGATGATCAGTGATTGTACAGAGCGAACTTAAAACTTTGGCAACACTACCTCTGGCTAAGGCAAAAGCCAACAGTGTAAGTTCTACCTCTGGAGTGGCACAACAACTGGGGGAAATAAAAATAACAAACGTATGAATTAAAAAAGGTCAATCAGAAAGGCAACCTACTGCAGCAAAACAAATTCAGCAAAACATTATTTCACTAACTTACATGGGGACCCATTTATATAATCATTCAAGTCAGGGGGTCAAACATATGGCCCAAGAGCTGGATCCAGCTCCAGGGAGCTCTATAACATGGCACTGTTGCTGCCCTACATGCCGTGCCAGATCAGCCCCATGTCCAGTGCCCAAGATATGCACCGCCTGCAGTGCTCACTGGGTCCAATTGTCCTGAAACCACAGGTGCCACATATGCCGGATCAGATGCATGGGCGTTGGGATCCATGGGCCTGATCCTGCCTGCGGACTGGCTATCTGCCACTCATCTGGTTTGCAGAGCCAGATGAGTTTGACACCCTTGTTTTAAGTCCTCTGCTTCTAAAAACAGCTTCATGCTGTTTCAGTGGGAGTAAGCACTGAAACAATCATTTAAAGCCTTAAATTGTCTAGTTAAAAAGCAAAAAGTAAGATGCGCTATTCAGGTTTAGCCCAGGAATTCAGTATTTATGTACAGGGACCTACTGAATTCACAGTAGAAGTAGAGCGCGTGGAAGCTCCTTTAACCTTGCATGTTCCCCATAGCGCACCTCACCCCTTGCTCCCACCCTGATCAGCAGAGACCCCACCACTACTTCCTGATTAGCAAGGAAACTAAAACCACAGTTTTAAACACGGTGCTGTTTTTGTCTCCCTGCCAGTCAGCAGAAAATAGCCGGGCCATCCAGGGCCCCTCAGCCAATCAGTGGCAGGAGGCAAAAAACAGCACCATATTTAAAACCGTAATTTCTGCCTTCCCGCTGATCAGGAGAGAGCTGCAAGCAAGGCCCCTCCACCAATCAGCAGCAGGGCAGTGGGGGAGGTGTTGCAAGGGAACCTGCAAAATTAAAGAAGCCACAGTGCACCCCATTTCCGCCATGAATTTGGTAGGTGCCTATGTACGTATGTATAGTTCTTATAATAGAAGCATTCCCTAGTAGTACATGCTACTCCACACATCATAGGTCTGGGCCCCCAATCTCTCTGCTTTCTACACGCCCACTAGCAAAAAAAAATTTGCTTCCCAGTAACCACTTGTAAGCACACCCACTAACCTCAACTTTCATTTTGTAATACATCTAAAAACATTCCATTGAGAAATGAGCCTCTTGAAAACCTAAGACTTCTGTAATTATATTGTGAAAAGTTTAATTTATTAGTCATTTATAATTAAAGCCTGCTTAACTTCTATGTGAAGATTTTAATGAAATATTATTTGTAAAGAGAGAGGCAGACCAAAAGAAAGCAATGGCATAATTCATATTGGCTACACTAGTCCTGAATAGTAACAAATCACAGTGGCCTGGCCTCTCAAGCAATTCCATATGAATTAAGTATACTACTGTCATGAATAATTTATTTCAGCAGCAACTTTGGTTCACAAATTATACTTAATAAGAGTACTTCTGACTATTTTGAGGGGATATCACATTTTCACCAGTCTTGGTATTCATTTATTGAACTAACCCCTTAGTATTTCTTCTCAATGGTAAAAGAGAAAAATGTATCAACTCCTGCTAATCTCAATGAACATTTTTCACTTGAAGCAATTTCCCACCAATTTCAACTTTAATTATATCATGACACCACATTTCAGGACAAAAAACAGCAAAGTGAGCCATTAACTTCACTTTGCTCATTATGGCTAGGGACAGACATTCAAAAAGCCTGAGCCTGAAGAAATCCAATCTTTTCCGGTTAGTCTAACCTGCAAAGGTTGAACCAATTTGGAGGTGGATAGATGGTTCCCTTTTCATTCCAGAGATGCAGGCACGTGCCTGCAGTGGCTCAGGCTAGAAGCTGAGGGGCACAAGAGCAGCCTTCCCTTCCCTTTCTCAGTGCTGATCTCAGGGGGGCATGGCCAGGCCCCAGCAGGGTGCTCCGATTAGGAAGGGGTTTAAACCCCCACCCTGCCTGCACCATCTCATGCCTTTCCCTGCTTGCTGCTCAAGGAGTGGGAGTGCTGCCAGATCCCAGCCCCTGGCTAGTACTCTGAGGCAGAGGACGGGGGGGGGGGGGGGGGGGGGGCGGGGGGGCCC
>NW_017729013.1:6194637-6196908 GCF_001723915.1 Gavialis gangeticus | reverse complement strand
GGGGGGTGCAGTGCATGCATCAGTTGATGATAATGAGAGGGGGACTGAAAACCTCAGTGTCTGCAAACCAGCCGGGGGGTGATAAAACCACAGTGTTATCAGCCCATCAGCAAAACAAAAGCCTGTCTCATAAGTTCAAATCCTTCTTAAACAGCTTCTTCTAAGGAAGGAAGGGAGGGACATTACCAGCTGACCTGTTGGTTAGCTCCAAAAAGCCCTAAACGGACACTGTTGTCTGCTTGTCCCAGTGAAATTGGAGACACACACACACTCCTCTGAACATTAGCTAGCATACCACATGCCTAAGGTCCATAGGGCTGGGGTTTGTGCTGCGGGAGATGGGAGGAAGGAATGGTGGGAGGAAGGGGAGATCCCTGCTTGAGCAGTGCGGGAAGCCAGGCAGACCCTGCTCTGCCTGCTCTGGCTAGGGAGAAGAGGGGTGGGACCAGCCCTGTTCTCTGGATCAAAGAGCACAGCCTAGCCCAACCTCGCCCAGGGCTGCAAAGCATCTGGGATGCTGGGGAACTCTGGTTGAACAGACATTGAATGAAACCGGTTTGACCCAAATCAGTCAAGTCTGATACTACATGCAACCAGGTTTATCTTAAACCAGTTTCAGCCATTTTGAAAATGGTTTATGCACACTGAACTTATGTTCTGTTACAGGTTTAAACCAGTTTCTGATCACTTAAACTGGCTTATATGTAATGTCTGACCCTAGCCTATTAAACTGACCCAGTGGACCTGAGGAACCACTTCTTCACATTTACTTCTGAATTTTTCAAGGTATGAATAAACACGACAAGAGTATACAAAATACAATAAAAATTAAGATTTTTTTTAACGGTTTCAGTTACTTTATATTTTCCCACTGTACATATTAAGCCAAATGTGCTCATACCTGGTTATTCTTATAAGAAAGCTATCTACTTCCTCCAGCACACTGGGAGACAAAAAACTTGAAAAGTCTGTAGAAGCAGCTGTCAGGGACAGTGGTGGCATATGTTGCAACGCTTTCCTGGAAAAGCAAGAGAGCATAACATGAGAATAACTCAAGTAAGGCAGATGAGCTAAGACAAGAGCATTACAAGTGAAAGGCTGCTTAGAATTTTTAAATTGATACGATCACATCTCTTCGCAACACAATTTTCTACCGTGAGAAATGTACGAGGTATATAAATATAACTTTTCTGTATGTAAAAAGACAGCATTTGGATTCTAGATGGAAAAAGTTCATAGACTGTTCAATCAGTAGCTGCATAAATATCACACTTAAGTTCCAACCCTGCTATTAGATGCACACAATCCCTAATTTAGGGAGACAGGACACAACAAAGCCATTCTATGAAACATATTATTAACTTCCACATGGAAAATTGTTTGTTTTATGCACAACCACATTTGAAACATTTTAAAATAAAGTTTCTTCTTTTTAAGAATGAAATGTGCGTTGTTTTTTAAATTGAACAGGACATTGCTGTTTTGAAAGAAAAAAGCCACTAGGAAAATCTCTGCTTTCACAACTCAAGCTTACATTCGAGTAGAGAATTTTCTTCCTCCCCATTTGCTTTTCTGCTTTCATAGAAGAGAAACACCCCCCCCCACCAAAATAAACAGGAGCATTTGTTATAACTCTAAGAATTTTTAAAAAATCTGAAAAAGGATATTTAGAAAGAATATGATGCCCAAATCCCAATTATAGCTGTTATTCCTGTAAAACCTCCCAGCACTTAACTTAAATATCTATTTACTGTCTGGGTAGAATGCTTTGCTTACGATTGCAAATAAATATCTAAAAAGTATTACAAGTTAAGGCCCCAATTCTACAAACAATTTACAGCAGAGGACCTTCTCCAGTGACACCGAGAACATGCAGTTACTCAACTGCAGGGTTGCCAACCAAAGAAAAAAATTCTGACTTTTTACTAACAGCCAAACTTTTTTTTTTTTTTACTGATACAAGTTTTTACTAATATATAAAATAAAAGGGTTGGTTGTCAATAAAAGGCCTTCCCCTCTGCCAGCCCCACTTCCCCCATTCCAGCATGGATCCCCAAAGAAGCCTCACTGCTACCCAGCAGTATTATATCCAGTCTGGGACACAACAGCAGCCCACGGCTGAGAAAACACTCCCTGCAGGGTGTTGTACTCCTGCTTGGGTAGCAGGTGGTGCTTAGGGTTACCATACATTCGTGTTTTCCTAGACATGTCCTCTTTTTGGGACCTCCCATCTCCATCAGGTGTTGCTTTTTTTTTTTTTTTTTTTTTTTT
>NW_017729013.1:6180630-6194277 GCF_001723915.1 Gavialis gangeticus | reverse complement strand
TTTTTTTTTTTTTTTTTTTTTTTAAATACCAATATATGTCCGGGATTTTGCTCTGCTCAGCATCAAAGTTTTCTTGGCACTTCCCAAGCAAGATGCAAGAGGGAGGGCAATTGGAGGCAGGGAGCATGACATGCGTCTGTGTGCACACACGCACATAGCCAGCATGCAGTCAGGCAGGGTGGTGAGAACAGACCTGACAGCTGGATGCAGGTAAGTTTATGGGGAGCAGGGGTTGGAGTGCCTGGGTTTGGGGACTGTCTGGGGGGTAGCCCTGTGCAGGCGCACACACACACATACGCACACACAGGGGGCAAGTGCCTGCTGGTGCTGGGGAAAGCTCTCCAGGCACTGGGGCTGCAACAGGGCGGGGGAGGCAGGGGAGGTGCCTGCCACTCTAGTGGGGGAACAGGCAGAGTGGCCCGTTGGGGGCAGCAGGGAGCTGTGTAGCTGGGGTGCCTGTGCTTGCAGGGGTAGGGCAGCCAGAAGACACTGCAGGGCTGCAGGGGTTGGGCATGAGGGGCACCAGCAGGGCTGGCAGGAGCTGTGGTTTGGAAGCAAGGGGCACCAGGGGGGCAGGGGACTGTGGGTCAGGAGCATGGGGCAGAGGCAGTGCCCAGGGGGCAGCAGGTCAAGAAGGATGGGGCGGGGTGCTGCAGGTTGGGAATGAGGGCACCAAAATATTCTGGTGGGTTGGGTGGCTGTGGCAAGGCACAGGCTGTCATCCCCCCGACAATGATATTACTGCCTAACAGGTGTCCTCTTTTCTGAAACTGGAAACATGGTAACCCTAGGGTACTACTCTGTTCTGTCCGTCGGAGCTTCAAGGAAGTTGCAGCTGCTTAGTGTTTTTACTCATGGCTAAAGTTTTGGGGGTTTTTTGTTTGTTTGTTTGTTTACAGAGACTTACCTACAGCCATTTTAGCTTGATTTTTAATGACCATTGGTAACCCTGCTCAGCTGTTTAAAAGAGGTCTGAGAGACTGCATAGACAAATTAGAAAGAAAGTTTGCAAGCATTCCGTCTTGTGACTTCCATTGATACTAGTGCAAGTGCTGTTACGAACACCATTGTTGTAGGAGGTTCTGCGATTTAAAATCATTGAGCAGAATAGTTTGGCAGCTGTTCAAGAAAACATTACTCGCAAAACTACCCATCACTGCAAGAGGCATGTCTACCCCAGGATCCCATAAATGCCAAACCACTCCTCAGAAATATTTTGTACAATATTTACATAAAGAAATGCTCTTCAAGAGTGGAATTCTGAAAGTGTCTAATGAAAAAAAATCAAGGTGATACTTGCCAACAAATGAAGTGAAACTGTGAGGCTTCAAAAGACTGTGCTGGCTACACTTGTTTCAAAAATCTATTTACCTTCATAGTTATCGCACTACACAACCTGTTTGTCAACACAGCAGAAATGTAATATTTTACTTCACTATATTGCCTAGATGCCTTGCTCATGAATGACAATACACAGAGACCCTCAAATAAGACTCAAATGTATAACTATAAATCTGAACAAGACACTTTATATTTCCAGTTGGATACCCTTATCCATAGCAGTGACAAGTACAGATTGCTAATTCTGCATAGTACATGATTCAGAGCACTGTCTTGGAACATCTAGTTATATTCTGAAATATTTCTGTATACTTAGATGTTCTTGAAGATCTTCAATGGTTATTAGGATACTAAAGAAATACAAGTTTCAAAGCATTTTCTCCCTTAAAAAGGAGACATAACAGCAAAAGAAATAAAAAATTTGTGCAAGGGATTGGCAGTCTTGGACCCGATTAACATACCAACACTTAACATAAGAGAAACAAAAAAATATAGGCAGGAACAACAGTATCTTTACAAAGTTAAAAACAGATCAGATTAGCACAGTGAAAAAAAGTCAACAAACATTCAACTCATGTGCAAGCAACCATGTGCTTTAAGCTAAAATGCCACTGGATGCGTCTACACGTGCACTGATTTGCTTTTACTAATGCATATTAAATTTAGTACCTCCAATATGAGATACTAAATTAGCGCACATTTGGCTGTGCTAATATACAGTAGCGCATTTGCACATTTTTTCAGTGACACTTAACGCGGAGTAGACTATTTTTACTGAGTATTAGCATAATGTCACAATTTTTTACGTCATGCTTTAATGCGCAGTAAAAGTCTACTACACATTAAAGCGTACATGTAGATGTACCTGCTGAGTAACTATTAGTTTGATTGGACTGAAGGAAGCCTGTCATAAGTGACTATCCAAGTATTTGGGCTATTCAAAACCACACATTATGACTTGATAGAGAAAAAGGGTCAGGATTGTTGATTGTAACTTAAATTCTTTCAACCATTATCCCTTCCTAAGAAGTTACATTTTTATGGGGGACTCAACTATGCTAGCTTAAAAGCAGACATTTATGAACAAAGATTATTCCCAGAACTGTGCTGGCAGGAGCTGATGGTGCATAAACAGATTTTTTGGCACAGCACTACTGAGTGAGGGTTGTTTATAAAACTAAGCTAAATTAAGCATCATTCATAAAAGGAAATGGGAGGTAATCAACATCTCTAAACAAAAAACAACAAAGCTGGCAATAGGCAATTAGTTAATTTCCAGCTTCTAAGAGAAAATTACAAGCCACAGAAGGTAAAATAAGATGACAGTCTACCAGCACGCATTCAGCCATTTACTGATTTAACAGGCAAGTTGGCCATGAGGCCTAATAAAGCCAAATTTTGTTTGGGTACCTGTAACATGCAAAAAGCACAAAGGAATGATTATGCAGTGCAGGGCTGTCAAAGATGCATTCCGTGGAGCTGTATCATCCAGCTCCCACGGCTTTCTGTGGGTCACAGTCTCACACAGGCAGAATACACAGGGTGCTAGATGGCTCCACGTGCTGCACGCAGCATCGCTTCTAGCTTGTGTCTCAGAGCAGTGGAGCAGCCGCCACATGCAGCACACCTCCAGAGCAGCCGCATGCCACTTGGCTGCGATGCAGCACAGCTCTGCGGCAGCTGCCACAGGCAGCCAAGTTCTGGAGCAGCCAAAGCAGAACCAGTCCTGCATGTGGTACCCACTATTCTGGAACACAGGATCACTCTGTGAATCCAGTCCAGCCTGTGGTCCAGCCCCATGCCACTGAGTTTGATGCCCCTGACGTAGTGAAATCTGGTAATGAAGGAGTTTTAACTTCCCAGTGAAGTTATAAAAACAGTTCAGTACAGGTCAGAAACTGTAAGAAAGCAAGGAACTTTGGTACTTACTGAGTATTTTGTAAAATAGTGTGAACAAAGGCTGGATTAGTTTCCATGGAAGCTGTAACAAGTGAAGTCAGCAGAGACCAGTACCAAATAGCAGAAGCATCACATACTGAGACACCAGCCTTTTTAATTCTTTGATAGCCGACAGCCCTGAGTCCATGGATTCTGGTATCGCACCCATCACTAAGGCAACGTTTGATGTTTATCTGTACATCTGCCAATAGCGGCAAATGAGAAAAAAGGGTAATTTCTTCCATTCAAGAACCATCAGATTTAGCCATAAGACAAACCATATGTATAAAAGAAGTAATTCCCAAAGACTGACATGCATAACAAGTGCATTTAACTAAGGAATATTGCCAAGTGTCTATATGATCAAATGCACCCATATTTTTGCTCACACATAGGAATAGCAATTTGGAAAATTCCTTTCAGAAGACTCTTGTGCCCCACTGCACAATCTGAACCATTAGTTCCTGTAATGCAAGAAGTGGGGTTACAAACTTGAAGGTTATGACAAAATAAACAAACCGTCCTCCAAAAAGTACAAATAAGAAATTTACTTTACTAGATTCTAGCTGCATCTTAAAGGAAATATTTCTGGTAAGTTCTCTGAAGACTTCCATCACATAAGAGTCAAATGCAAACCATTTTAAAAGTTAGACAAAACATATTAACAACCTCTTTGTTGAACGGGATGGACAACACTTACATAGAGTTAGTTTTGAGGTATAAGCTCTCTCCTCTAACTATTTCTTAAACTACAAAAGGTATTTTTCTTAACAAAAATCAAAATTTCCAAGTTTCAGAAATCACCACAAGATTTCTGTTCCCTCTGATGGCAGAGTCAACATGGCACCAACAGATTTATTGCGTTTAAAATGCATATAATTGGCTAATGTAAAATTATCTCACTACTGCGGAGATGGATGTGAAGTGCAATCCTTTGATTACAACATTCCTGAAAAATTATTTTTCTGACCACACTTGTGATTTGTTGCCCACTAGCAGCTGCTAGATTGTACCACATCCAAAAAAACAAACTAAAACTAAAACCCCCCACAATTTTAACCCAAGTTCTCTTGGAATCCTGAGCTAAGTCCATAACTTATTTTCTAATTCTACGAAGTTCAGCACATTCTCCTCTGATCGCCCAGCCTTTCACTTTGAGAAAAGCAAAAAAAGAAAAACACCAATTGTATCTTTATTGACTCACACATCTGACTAATGTTAGCGTTTTCCAACAATGTTACGTAGCCAGTGATATTGCTGGGAATGTGAACATCTCGGACCTCCTGGAGAGTGCTGGCATTCCTTCCAACTGCCACCGTAACTTGCTGTGGCATATAACTCTGGTCATTAGCTGCCACTGCAATGGACAGATGTCTCAGAACAACATCTGGTTTCATCTTTAAACTGAAAGACAACAACAACAACAAACCACAATACGCATCTTCCGAAGAGAAGAAAAATCAAGAGTCCAATTTTCAGTCAAGCCTCAGTCTCCATTTCTGCAAGCGCAGATACATGCACTGGTATTTGTCTAATTACGTGCATAAGCTTCACCAACAACACATCCCAAAGCCTGAGTTAAAGGTACAAAATACTAATATTTGCACCTACAAATACAGAAGCTACCATGGACAATTAGGACCTAAAATCACAACGCTATTCGGAATAAATGTTGTACGTTTGCCAAATTAGCACCCAATTCAACATTAAAAGTCTCATCCATCTGGTGAGAAGCAATGATGGTCTTTCAAAAATGTAAAAATGAATGTCTCTAAGCAATAATCAGCACAAGCATATCAGCATTTGCAATACGTCTCAAAAACACAGGGCATTTATACACATGTTCTGGGGGGGAGGGGCTTTAAATAGAGAGGCTCTTGGGGAGGGAAGACTTTAATTAAAAGCAGCTCCAAGAAACACTCTAATTAAAGTGCCCAGAGAGTCATGTGTATCAGCATCCCCACACCGAAAAATGGCAGCGGGGATACTTTAACTAAAGCTCTTTGAATAAGCATGAGTTAGAGCACCACCCCAACATTTTTCAGCACAGGGACAGTGATACACGTGACACTGGAGTCTTCTGGAGCGCAGTAATTACCACTTGATTAATCAAGTCTGCTCCAACACACTGCAATTACAGAGCGTCCGAGCAGCCTCAGTGTACGTGTACAAGTGCCCATTAAGCCCAAGTGGGGAGGCACGAGATATACTACAGCTAACCTTGGGTCCTTTTATGCTGACAGTTTTGTCTTTTTAGTCAATCACACCCAAAAAGGAAGTTAAAAGGACTTAACCTCTTTCAAAGTTATTTGTTTGTCATGCAACTACCATGGACTCTTCCACTGACAGTCTAGTGGTGTTTGAATATTCCTCTCCTACTTTGAGTTTCCTGGGCTACCAATCCTGAAACCCAGTTACTACAGTGGTGCTTGCTAACTCACCGTATCCAATGAGAGCGAGCACTCCCATCTGACTGCCAAAACGATGTAGTTTCTCCATTTGTCATTTTGTCAACATCAGCTGAGTTGGAGGAGGTTTCTATGTTGGTATAGCACTTTGTGACTGACTTGAGTCTGTCTGATTCTTGATTACCATTCAGATCGCTAGGAAATCCTGTGAAAAGAAAAAAAGAAGTCATAAAGAAGTAAAACACTCCTTTTAAAAAAAAAAAAAAATAAAGGCACAGCTCTACCAAGACAAGCAGTCCATAGCGGTTAGTTCTGAGAGAATAATTCATAGCTTGTGCAGAAACGTTTCTGGAAGTCTTCCTTACTTAAGCAGAACATAGCAAAGTACCGTTCCAATTTCTCAACATAGTAGAATGACATTTTGGAGTAATCTCACTGTAAAGATTCCTATTTTTGCCTGGAGTTCAGTATACATTAGTCTTTTGTCATTTCTATTTAAACGGGTTCAATGGTAGCGTTTCGCTAAGACATTAAGCTACAAATTGAAAAAAAAAATAGCAGACTCAGAAAAACCTAGCTGGCTATATTAAAGAGGAGGTAAAGTGGATCATTTCCCCACATAAATTCTAGTTTCTCTCCTCTTGGGGAAAAGTGTACAAAAATGGAGTAGAAAAATTTAGTGTCAAATTAAAATGTTATCTTTAGGTATCAAGGGCAATTAACCTCGTGTAAATCCTACTCCAGTGTTCCATATGGATAACTGCAGACAACAGTCAAGCTACTTTTCTACACAACAGTTTGGAAGTAGTCATTTGCAAACAGAAGTCATGTTTATAGTGAACTGGAGAGAGTATTAGAAAAACTGTTTATCGTTGATAAAGTTAGGAGACAGGAGAGAAACTGAATATCACCAGACTGTAGGCTGTGTCAAGGGATGACTTTTCTAGACTTGCTCCAAAGAAAAAGAAGAGAAGCAAGTAGATCAGCTTCAGAAAAAAGCCAATTCTATCAGAAGATTAGAAATAGAGAACACAGACACTTTAAATTTCTGCTTTAAGCAATGGATTAACTCTGCACTTTTAGTTCACCTACCCTTTTCTTTTAGTAGAAGCCGATCCAAAGACTCCTTCAGTACAGAAGACCGCATAGTACAAATATTATTGAAGTAGTCCAACACTGGATATGGGATGGCAGTATTGGAAATACGGTTCCGGTGCAAGAATCTCAGGATCATTGAAGCATGGTGGCCAAGGCGTTCTTTTGATTCAGAAAATATGTCAATAAAACCTAGAAACAGAAAAGATATTTCTGTGTTTGCTGCACTACCTGCCTCTCCCTCCACTCACCAAGCACTGTTTTTCTCCTCTACAGAAGCTGAATTCAAATAAAATTAATTGGATTTTTGGCTAAGATTCAAAGTGAAATGATGCAAGCTAAGAACATTTAGAATTGGGCTGGTGAAGGACACAAAGCTAATGTTTTTTCAGTCACTTGAAAAGTCTGGATGGGTTTAACACAAGTGTTGCGATACTAATTAATCTAGTTAATGCTGTGTAATCTGAGATTTCAAAACAAGAGATTCACTGGACAACAATACAATTTTTTTTAAGTGCTCCATCCAATCCCTTATTTTAATATTCTCCTTCTATGAAGTTATCAACCAAGGAATCAATCACCATTTTTCTCAAAAGCTGTTTTGTCCAACTCGCCTAAGCAGATGTAGCTCAAATACTTCCTGTGAAGTATTAGTCATGTTTGGAGGGTATGTCAGTGATTGATCCTTGTTCCAGCAGGCTGACATGGAAAGTGACAGATGCTTCAAGCTTCTAAATTTGAGGGTACATACCATTATTTATGACATACGTTATAAATTAACATGTATATAATGAATTATTATATAAATTAGTTTTTTTTAACCATATCCAGTAAATTTCTACTCAACCACATTAACTTCCAAAACTCATCGGGTGTTGCGTATTAGTTTGCGAATAATTTGTTTCTAAAGCTTAAATTCTCTCTCTTGATATGACAGTTTGAGCTCGCTGCAACATTTTCTACCTATTAATTGTATGTGTACTAAAATCTAACTTCTAACAGCAGTAAAAGCTTAAAAAAAAGAGGCTTGAGCTATGCCTTTTAATTGATCTGAGAGAAATATAATATACGTGTACCAATTTGTTCTTAAAACAAAAATGGTAGTGCGTGTGACAGCTAAGCGGTCCTTTTCATTACCTCTTATATGAAGAATTAAGAATGGAGGACATGACTATGCACTTGGTCAGATGGAGTGATGTATGCAGGAAGAATTTCCAGTGACCAAATATGACAGTAACATGCTAGCGAGCTGCATTTAGACTGGAAGTCCCTGTGCAGTTTCAAAGTTCAGCAAGGAACTGACTTTTTTTGGCTTGGATACAAGTCAAATAAGTATAAAACATTTCATAATTCATGTTAAGGAAGAGATGGTTAGTGCAAATTAAGTTTTTAGGAATATTGGAGAAACCATGCATGTACAGTAACTTCAGTTATTGCTCTCAACCATTTGTGGAAATGAGAACTGCTGAAAGTAAAAGCAACTGAGGAAGGAGGAGGATTAGGGCATGCAACGCTAACATGCATTGATTACTGTAAAAGCCTTCCTGGTGTAGAGAGGATCAGGAGGACAGACGCTTCCTCACTCTCTTCTTTTACCTGGAACTAGTGAACAAGCCTGCAGTTGCCTAATTACATGACTAAGTTCCCCTTGAAGATTGGCTCCACTGGAATTTTTGAGGGCCTCCAGCATGTTCTCCACATCCACTGTGCCATCCCCCTCAGCATCAAACTGCGCAAAGGCCTGAAAAAAAGAATGAGGCAGGTTGAAGACTTATTCTAATTAGGCAAAAACAGCAACAAGAGAGGCTTCCAATGAGCAAACATTACACAAGGAATAAAGAAAATCAAAACAGAAGCCACATTTCCTACAACACTGAATTTATAGCAACAGGTAAAATTACCCAGCTGACAACTACAAATCTCAGTTCATTGCCCGGTATTTGCATGACTCCATGTAATATAAAAACAGTTAGAGTAGGACAATAAGACATTTGTAGAGCGGGTCAGTAGGACCTGCTTAAACATGCTAGCTAACAAGTGGGGTTCACAGGAGAACACAGCCAACCTGTTACCACCAAGGGATCCAAC
The DNA here is from genome assembly GCF_001723915.1 of Gavialis gangeticus. Lineage (NCBI taxonomy): Eukaryota > Metazoa > Chordata > Crocodylia > Gavialidae > Gavialis > Gavialis gangeticus. The sequence continues at coordinate 6,185,407 of NW_017729013.1, read as the reverse complement.
CGGTCCCTGCTGGCAAAAAAAATATCGAAGCTGCTGTTGCAGCACCCCACCTACAGCGGATGCACTCAGGATGCTTACAATTTGAGATACACCCTATACTTAAAATGGAAATTACGGTGCAGAAGCAATTTTCTAAAAATTTCCATTGCAGACTGCCCATCCAAACTAGACACTGCCTCCAAATTAAGCTTGCAAAAGCATCCACAAATGTCCAAGTTAGGTGTTTATAAAATTTCATTTCTTATTCAAAGGAACTACTGCCAGTTTTTCACTAATTTTGTGGATATTTATGAACATATGTGAATGTTTATGGTATAATTACTATTCATTATATATTTAAAAATGACACTTTAAATCAGTTCAAGCAGCTAGGAGTAGCAAATACATGGCCTGTGGAGTTGGGTCATCAAGCCCCTGTTTCTTTTTCAAGGCCAGAATGTACGAGTTGCTCACTTGTGAGGTGCACATCTCCTCAGCCTCACACTGATGCAGGAGGAGGTGTTGGTGTGGTGCCTACTGCAGCTGCCACCAAGTTGACTGCTCCCCACTGCTAGGGGCTACGGGAATCAGTGGCATTCAGAGAGAGGGGTGAGCAAGAGCAGCAGTAGGGGCCACACTGATACTTCTTCCTCCCATTTTAGAGACATTGGGAAAGAAAAAAATGTTGTTATTTTTTAAAGATAACCCAACTATAGTTGCATGAAATTGTTGACCTCGGGAACTCTGATTCTTAACTAACTGCCCAGAAAAACCCAACATATCCTAATATGAGATTCAATATGCAAAATGTCAGATGCAGCATGCAAAATAAGAGAAACTGAGAGTCTTATAATAGAGAAATAACTTTAACCTCAACTACAAAGAACGTAGCAATACATGTTAAAAAGCTAAGCGTACAATCAAAAATGTTTGGCCCTTTGAGCTACAAAGGCCTTCTTTACGTTTCTTTCATTTTTGGGGGTGTACCAACATAATAAGTACAGGAAATAACAGTGACTGGGAGAGTAATTGTACATCAGTCTCTTATTTAATTACTTGAACGTCAAACTCAATATAACATTAAAAATAATACCATAAAAAGTCACTTGCAATAACTGGCTCAAAACAACTAGCCAATTAATCATGGCAAGATTACACCAATTGAAGGGGAGCAAAGTCTCCAGCAGATAAGGCCCTTGATAAAGTTTGCAATACGCAGTCTTAAAGCCTTGGCAATACCTTCTAAAGCACATACCCATTTTCACCTGAATAGCATTACAAATACATTTCTCCCCAAAAGCTATGCTATACTAGACTATGCTAGCACCAATACTTAAACATCACGGTGGCTACCAGAATTCACTGGTAGCAAGGTTAGTGCATTAACTACACAGCATAGCAAGAAACCTAGAACTTTGAGTGTAACAATATATGGGACATTAACTTAGTCAAACATTACTTAGGTTGCCACAACAAAAGGTCTAAAGTATAGTTCAGTATCAACCCGCTACTGTCCTTATGGGACATTTCCTCTCGACACATGAAATCACGTACACAGAACGTGCCCCCTCCCCCCACAACTTTATTAAAATTTAAGTCACCTGGTTTCCTGGGGCTAATAGTGACAATACCCTAAACATAAGCAAGCATGCAACTATCCTGAAGGCATTTAACAGTACTTTCATTCATGGCCCAGAAAGCCCATATAAGAAACAACATTAGTCCACAACAGTTTGCAAGGGCTATGTGAAGCTTCGGTCCCCGATTCGATTCAGTGGAGATTCGGCGGCCAAACCTCCAAATCGAATCAGAGGACCCTTTAATCTCTCCAAACTGAATCGGAACCCTCTGAATCAATTTGGAGAAATTCAGAAAGATTCAGACATAGAAAATGTTTTTTCTACATACCTCGAGGAAGCAGGGGCTCGTGAGTGCTGCGATGCTGGGATGCATGGAGTGTCCCACAGAAGCACAGGGGGTTCCCCAGCGTGCTCGGCAGCAGACCCAGAAGCGGACCAGAAGCACTTCCAGTCCACTTCCAGGTCCACTGGGAAGCACACTGGGGGCCCACCCCCCCCATGCCCCTCCCTTGGCTTGGTGACTGGTACCTCATGGGTCGGGGGCAGGGCACCTAGGGTCCCCCTACAGCCGATCGCTGAGCCGGGGTGGGCGTGGGGGAGCTCCCCTGCGCACTCTCCGGCAGACCAGGAAGTGGATTGGAAGTATTTCCAGTCCACTTCCGGGTTCGCTGCCAAGCACATGGAGGGCCCCCCCGCACTCCGGCGGGATGCTCCATATGCTTCAGCATCACAGCAATCACCAGCCGCGCCTGCTATCTCAAGGTATGTCGAAAAAACTTTTAAAGCTGTGTCTATGTCCGAATCAGCACTGAATCTTCAGATTCTGATTTGGCCGAATCGAAGCAGTGACAGCGATCTGAATCAACGAGCCGAATCTCTGTCCCTGATTCAGGCTGAATCCGAATCGAACAGGACCTGCTTAGCACACCCCTACTGTTTACTTCTAGAGATCTTCTGTCGGGGACTATAATCACGGTTGAGATTTTGAGGGAATACGTCATGGTCCCCACCATGACTTAAAGCTCCTGCTAACCTTTTCTATTGGACTCTTTAATAGAAGCATTCATACTTAATGCTTTTCTCCAATATTAAATACCAAGCAGCAGCAGGAAACTTTATTTTGGAAAGCACTTTCTAGAGAGCTTAAACCATCTTTGCTCAAAAAAGAAGGCCTGTGAATGAATGAGATATCCTGTGCTCTCTTGTACACAACAGGAACAGGCAAAACTGGCCTCCATTCTCTTGCAAGTTCTGCACTCCATTCCTAGTTCCTGGCAGACCCTTGAGCATTGTACATTTTTTAAGAGAGCGTGAACTGGATATATAAGGCAATGCCTGCTCACGCACGTGTGGTTGAGCTTGGTTGGAAAGACTCAAATCAAAAGCTGCTTTCCAGGTGCAACTTATCTTTGTACTTGGAAGCAGAGATAAACAATAATTCAGTTTACCTACAGAGCAAACAAAGCATCTATCCATCAGCCCCATACGAGGAGTAAAAGACCTGATAGACAGCAGATCAGACTTTGTTCTGTCCTGGTCATGACCGCTGAACAATGGGAAGTGAAGTCAGCTGCCACACCCTTAGTGAACTAATTCCTGGACAATGTACGTTACATCCCGAAAATCTAAGTTTCTGCACCCTGTGGGACCATCCACACTACTAATGCAGCTGCTTGAAAACTCTTTGTAATACCTCACTCAACACAACTAAAACACAGTGCATTTGTAGCAAAGGTGAGACCTAACTGTGTACTCGTACCATAATAAAACTTCTGACAGGTCTTTGAAAGAAGGCGCAGTGAGGGGGAAAAGCCGCAAACAAAATCTTGTTGAGTGAGCAACTGTATTAGGACCCTTGTCCTCCAACACTGTAGTGACACTGACACTGTATCAATTCATGGAGCTCAGTGTTTTGGGTCCACAAAAGTCCGTAATTAGTATTTCATTTTTTAATGCCATGATAAATGAACAATATTTTTTGCTAGTTTGATAAGGAATAGGAAATTCACAAACTGGACTTCAGCAAGTTAAGCAAAAATGTATGTCCTAGGGGCCAACATAAATTATATTAATAATGATTATGATGATAATAACAACAATAATAATTTTGTGTTAACGCCCAGTACTTCTGTCACTAGTCAGTTCAAAGAGTCCATATGCAAATTACCATCAAGCCAACACTTTAAAAATGTACCTACTCAGGCATATTTATGTTCCCATAACATTTTTAAAAAGGGGAGGGCAGTGTCACCTCCAAGGCTTGGGGATAAATCCTAATAAAACCGTTAAAGCCCAATCATTTCCCTACCTGAGAAATTACGGGGTTCTGAAAACCTAACCATGGTACTTAGAAACCTCTGAACTTTGCCCAGGAATTTAATTTTTCTCCTTTGTGTCCGGTTAGTAGGCATCTCCGATAAGAAGTGCCCATGTATTTCCTTGCCACACCTCTTCTTGCCTGAAGGGAATTCTGTTAATCTACTTTTTTTCCAGAACCCTCCCTGCAACAGCAGTGTGAAACCAACTGGACTCCTGATAAGTCTCACTGCTGATTCTGAATAGCCGCTAAGAAACAAACTTCGATCCAGTAAATTTAACCCTGTTGCAACTTTAAGGAGTCATCGGCAGGGTGCATGCCTCCAAGAACCTCCCATTTTGCTGCCACCAGTCCAGTGTTGCAGTGACAAAAACCTCACGGGATACTCAGTGCGTACAGAGTGCCCGGAAGCCACACAGATTATTTAAATTCCATCTCTTCAACCTGCTCAAAACAGGTACAAGTGAGAAGAGTAGCAAGTCTGCTGGCAGCTTGTTTATACCAGGAACACGATTAACACGAGCACAGTACCGCTGGGGGTGGGCAGGACAGTTGTGCAAAACCTGAAGGAGCAGCCGACGAGTAAGAGGGGCCTTTCACCAGGGGAAGCAGCGGGCAAGGAAACAGTACATTCACGTGCTGACCGCGTGAAGTCAGAAAAATCGAGAGGCCTTCAGCTGTCTGCTTCTTCAGATACGATCGTCATATCTCTGCCTCTTCGAAGCTGGGCAAATCCTTCCAGCTGCGGAGCTCTCCTCCAGCAAACCCCTGCAGGAAGCCGGGTGATCCCAAAGGAGGGGTGTGAGCTGGCCCTGCCTGCCTGAGGGGGTGACGAGACTCACAAGCCCAACCGCCGTTTCCCAAAGTGCTTCCGAGATCCCTGCTCGATCCTACAAAGCGC
>NW_017729013.1:6179739-6180051 GCF_001723915.1 Gavialis gangeticus | reverse complement strand
CAGGGTGCGGAGGCGACGGCGCCACGCTGCCGTCAAGCTGGCGTCGCAAACGCTGGCGTAAAACAACCACCCGGCTGCCGTCAAGCGAGCCTCTCCGCTCCCCCCGGCGTAGAGTGCAGTGGAGGCTTGCTTGGCCGCTGCCGTCAAGCGTAGCGTCGGGAAGTGTCGCAAGGACCTGCCCGCACTCAACATGGCGGCGGGCGTCAGGGCGTTGTGACGTAATCCTCGCGCGCCGGAGCGATGCTTTGGGCCGCCGCGGCCGGGCTGCTGGGCCTGGCCGCGGCCTGGCTGCTGGGCCGCGGGTGGGAGCCC
>NW_017729013.1:6138333-6174739 GCF_001723915.1 Gavialis gangeticus | reverse complement strand
TCGCCCGGCCTCTACCTGGCCGTGCTGGGGCAGGTCTTCGACGTGCACCGCGGCCGCGAGCACTACGGGCCGGGCGGCGCCTACAGCGGCCTGGCGGGCAGAGACGCGTCCCGGGCCTTCGTGACGGGAGACTTCTCGGCGCGGGGGCTGGTGGACGACGTGTCGGGGCTGCCGCCGCGGGACGCGCCCGCGCTGCGCCGCTGGCTGCGCTTCTACCAGCAGCAATACGACCTCGTGGGTGGGTGGCTGGGTGCGCGCGTGCGGGGCCTGGCCGCACCGGAGGGCCGAGGGCCGGGCAGCTGCTGGGGCTCAGGGCCGTGCCGCTGCCTCGGGACACGGGCGAGCGTGAGCCGTGCAGAGCCGGACACGTTCCCGGCGCCCGCAGGGTTTTCGCACCGTTTCCCCAGCTCTGCGCCTGCTTTGGGGGCTGCGCCAAAAACCTTCCCGAGCGCAGGCTGTGCTGGGTGTTGCGGGGAGGGCTGCTGGGGTGCCGCCTGGCACGGGGAGACGGTCAGACCAGTTGTGTAGGGGAGGGCGCTTTTCCGCAGGCGCGGGATGGGGAAAGCCCGAGTCGCGCAGGTGCGTCCAGGCCTGGGTGATCCCTTCAGCCGAGCTGATTCCTCACAGCAGCTTTTTAAATTGGGATCAGGAAAAGGTCACAGACTCAAACCAGGACTCAGGGGTGACCTGGTGGCAGCCTGTAAGAACATGAGAGGGGTGCATCGGGATCTGGGGGAGCGCCTGTTCACCAGGGCACCCCAAGGGAAGATGAGGTCCAGTGGTTGCAGACAGTTGTTTCAGGCTGGACATAAGGAAAAATGTCTCTACTGTCTGAGCCCCTCAAGGCCTGGCATAGACTCCTCCAAGAAGTGGTGCAAGCACCTACTCTGGACACCTTTGAGAAACATTTGGACGCTTATCTTGCTGGGATCCTTTGACCCCAGGTGACTTCCTGCCCCTTGGGCAGGTGGCTGGACCTGATCTTACGAGGTCCCTTCCAGCCCTAACGTCTGTGAAATCTATGAGTTGGGCACCCGTGGCTGGAAATGCCATAGCTGGGCAGAAGACTTGACCTTTCCTTCCAGGTGAATGAGCTGTGGCTAAAAACCTGAGAGCACGGACTAGCTGCTCCATCCAGCCTTTTAAAAGTAGCGGTCTCTTGGCTCTGGCCTGCCCACGTTCTCTCATGCTTGATAATGGACAAGCATGACTGATGGCTTCTAAATACCTGTAATCCCTGTTCTGAAAATTAGGTGCGTGTCAAACTGTTGGCAGGCTTGACATAGACAGCCACCTTATTCACTGCATGTTAGCCAAGTAATTGTGTTGTTGTTTTTTTTTAAAGTATCGCAGTAATGAGGGGAGAAAAGTATTTGCTCTTGTGAAGTAGGTGGGACGAACTGCAAAATGCAAACAGTGAGTCTGATTTGTAGTCTGCGGGCTTGACAGGAGTAGTGTTGGGAAAAACATGGCGTAGTGAGGGAGGCAATGTTTCCCCTAGTTAGAGCACTTGGAGTCAGAATTGTTGCCATCAATTCTGTGCCCTTGGGTTGTTTTAATGCTTTTGTCTGTTTCCATATCCTGATTTCTGAGACGGTGAATTAAGCCTTTACCACCTGCGTGCGTTACTGTTGGCAAAATGTTTTGAGAGCCAGGGACAGATGGGTTGTGGCTGCTTAAGGACATTATCAAAATAGCAGACCTGCCTTTGTCAGATGTGCTGCTCTTGCAGAGTTTCTTTTGCTTCAAAAAAATCATGTTAACTCCCTCTTTTTGCCAAAACTGTAGTGGCCTTAATGACTCTTCTTTGCTCCTCCCCTTACCTCTCCTCTCTCCACAGGCAAACTGGTGGGAAGGTTCTATGATGAGAACGGGGCACCCACAGAGGCTCTGAAACAAGCAGAGGCCCTCATTGAAGAAGGCTTGAAGCTTAAGGCACAAAGTGAAGAGGAGAACCAGCAATTTCCACCTTGCAACTCTGAATGGAGCTCAAATGGTGGCAGCAGATTCTGGTGTTCCAAACAAAGGTGAATCTGGTCTTCGTCCTTGTTGTAGACCGTGTAGAGCAAAATACCTCTGAACATCCCATCTCATCTGACCTGTGCTGAGCGAGAAGCTGATGATAGCTGCAGCACAGATAGAACAGAGTGAGCTTCTGCTGAGGTCACAGGTGATCGTTTAGTATTTGTGCATGCCCATGATTGAACTACTTCACCTGTTATCCCTGTCTTAGAAATGAGACAACCTTGTGAATAATATGTGGCTCTCAGAGTGTTGCCAGAGCTGGCTAGCTTGCGTAGTATGGTGAGCTTGCTTAGTTGCTTTGGCATGCCTGGCTTGAATGGAATGGTTCAGAAGTGAGTCAGCATTGACACAGGCTGCAAAATGTTATCTTCAGAAACCACAAATGCTGGTTAAGATCCCGCAACAAGGCATATGAGCAGCTGCTTCTGCTAACCAGTGTGGGACGTGTGCGTGTATTGTGCCTACACAGACAACTGTTCCCACACAGAGGGAGGCACTGCATTAAATGAATGGGACCGTATTCCAGCTGCTTTACCAATATAGTGAATGTCAGTTGGAGTCTGCGTCTGGGAAGATTCCCTTTGAAGCCAATGGGGTTGCAATGCAGCCAGTATTCCTTGTATCCTAACAACGTGCCTCTCATTACAGGAACGTGTATACAGCTTTTAAAAGCTGTACTTCAGTTAAAAAAAAACAAAGCAATACACCCAGAAAAATGGTGCCAGTGCCCTCAGGGTCATGATCCAATGGGGCACTAAAATGTACTTAACTTTCAGCATGACTAGTGCCACTGAGTTCAGTGGAACTGCTTGCATGCCTGACAGATAAGCATGTGTGAGGGTGTGGCTGGGCTGAGGTCCATAGTGCTGCCCTTTGGGTACATTGTCTGGGACCTGGTGCTGCATAATATTCAATACCTTTGGCTCCTAGTATAAAAAAATAAACACACCAGCAGTAAAGGAATTGAGCTTAATGTTGCTGCTGCAAGATGCCCAGTAAGATGCGATACAGTAATGGGATAGGGAGTCAGTTAAAAATGTGTCTCTTTTTTTTCATTCAGAGTTGTTACTATAGAGCAAAGTGTATATAAAAGCTGTTCTTAGTCACAAAGCATTGGGGTGGAGGAAGTAATTGTCAGGACAAAAAAACATGCAGTCCCGAGACTTTTAACTAAGCAAATTGCTCTCAGAAGGGCATGAGGATACAGTGAAACTGGTTTGAAAAGCTCTAGGCAACAAGCTACTGCTTGTTGAGCTACTCACTGTGGCCAAAAAAAACTGCACCAGGCAGTTTCTGGCTATTGCTTACACGGGCTGGTCTCTGTTTCAGGCTCCAGCTTTCCCATAACTGATCCCAGTCTATTCGCTGAAGTACAGTATCTAATTGTATAGTTCTCTGTAGGTTGGAAAACACTTCCACTAGGGGTTCTTAGTTCAATTAACTGAGTGAGAAATAAGCTGTTACTTGCATCTGATCTTTTTTAGTGGAGGAGTGAAGAGAGACTGGATCGGTGTACCGAGGAAGTTTTACAAGCCTGGATCCAAAGACAGTTATTGTGTGTGTGTGCGAACTACTGGGCCTCCTTCTGGGCAACTGGATTACAGTGAGCATAAGGACAGAGGTGACTTAGACAATCCTCACTTGCAAGAATATGAAGGGTGCCATCCACTAGCAGGCTGGTGTGCTCTAACAGACTGAGTTAAAATAAGCTTTTTGGCCCCCGAAGTGAAACAAGTTTGAAAGGGCTAAGGGCACAAAAAGCACTTTGAATTTTCTTGTACCTTAAAAATATGGATCACAAACCAGTTTGTATAAGCATGTGCAAATAAATGAAAGAACCACACTATACAGGGTGTATGAATGAAAAATACGTGGTGAAAGAGGAAGACTCCTACTTCCATATTTGTTTCAACATTGTTTCTCACTGGTTGGAAGCAAATGTTAGGAATTTGCCATCGAATCCATATTTAGAAACGGTTACTCTTGGTTATGCAAGGAAAAACAGAAGCGTGGAACTGTAGCTATGGAAGGACTGTGCTGCATTCAAAGGAATTAACCAGCACATCAGTACACTGGGAGCTCATTTAACTTACAGAAACATGCAAATGAAACTCCTCCCCACTACCCCCAAAGCAGGAGTTTTGCAGTAGAATCGTTTGCAGTGCTCACTTGCATTCTGTCAGCAGCACCATCACCTCCATGGCTCAGGACAAGGCCTTGTGTGTGGGAGGTCTCTTTCACAAACATGCTATTTGGCATCCAGTGTCCTGTGCAGTTATACAAAAGCAGTGCTTATCAAGTGCAGAAGGTACACTGGATGAGGCCTTATTTGCATTGCTTCTTTAGTGTTTTTCACTGCAGGCTAAACAAGAGAAATGTTGCAGAGCAGTTTAAAGTTCGTGTGTCTTAAGCTATCCTCAGTCAAGTTCTGTGACTCCTTACTGACAACACCATGGCACTGCTCACTTCAGCTGGACCACAAAAGCAAGCCACAGATAAGCAAGGTAATTGTATTGCCGTAAAATCTTTTTTCATTACCCCTGCTTATGGCATCATGTTTGTAGGCAGATGGGGACCCTCAGTCGCAATTCCCACCCTGCGTCCAGCGTAGTTGTGGGTTTGAAGCATTACTTTTGCTTAGCTCAATAACTTAATCGATTGTCAAAGATACCAGCACAGATGATGCTGTTTCTGTGCAAAACTCAAGTGCTAGACAGTTATGAATGCACGTCTTTAGATAGTGAAGCCAGCATACAGACTCACTGCAGCTGCAATCTCACCACAAACCTACTTTACCTCCAGCCCAGCTATTACCCAGCTGGTTGGGTGGAGTGGTCTCCATGGGATCAATTCTCTTAAAGTGAGATGTATTTACTATGCTGTCCTGCGGTCGGTAAAGACAGGAACAAGGGGTGTTTATACACATGCTTGTGGGGAGGGAGGGCACTGCTTTAATTAGAGTGGTTTTGAAAGCTGCTCTAAGTAAAGCACTTGGAATGTCACATATCAGTGTCCCCACACTGAAAAATGGCGATGGGAGTGCTTTAGCTAAAGCTTATTGAACGAGCTTTAGTTAAAATGCCCCCGCTGCCATTTTTCAGCACAGGGACACTAATACATGTGATACTGGAGTGCAGTAATTGCCATGCTCCAGCAGACTTGAGTCTGCTCTGATGTGGTGTGATGAGCTGCCTTGTTGTATGGGTATAGGTGCCCAAGGAGACCAATTACTGGCAGTTTACAGAGCTAGGCTCTACCACATACTTTGTGCTGGGCTGTCAAACTTGCCTCCAGCTATGGGCCAGATCTGGACCACAAGACTGCATGCAGGCTGGATCCAGCCCAGGCCACAAGATAGTCCCAGTATCTTTAGTTCCCATTGTCTGCCAGTGCCCCTTGCTGGAGCTAGAGCTGCTGCCACTGATGTTCTTGTGCCATGGCTGCTGGCATAGAGCATGGGGCACAAGGTGCATGCTCCACCTCTGGCACAGGATGCACAGCAGCAGCATGAAGCACAGGGTATACAGTGGTGCTGGCACAGACCACAGGGCATGCTGTGGCGACAGCTCGGGTGCAAAGCACGTGGCAGATGGGCCTGTTAGCCAAAGAACTGGAGTTGCAGTAATGGCAGTGGCTGAGGCTATGTGAGCCCTCCCTTGTCCTGCTGCTACTGGTGCCAGTACCTGCCATAGCCTGAGGGCTTTCAGTTCCGAGGCAACCACTCACCCTGGCCCTGCTACCCCCTTACCTCCAACATCCAGTGGCCTGCTGGTAGCCTGGATTTAGTCTGTAGGCCATGTTTGACACCTTTGACTTAATGGAGTTCACATTTCATGCTCTACCTCTCAACTTGGAAAAGAAAGAAATAATTCCTTGGTCAATGATTCAATGGAGGAGGGAGGGGGTACGCAGCAGACTGCAAGATCTTTTTAAGAGTACTGTACAGTATTAGCAAATACCATGTTAGGTGTGCAAATGCCCACACCTAATTTGCAAGATAAACACTTTGTGCCACTACTGTGTCCCCCTGGGGAACACCTGGGCCATGCACCTTCTGGTGCACAGCAGATTACCTCAGGTGGGGTAGGGGAGGCTGGGGAAGGTGCAGCTGCTGGAGGTAGCAGTCTGCCAGCAACCAGTGTAGCTCTGGTTTTGGGCAGTGTGCACTGCCTCCATGTGTGTGACCCTCCTTTTCCTGTGCATTCTTTTTTAGACCCCAGGAGCTCCCTAGGTTCAAAATCCACCCCCTATACTGCAAGGTAGCAGCACAGGCACCACCTGAACCTGCAGTACATGGTGTCAGATAGGACTAGGGTGCCACATATTGCACAGCTATGTGGCAAAAACATTCTGATGGTGGGGGCTTGCAGAGTGTTTTGCACCAGAAGAATTGCTCTATTATCTTCCCCCATAACAATCAAGAAAGGAGCGATGTGATGTTTTAAAGTGATATGCTGCTAGATTTGGAAGTTACAGGAACATACGTTGAAGCTAAAGACATGTTGAGTTGCTACCTAGGACAGTGTAGAAAACTAAATAAATCAAATGGCAAAGAAGTCTTTCGGAAGTGAGATTGAAATAAGTACCTAATCACCACCTTCATAGGCAAAGCTAGCCCTTTTACTTTAATGTTGTGGGATATGGACATTGTTTTCTTGATCCCCTTCTCTGCCTTCCTGTTAGCTCTTGCACCTGGAAAGTCTGCTAAAAGAATCAATAAGTAATTTTTTCAAGCCAAGTCTGAGCTAGAAGACTGTCTTCCTCCTGCTTGTACAAGAAACAAATTGCTGTGCTGAAGATGAAATCCATGTCCTCGTGGCTCAGGCTGCAAACTGCCACCACGGTGCAGTGTCTCCACCCACAGCCATGAACTCAGGTCAGTGACCTGGAGCAGCCCAAACTCATTGAACTTAAGACTAAATGAATCAAACTTGAAAAGGAAGTAGAAGACATTAAAGAGCACTTGAGGTTTAACATAAAGCCTTGTAGTGCTTGCTGGCAGTGAGAGAGGAGAATGCTTTTCCTCACTGCAATAACAGGCAAAGTGCCACAACCAGTCTGCATAACAGCAGCTTTTCTTTTCTGAAAAGCTTGCACCTAGCTGTTTGCTCAAGGCAGAGGAGCTGGTTTTGGCATTTAGGAGCAAGACAAGCCACTGCAAGGCTGGAACTGTCATTCAAAAGGCCAGTTAAGACTATTCACTTTTAGATATTTATTTACAGCAAATAGTAACATGTTTGCAGTAAATGGGCTAAAAAGTCCTGGTCTAGCTAAACATTTGAATTGCAGCATGTAAAAAAGTTTACATGATCCTGGCTGGGAAAGCAGTACTCTGTAGCTAAGGGCTCCAGTGAAGTTTCCAACCATGTTTGCAAGGTAAGGCAGACTTGGGGGAAGAGGGGGAGGGACATGCACCCACACCCCTTCACCAGTTGCCAGGACAGCAGGCAGTTCTGAATAGTTGCATATGCAGCAAAGCAAAGCATCAGTGCTAAACAAACCATCTTCTATGAAATTCAGTAGTGTCAGTATTTATCAGAACTGTCATGATCTAGCAAATTACTTTTGGCTAGTTTTACAGTAACTCTAGAGCCTCCCTTTATGCAAGACGCTCTTGAATATGCTCATATGACCTTCCCTGTTACAGCAGTCACTTTCCATTTTCTTTCAGTGAACTCTCAACTCATATATAGTGCAGCTGAAGCAAAAATGACATACAAGGCAGGGGTAGGAAAGGGACAAGTAAAAAGAAGAAACTCATAGACAGACCAGACTACGGCAGAATAGGAAAGTTGGCATCAAGCCTGTATCAGACCTCTTAGAAACAAGCAGTTAAGATTAGTACAATATGCACCTAGGGTTGTTACATCTTCTGTACTCTGTCTTGCAGGTATGAAACAGTTTATCTTCAACTGTGATTAGTTAGGTCTTACTCTGAACTCCCATAAGAGAAGTTTTTCTTCCAACTTCAAAAGTACACAAAAAGACAAAGATTTTTCTGCCTGTACTAGTCATTTCTTGTGCCAGAAAAGCAACTGCTATAAAATGGATGTTTACAGTCCATGATCCAGATCCATTATCTTGTTATGCAGAGTTTTATTACAAGGAACTGTTACACAATGAAATAATGAATATTGGGGGAAGATACATTTTTTTTTTTTTTTTTTTTTTACAATGGACTCCAGACAAACAAAAAATGCCATTAAAAATACCATTGCTTTAAGACTTGACCAGGTCACAGGGGGTATGACAAGTTTCAGAGTTCTGCTTTCAGCTATCCATAGGCTTTCCAATGACCCTGTCTTTCACATTTCAATAAAACCAGGTAAGTGAAAGTGTCTAATATCTAACCCTGCCATGAACCCGATGTCAGGGAAATTCATCCAAGGATATGTCAGCTACTGCATTCCATCTACAAGACACCCTGTATTACGAACAGAGATTTAGAGTACACAGGCTACATAAAAAAGGAAATTGTACAAGTCATTGGTCATCTGTATGACAGCTTTTAGGAAGCTACTTAGTGATGCTGTATTAGTACCACTTTAAACACCAGACATTTCTACTATGCTTAGTGTGAAACCGTGCCAGGTTTCCTTCCCCACAAACTTTAAATATCCAAGACAAGCTCAAAAACGTAGTCCATTGAGTGCTGGGCATCTATTCTGCAAACTGAGTTCCTCTGTTTATCCACAAACAAGCAGCTGCAGCACAAGTGTTTCCCAGCTGTTTTGCTGGTGGTTCTGAGCCCATTTCACAGGACTGAAATCCTTTCTTGCCTCAAAAGCAGTCTCCAGGGTCACTCAGTCCAACCTGTGACTATGCAAGGACAGCAAAAATAGTTTGGTCACAATGTTGTTTGTGAGATAAGAGAAGTGCATGTGTTTTCAAAAAACTAGAAATGTGTTGACAAAATAAAAAAAAAATAAAAAAAAATAGAGGCTCTCCCAGAGCTTCCAGTTCACTAGAGTATTAGCCGGGAACCTCCCATTGATACCTGAAGGTCCAAGGGAAACGCACCACCACCCAGATACACTCAGTGGACTGTGTCAAAAGGAACAGGGACTCAAGTTTGCACGTGGGAGAGAAAAAACTGCTCCCTCGTTCTAAACAGAAGGCAGCAGACAAGTGGATTTTAGTTGTGCAATACAGGAAACCAAGAGGCTAGGTTATTGGGTTTCATAGTTAAATTGCATGGTTTTTAAATCCCAGCAGAAAGCATAGTCCATTACAAACTGGCTGCCATGAAACAGTCTCACAAGAAAAAGGCACTTCATTTATCAATTTTGTTGAATGTACTGTGAATTCAGTCTGTAGAACTGAATGTGTGCGTGTTACAGGGCTAGTTATAGCCAAGCTTTCATTTAAGCTCGAGGAGCAGATATAGTCTATTACAAAACCAGTATTGCTAGAATCCTAGGAGTTGCACAGTATTTGCCAGCAGGCTATCCATTTGTTTTAAAAACAGGAAAAAAAACAACCCAACCATTTCTACGCCACTCAGTAGGAGCAGGGAGGCAGTGGTATGAGGTGGAACCTACTGCAGGTCTCAGATGCTCCAGTTGTTACAAACCTGAGCGGTCTCATCAACATAAGGATGCGATTAGAATGGCAGGGGTGCCAAGCAGCTTGTTTCTATTGCTCAGCAGCTCCACTGGTGGTTGATTTAATACTTTAGTTAGAGTTTTCCATGCAATTGGTAACAAAATCCATGTTAGAGATCACTGCAGTTCCTGAAATAACCATCCCTCCAGTGCTGCATTTAAAATTCCTTGGCCACTAATTTCTCTGCTTGACAGTTTGTTTTTTTTGGTTTTGTTTCGTTTTTTTTTTAAAGGAGGGGATGAAATTAAACAAGTTACACGCTATTCCTGGATCAAGTTAGTCAACTGGTCTAAACCAACCATTTTTGACAAGACAGTGGAATTTACGCTGTTTTTGTCAAACTGAATTGTGACATTTAAAGACCATCATAAGCAATATGAAACTATTCTTATATTTTCCCCATCAATTCTGGGCATCCAAAAAACACACACAAAGCTGTACTTTTCTATCAAATGCCAGTCAGCCTGTCATTTATACCCTCCCTCTCAACTCCTAGAACAAGCTTGCTGCAGGTTGACACTTGCACAGAAACTAAGGTTTACATTAGAGGCATAACTTACTGAGCTCTGCTGCAAGGAGATTGTAATTGGCATTAACACTAATCATATCATAACTGCATTAGAGAGTCAGTCCATTATTCCACCCTAGTGTTACCAGGCTCAGGGTTCCAGTTTTTGCACCTACATGTTGGAAGACCAAGCAGTTTCCTAAAACTCTTATGACAATACACTACCAGCAACCTTGACAAGGTCTTCCAAAAATGTTTTTACTGCACCAGCCCAAAGTAAACATATCCTGCAAGTCACAGAAATGTAGAAGAGTAGCACTCTGGTTTATCAGCTCATTTTACATCTTGGGTAAGTCTTGCACTGCCACGTCACTATTCTAGACCAAGCAAGTGAAATGAACTATTTTCTCCCAAAAATGTACTCGTGTACATGAGTAGCAGTTAGTGAAAAAGAATAAATACGTATACAAATTGTCCATGGAGCAGAGATTAGGAACGTTGGGTGTTACTCTCCCTCCTAGGGAGAAAACTTAAAGATAAGATTTTGTTCTTAAGCACACATTCTCTTTAGCATGTCTGTAATATTGGCCTACAAATGCTACAGCCAGTTTAAAAATCAGGGCAAGTGCTTACTAGCACCCAAGTAATTTACAGACTACTTTGAAGAGAAACTGTCATTCCCCCTGCATCCTGCCCCTAGGATTCAACACTTTTAAGAGTGGCCACAGCCAAGCCCAGAACAGCTTGCTGCAGTTTGAGACAAAAGGTCAATTAACAATGCAGCTCAATCTTCCTTTGCCACTAGTTTTGAAAGATCTGACAGTGAACCTTCAAGCACTGCCAACAACTAACCTCTCCACTTGAATTTGAGACCTTGATTGGACACCTAGCAGGGGAGCAGCATGCTCTTTCTTGGCCAGTGTGTTGGCTCTCCCCTACACCAGGTCTCAAAGAAAGAAAAGGCATTCAGGTAACTTGTCTACCTTACAGGATTCATAATTACACCTCCAGCACTATATTGCTCTTCAGCAAGGTAGGACTATGCAATCTGCTTTAGTGTTTCTTTGTTTAGTGTAAGCTTAGGTTTTCTCAGAGCACTTGAGTTCTTGCACAAAAAAAGTGCGCGTGTGGAAGGGCCTGCAATGCAAATATGAAAGTGCAACACAAGTAGACTGACAAATCTGGTAGGCATGAGCAGAAGTAAAGACTTTGCAGTTCTCTTGAATATGCTAAAGCTAATGAGACCATTACGAAGGGGAGGTATCAATGTGGAACTGCAATCCTGACTGCTTTGCATCATGGAGATGTTGTAAAGCTTTCTATTGTAAGGCCACAATTCTTGAGCTATGAGTAAAGTTAAACCCTGCTTGAAAACTAGCCTTGAAATGAGTAGTGGTTGTAACAGCACAGGCCAGCTTTATAAAAAAAAGCTTTCTATACAGAAAAAGGGAGCGTTTATCTTTGTGAAGACAACGCAAAAAGGGAACAGTTACTATTTACCCTGAAGCTCAGTGCCATCTCCACCACAGCCTGGAAGTGGCAGGACCTAAGGGAGTAGCTCAGTGCAAAGCACCATGGTTAAGCACAGGCCTGTTTTGGTTATCTGGATCAGTACAGGACACCAGGCTAATGTGGCTCCAAGTTCCTTACCCCACTGCAGCTAGAAGAGGGTCTCACTCAATTTTGTTGATCACTTACGGGTGAGCAATCCACTCCAATTCCTAGTGACATCCACCACAGCCCAATACATTTACAAATCATACAAAAATCATTTATACTGGAATATATCATAACATGGTCCTTAATTAGTTCAGTCTATTGCAGAAGACAGACATGTATATAGGCCTCCCCTCCCTGTCGGTACAGCTTGTTGGCAGAGCTGCTGTCAGAAGAGGGCTGATGGGGAATCTTCTTCCTCGCACAGCATACTAAGAGACTCCTCCCAGAGTCAAGACATCAAAGCAGATGTTGCAAACTCGAACAGGCTTGTTCAAATCAAATTTTATGATTGGAATTTCTTTTGTTGAGCATTTATGGCAAAGCAGACGTCCACAGTGCCGGCTGTTGCAGGGAGAAAACAAAACAGAGGAAGGTGTTCATTGACATAGCCCAGATTCTTGTGGACTCTGTTAACACTGTACAGCTACCTAGGGCAAACAAAACACTCCCTGCAGAGAGGTGCGAGACAGCCATACTTCTCATTAGTGGCCAATGTTTTAAAAGAGAATCTGGTACTTTTGGGACAGTGTTTCTCAACCTGTAGGTCACAGCCCAGAAGCAGGTCACAGGAATATATGGAAGGGTCACAAACAAACTTTAAAAATGGGTTCTCCTTTAAAAAGGAGAAAAAGAGAAAACATGGCTTTTCCCTTGCAGGCTGTCAGTTCTAGCATGCAAGGGGGCTGCTTGGGGCCCCCCTCTACCGCCCTGCCACCCGGTCTGGGGCAGCAGGTTAGGCGTGAGGGGCACTGGTCAATGTTTGCAAACGGGTCCTGGTACAAAGAAGGTTAAGAACCACGGTATGTAGGATGCTAGGTGCTTTTTTGTTATAGTTTGTGCCGCAACACATTAGTAGAAATGTAAAAGGTCTTCTTGCCAAGACAAGACGTCAAAATTCAGTTAACACCTCAACTCTCCCCATAGCCAGCATACTGCTTTAGGATCCAATTCCTTCTAGTGAAACTAATCAGCTTAGAGGTCTACCTTTGAAACAGCCACTCGAGCCTCTTCAACTGGGAAAGATATCCAGGGTTTTAAGGAATTAAAGCTACTTGACAGGACCTTACTAACCGGAAGCAATCACAGATATTGAGCCGTTAACTTGAAGAGGCATCCCAGTAATCCCTCCCAAAAAAGAAACTGTTGGATTTACAAGTTAAATGTTTGCCCTTCACAAAGCCTGGCTGCTTGGCCCAGTCAGCCCATAATTAGAGAGGCATAGCACCCCTGACTGACTGAGGACGGTAAACTCCTTCCCTTGAACGTTATGCCGGGCAGATTAGTGTAGGGCTCACAAACCTCTACCCAAATTTTTTTAGGCCAACATCACTTTGCTGTAAGGTGGCAACATCTACGCCAGTGGTCCCCAACCTTTTTTTTTTTTTTTTGCTGTGACCTTAAGTTGGCCAACCTCCTGACCCAGCTACTGGGAGCAGAGTGTGGCAGCAATGGCTCAGGGGCAGGGGAGCTGCCATTGCCCCTTTTCTGCACAGCAGCCCCACCCACCCACGAGCATGCGTGTGCACCTTTCACAACCTTACTGAAGACCCTCCACGACCCTGATTTTGGTTGTGCCCCGAGGCTGGGAACCAATGATCTGCACAAAAGTTGTGCTATGCTATTGTTTGGTATACCCACATTTTAAAAAAGTTAGTTTCCATGTTACCAGGAACACAGCTTGAGCTATTGGACTGCACTCAGTCTGTCATTTCTCTTCCCCATTTTAGCTTGTCAGGTCTGCCAATACCAGTAGCAGGTGCACTCCAAATACAACACGCTCTGAACACTGTAAGAGGTGGCTGCTCACTGGCAGGAGGAGCTCCTAAGCAGTCTCTCACCTTCCAACAGTAGGCAGCCTACCTTCCCGCAGCCTGTCACTCAAATGGTAGCCTGTACTAAAGAGGCATTTCAGCCAGGCTAGGGGCAAAAAAAAAAGGAGTCTATGCTAGCTACTTAGCAATGGAAATAAGACAAGGCAACATGCTTTGTCCTTAAAACAGAAGAATACTCAATTCCAAACTCAGTTTCTTCCAGGATAAGCTACCTTGGCTTAAAGCCAGCATTTCCCAACCTCTTCCAGCCCAAGGCGCACATATTAATAAAAAAATTGTGGCACACCTGTTAAGGCATTCCCCACCCTCATACTTATTGTAGCTCATTGCCATGGCAAGATTTTGCAGTACACCTGTTCATTTTTGACAGCACACTCTTTGGGAAACACTGGTTTACGCTATGTTTACAAGGTTAGTAGGATGCTGAAGCACATTACCAGTGATGCTTCCTTGTCGTGACCCCAAACTTGGCAGTGCATTCGTAGCAGTTGGAGCCATCACACCAGGGAGGTTCTTTTGTCAGCATGTCTGTAAACAAAACAGAAGTCCATCCTGTCCCAAAGACTTGCATAGCTTGCATTAAGAGGCTCTCTCTTTTCAGGGGAGCCTTTTTACGTCAATTACTGAAAGTATTCACCTTGCCCCTGAATTAAGTTATCACCGCTGGTTACATGGACTCAGTTGTCCAGGACTTACAGCTTCATGTTATATACATGGACTGCTTGGTACCAAAAGCTGTAAGACCGATACTCAACACCTTAAAATTTCAATAGAGGCTTTAAAAAAAAAAGCCCAAAGCAGACCAGACATTCACTGCACTGTTTGCAACAAAAAACAACACCCCCCCCCCCCCCCTTTCTGGCACTTTTTAAAAGATTTTTTCCAAAAAAAAAAAACCCCCCCCCCCCTTTCTGGCACTTTTTAAAAGATTTTTTCCAAAAAAAAAAAACCCCCCCCCCCCTTTCTGGCACTTTTTAAAAGATTTTTTCCAAAAAAAAAAAACCCCCCCCCCCCTTTCTGGCACTTTTTAAAAGATTTTTTCCAAAAAAAAAAAACCCCCCCCCCCCCCCCTTTCTGGCACTGTTTAAGAGATTTTTTCCAATAAAGATCAGGTAAAGAGGTAATGAACATCTACAAGTCCCACAGTAGTATCTGGCTGCATTCAGCAAGTTCAGCTCATCTTAAAATCAGGACCCTTATTTTAGACAGCATGCAACTGGTGTTCCTCCTCCGCTTAACACTAAAGTTTTGTACCTTACATACGTAGGATAACTTACCCAGGAGTCTAAATAGAAGCTGTTTTGTAGCAACTTGGTAGTTGAAGATATTGACTCCTTGATTATTGTTAACTCCAAGACGAGCCCCAGCTCTCACTATAGCACGGCATAGGTTAGCATTTCCCTTCATATAGGCCAGCAGAAGCACTAAAAAGCAAAGGCAGATATTTCCATACTGGTACAGACCACAGCTCTCCCACAGAGACTCTGTACTGCTAGACAACGTTAAACAGGTTTAGTTTGTCATCAACTCTGCAGATGACAATTTGCACCTGCAGTTTCAGTAGCCAGTGCCAACTGGTCATGCTTTCCTCAGTTCAGTTTAAAACAAAGTTCAAGTACAACAGTTGCCAAGTTCTCTTTACCTGTGTTTCCTTCAGCATCGGGTTTGTCTAGAGGGTATTCTGGCATACATTCCAAGAAGAGCTCACAGATGGCTGCTGCATTATCTTTCCCATACTGTCCCAGAATGTGCATCGGTGACTGACCTCTGACACAAGACAAGACACCCAAATGCTACAAACACATCTATTACACCATGCAGCCCAAGATCTGCTTAACCATGGTTATTCATTCCAGCCAGCTTCTGCACAAAAAGCAGCAAGGCAACTAAAGTTGGTTTTGTTTTCTCAAAATTAGTAATCCAGTTCAACACACTTGATTCTAGTTAACTTTTGACAAGAGTGGGAAGTTCAAATGCCTTTTCAGAAATTAAAATTGCGATTCATTAAAAACCTGAACATGTTTAAAGCTGTAAAAACGCAGGTGGCAGCTTCCAAGACAGATCTATAGGATTAGCAAGTTTTAATAACCCTCATAATGCTATGACCAGTGAAGAGTTGCTTTGGACTAATTGAAGTCTCATGTTCACATAGACGACTCCTTAGTATGAAAGCTGAACTACTCACCTGAGATTAAAGGCTTCTGCATCCACGTTGCATTCTGTCAGAAGGACACGAATATTATTCAGACGACCATGCATCACTGCGAGATGCAGAGCTGGGGAAAGCAGACAAACTCAAGATTCAGTGGGTTTTGCGGGCCTTCCCATTCCTGCCATCCCAACATAGCTAGCTAAGTTGTGTCCCCCCCCCAAAAAAACAACAAACAACAAACCAAAACACTTCAGTTGGGGCTTCTCCTCAACCCTTTTATATCTTTGAAACATCCAGGATGCACCTCAGCTGAACTGCACAACTTGGAGAGTAAAAACTGGATTGCTGGAACTGCAGTGATGTAAACAGTGGATACATTTTGCACAACCATAAACATTTACCATTATTTCCATTTTCATCCACAGCTGCGAAGTCTACTCCATTCTCAAGAAGGACAGAACAAATTGTGGGAAGGTCCTGCTGAGCTGCTAAATGGAGAGCAGTCTGACGGTGTTTGGTCAGCTCATTCACTTTTGCTCCTGCAAGAAGCTGTGAGAAGATGCAAGAATCTTGACACAGAAACCTCAGTCTTCACAAAATAAGCTTAAAGTTGTTGGGGGGTTTTTGTGCATTTCAGCCTACGATTCACGTTCGTTTCATTTAAAAACCCATAACTTCTTCTAGGCCTAGGGCAAGTATGCAGATTTCTGGACTCTGGCATAAACCTCATCAAGTCTACCTTACTCGGACTAGAGCATTGAACTGCAGATGAAGTCAGAATTAAAATATTTTCAAAACACTACGAGTCTCTGCCCATGGAAGATCAGGAGGCAATCTGATAATGAAAGGCTTAAGAGACTAGGTCTCCATTACATACCAGATTGCGCACAATGATTTCTGAGCCTGCCTGCACAGCTAGATGTAGAGGTGTCAGTTTGGAGGCATCCTGGACCCGAGAGTTCACATTGGCCTGGACACTGATTAGGAAGAGCACACTCTCAATGTCAGAGTTCTGAACAGCTATGTGGAGGAAGTTTCGACCTTTATTATCCACCTGCAAAGGACATACAAAGAAATCTCGTGAAGTTATCGATACGTCTGGTCTCAGCATTGCTCACAAAATAGTATTCTTACTCCTTCACTGTAACCTATAGATATCAGAAAGGAAGGGGGAAGACTGATGCAGTCTAGTCAGCATCCAGCCAACAAATCAAGTTGCCAGCCTACATTGATTGGATTTACTGGCCCTACAGTAGCTCTATTTCCACACTATTTACACGCTTTTTTTCAAATTTGACCCTTCTACGATCTCTGTCTTCTCATTTGACATTTTGATCAGAGGGATGTGTCATATATTCAAGTAGGCGTTAATTTTGTTATACACATTTAGCAAATGGGGTGGCAACCAAGCAGCTAGCACTGAGAACAGAAATACAAAGCCACCAAGACTAATGCAAGATGTGCTCCCATTTATTCTGTGGTTTAAGCTCAAGTGCATGGTGGTCACGTGCCTTAAAGGCAGCGTTAAAATACTGGACAATTTAGAATTAAGCAAAAATACAGCAGATGCAAAATTTAGACAGTGTCTGTAGTAACGGAGTTCACTAAAAAGATACCCAAATACTCCATATCTAACTTACATAAGGTAGCATAAGACTCTTGAATTGACGCTGCCAGCTCCCCACAAGAACCCTGAAGATACAGGTGGAGGTTCTCACTGCAGTGCTGGCTTACAATTCAGCATAATGTTTACAGCAAAACCAAGAAACATCCCCCAAACTGTCAGAATAGCACAACATAACCATAGGACCTTCCAGGCTCACACAATTTGTTAAAGACCCACAACAAGCCAGTTTACATCACCTGAAACTGTACCAATATCATACTTCCCCTTTTTGCATCCAGCCACCCTCAGCCAATTTAGTTCAATTAAGCGAAGAATGTAACTAGAGTACAAGCTGCCACGTGGAACAGCATACCTTATCATAGGCAGCCTCTGATTTTTCAGAGCGCCATCTTATCATATTAGAAGAAAAAGTATCCAGCACATTAAATATGTGAACTAAGCCACTGCCTCTTCTGGGAAGCCAGCTAGCTATTACCTACCTTAGCATTTGGTACCACAGAATTTAATGTATGCTCTTCCCATTTACCTGCTCAGCAGCTCCAGGCTCCCGCTTCAGGATTGCCTCAGCTGCCTTGTTATTCTTGTAGGTCATAGCACATGCAAACGGGGTCATGCCTTGTCGATCACGCACATTCAATCTAATATCTGGGTGTGAAATCATCAGCTGGATAATAACACCATGTTGGTTGCTAATGGCAACATGGATTGGAGTTCTTCCTTCTGCATCCTACAAGTGAAAGCCATGCTGCACATCAGATACAGAAGTTTGCCCACTACCGATATAGTTCAGATCTATTACAGTTTATCCCGGATTAGCCCCAATGGTAGACCTTTCACAGCATCAACACAGAAGTTAAAGTCTTGCCACATTCATAGTTGGTAGGGTCAGAAGGGACCTGAGCAGATCAAAGTCCAACCCCCTGCTGGGAACAGGGACTCCCCCAGTGCCTGCTGGTCCCCTGACTAATTTGTAAATGGCCACTAGATCCCCCCTCCGCCTTCTCTTGTGGAGGCTGAACAGTTTCAGGTCCCGCAGCCTCTCCTCGTACGGCCTGCCCTGCTACCCCCGATCATGCGAGGTGGCCCTCCTCTGGACCTTCTCCATGTTGTCCACGTCCCCCCTGAAGTGCAATGCCCAGAACTGGACACAATACTCCAGCTGCAGCCTGACCAGTGCTGCACAGGAGGAGGAGGAGGAGGAGGAGGAGGATCACCTCCATGGACCTGCTCGAGATGAGTCTCTGGATGCATGACAAAGTATGGTTAGCCTTCCTGACCGCACCCCCACACTGTCGGCCCATGTTCACCTTGGCATCAACAACAACTCCAAGATCCTTTTCTGCCTCTGCACTGAGAAGGGAGTTCCCCAGTTCTTCCCCTGCTAGGTGCAACACCTTGCACTTTTGTCAGTGTTGAATCCCATCCTGTTCTCATCCACCCACCCCTGTAACCTGTCTAGGTCCGACTGCAGCTTATTCCTCCCTTCTGGCGTGCCCACTTCTCCCCACATCTTGGTGTCATCACGAAATTTGAACAAGGTGCTTTTTACCCCCTTGTCCAAGTCACTGATGAAGACGTTGAACAGTGCGGGCCCAAGGACCGAGCCCTGCGGAGCCCCACTGCCCACATCCCTCCAGGTCGAGCAAGACCCGTCCACCACCACTCTGGGTGCAGCCCTTCAGCCAATTCGCAACCCATCTGACTGACTGTGTAGGTATTGACACCACAGGCTTTACTGTAGGCATTGATTGTAGGCTTTACTCTAACTAGAGCTTAATCTCTTTGGGCTATATGGCAGAAGCTAGTTTGAACCAGCAGATCCATATCCTCAAAATACACCTTCCTTCCTCTTCCCCCTAGCTATATTTTATGCATTTAAAAAAGTGCCGTGTTCAAACCAAGGCATTCTTAGAAGCAAAGGACTGAAGCAGACCTCCTGACCACATCCCCCTCCCCCCAGGCAAGGTTTACAGTTAATCTGTCTAAAACTGGATGTTCTGTATTCAGGCAAGCACCTCACTATAGCTGCAAAAGCACCCAATAAATCCTGCATGCCAGAAGAGACAGGGACCCTGCTAAAGCCTTGGCTGCTACAATGGCAGGAAGTATTAAGCAAGATATGCTTAAAGCCTTGCCAAGTAGACCTATGGCACAAATTCCAGACTGTTCATAATTCAGTCAGGTTGTTTGTTTGTTTTTTTAAAAAGCAAAAAATATTCACTGTTCATGTAAGTCAGGGGTGGGCAAAACGCAGCCAGTGGGCCGTATCCAGCCCGCCGGGTCATTTTATCCAGCCTGTGGAGCCCCTAAATACTAGTTTACTACATTTTTGATTTGGCCCAGGTCCCTGTCAAAGCTGGCTGGAGCCAGGTGCAGTAGGACCTAAAAGGGAGCCCTCAGCAGGCTTGAGCAGCCCAGCCCCACCCAGTTTTTTTAAAATAAATCTGTACATACCTGTGCATTGACATTGGCACCAAATTCTAGAAGGCACTGTACCCCCTCTTCCAGTCCCCAGCAAGCTGCCAAGTGCAGGGGGGTTTGGGCATCATGAGCTTCCTCTTCTCCTTCTCCATTAGGGCTTGGCTTTCTTGAGCTATTCACATCACAGCCACTGAAAAGCAAGCAGAGTAGTCAAGTTACACCCATGGATCAATCAATACTTACAGGTTTGAACAAAACACAGAAAGAGCTTCTCTACCATCAACTGTATGTACCACGTAAGCAAGCTCTTTTCATCATCATTAGCAATAAAAAAAAGTTGTTCCCCAACACTAAGGCCAATTGTTTTTGCTACAGGACTTACCACCACCACTGAGAAATTCAAAAAAGCAATTATCTGCAGTACACTGAGCTATGCTTTGCAATACGTTTGCCAATTGCTATGCAGCATGTGGCTCACAGTGCTTAAAAGCTGATCCTGTTTCAAACTCAGTCAAATCTAAAAAGTAAACTTGTTAACTTTCACAACTGTCAGTCCACCAGCAGGGTGCACATTCACTGCTTGCTTGAAAGCAGAGTTAGTTGTTAAACTGTTTCAGACTAATGCACTTACACAGTTAGCATGTTAAAGATTATTTTATGCAGCACACTAGTGCACTACACCATCGTGCTGAAAAACAAGATCAGTTGGAAAAAGGTCTGTTTCTCACTAGCGGCAAAACAATTTGCAAATTCTAGATGCGACACACAAAAGCGTTTAAGAGTGCCATGTAAAGCCAACTTCTGACCTCCGTATAAGGAAGCATGCTATTTGTTCATTGTTTTCATCAATGGCTCTATGCAAAAGAGTCTGTAGGCATCCACCTGGCCCTGGACCCCAGCATGTTGCATCACAACCATGTCGGACCTGAATTAAGAACGAGAAGCAAAATAAGAACAGCATACAAACTGAGATACAGCTGTTTCGCCACGTGCTGGCATAGGAATTCTCAGCCCATAATTAACCAGTTTTGCTTAGCAATTTAGGATAGCCTTTGTTAAAGAGGAAAAAAAAAAAAAAAAAAGTTAAGAAGCCTGCCTTATCCAGGCTTGAAGTTTTGGGTGCAAGGTTGCCATAAAGAACAAGTGTCAATTTGTAACCAGGTTAGCTATTCAGCTAGTAAACTGGGGGCGAGAATGGTAATTAGTAGGCATGAAAGGAATTATCATATTTCCTCAAATCCTGCTCCAACCATCCTCTAGTGTTGTTTTCCCTCAGCTCAGGGGTGGAGCCACTGCTACTGCCTGTCCAGGCTGCATGCTCTGTGCCCCATGAGAAGACAGGAGGCAGTAGCAGCAAAAGAAAGCAGGGAGGAAGAGGGCAGGGATAGACACGAGGGGGCAGGCTGCCTGCCTCCCAGCTGCTACTTTTCCAACTTGGCAGGGGAGACAGATTTAGGAGGTCCCCCAATTTCTTAGATTTTAGACAGAAAATCTGACATGGATTTGATTTTATTTTCAAAATTTTCCATGCCTAGAATCTAATAAGATACGTGGGGGCTGGGGGCATCTTTAAAAAGTTCAGAGGTGCTCTTTGATTCAGGAAAATACATTAATCTCCTTAGCCAGAGCAACTTTTTTAGATGGCCACAAAGTTCAGAGAACTAAGATGTGTCCATGCACACACAGCAACAGTTTGGAAATTCAAGAAAGCCAGCTGCTCCATTCCATTTGCCAAGAAAAATCTTCAGAAGAGACTCAACTATTTTAACTCAAGCTTGCACAGCTGGAACCAGACAAGCTGGTTGTGCTATGCATACCTACAGCATTTCTCCTTCTCAAAAGAACAGTGCTAGAAACCAAATATAAAGAAATGCACAATAAAAGACATCTATTCAGCTTGCCTCAGGTATGCAGTTGTCCCCCAATCCTGGGCTCCCCCTGCACTGGCAGGCAGCAGGCTCCCATAGCCAGGAGTTCCTTTGCTTAGGGGATTCCCAGCCACAGAGGCCAGGTGCAGCTGGGACCAAGAGTCCCACAACTATGGGGTGTCTAGTCCCTGCAGCTGATGGGGCTCCTAGTCTTGGCTTCCCCTGCATTAGTTGTGGGGCTCTGTCCTGGCTGTGCATGAGGTTGGAAGCCCCCCCAACTGATGGGGTTCCCAGCTACAGGGGAAGACCTTGCTACACATGCAAATTAAAGCTCAACAGCACCCAGCTATTTAAAAAAAAAGTGTACAACTTTTGACGTTTAACTTTATAGCTGGTTGGAGCTTTTCATTGTAAGAGCTACTTTGTACTTGTAGCTGGTCTTAACATAACTGCGCAGTAAACCAGTTAACCACATGATTTAACTGTAACATGTAGAAGGGGCCCAAGTACAGTCAGACAGACCATTAAAAAAGGCTGGCTGGTGAGTTGACTTTCATTTATCGAAAATGAAGACAGTTGGTAATTTATGTCCTTTAAAAAAAAAAAAAAAGGGGGGGGGGGGGGAGACTGAGAAAACCCTCATCTTCAATACAGACAGCATCAGGAGCTCTGCTGGATTACTTGCAATTGCATGAGACCTGGTCTGGACAAAGCAAATTAGAAGCCCTTCAGTTCCACTAGGCTCAAGTTTAAAGTAAGTGTGGCAAGAAAAGTTGAACTGCACTTTCAGGAGTACCAGTAGACCTCTGGGGCTTTGGTATTTGGACC
Source organism: Gavialis gangeticus (assembly GCF_001723915.1). Classification (NCBI taxonomy): domain Eukaryota; kingdom Metazoa; phylum Chordata; order Crocodylia; family Gavialidae; genus Gavialis; species Gavialis gangeticus. The sequence goes on along the minus strand of NW_017729013.1, from coordinate 6,152,154 downwards.
CAACAGAAGTTTCAGCTACTCTTCTCCTGCCAGATAACACAGTTACATCTTGGCCTTCTCTTCCCCAACCAACAAGTCAAGGGACCTAGAAAGCAAAAGCATTACAGATCCCAAAGATCATAAAGTTGAGACAACACTGAGTAATGCGTGGTGGCAGAAGCAAGCACTTGGGTTTGAACTGAGATACAAGATAAAGCCTTCCAAAAAGGAGTTAAGCCACCTCTCTAGTATCAGTTTATCATCATCTCCCAATATTGGGCAATGCTACAGAAAACCCAAACTGGCAGCAATTCCATAGTTCATAAAGCTTGCAAGTAAAACACTGGGAAGACTTGGGAAGGGGGAAACAAAAAAAACTAAACCAAACAAAAAGAATCACTCTCTCAATTACTAGAAAATGAAGCAGATTGTGAGATAGTATTATGTCTTACCAGAGTTGATGCAATGTCTTCCAGGTTGTTTTCCAGGGCAAGCCACAGTGGAGGATTCCCTCTCTCATCTGGCACAGACATGTCAGCTCCTCTGGTACAAATAGCATCAACCACAAGGGGAAGCTGATTTTTTATAGCAAGCTGGAGGGCAGTCTCTCCATCCTGGGTCCTGTATGTAACAAACAATTGTTGCATGAGGTCTGTTTCCACCTCATTAGGGGTCAGCTTAGCAATAAATGGCAACAGGAAATATAGCCTCCGAATTAACAGATGCAGACTGCATTAAAGCTAGCTTTAACACCATAGCCGAGACAGTGGCACAGACCACTGCAGTGCTATTGAGCACACTGAAATACTTCAAGTTTCCTGAGCTGCTGGCCCAGTGTAGTAGAGAACACTATAGTACACAATGGAACTACATAGTAGAGAACAGGCTTTTTTAAATTAAAAAAAGCACCAAGTTAGAGTTCATTGTTGAAGAACTTGCTCACCACGGGGCAAGCTAGAGAGAGAGGCTTAGTGCCATGAAATTGAGACCATTGTACTGATGCCCAGGTTCTAAACATGCTACTAGGAATTTATTTGATCTCATTAGGCAGACAAAAAAAAAAACTCTTGGCTAGAGGCAATTTTTGTTAGATCAACTAAATAGTAGCAAAAAAATTCTCTTTCTTTGCAAGCTTTCAGGTCCAAACACCCTTTGTCAGGCAGAGGAGACTTCAAAAGGATTGCAAAAATTCTCCCAAGTAGAAAACTTCATCATGCACAGGGGAGGTAAAGGATGATGGGGTTCCCTAAGTTTCAAAGTCCATTTGGGAAAAACCTGCTCTGTCCACGTGCAGACGAGGCAGAGATAATGCTCCTTTGATCTCCTTACATATTCTGTTATGGGGTTTTTTTAGGTTCCTAGCACTTGTGCTCCGCCTTCCTCCCCACAAAAGCCTTTTAGGAATAAGCCAATATCAAGGTGGCAAATGCAGACATTAACTGCTCTGAAGAGGAGTTCCAGTTCTCACAACAACATGGAGAAACTGGATTTAAAAGTACACATTCATTGAGAATTTAAAGGAGCTACTGTAAAATTTCACCTACTTATCCAAGCTGTAAAATAAGGACAGTGACAGCCTCAAGTGCCATTGTTCCTCTCATATCACTTCAGTTCTAGTTACTGTAAGGGCCCTGTGCCGTCTTCAAATCCCAAGTGAAGGCCCCTTTCCAGTCATTGGGAAACTGGCCAGAGATTAATGCCAAGTAAGCCTTCATCTCTAAAGAAGTGGCCCAGCAGCCATAATACTTTGTTAAGGGCCAACTTTTGTTATCCATCTTATTTTCACTTCTGACCTGCCCCCCTCCCCCGTGGTATTCCTCAGATTCTGAACTACATCAGCTCAAGTCTTACCTGACATTGATATCAGCCTGGTGTTCCAACAGAAAAAGTGCACTCTTGCTATCCTGTCTCTGTATTGCCATGTGTAGCAGAGTCTGTCCATCTGACATGGTGTCATTAATGGATGCCCCAGACCCAAGCAGCTGAGCTGCTATTGTGTGCATACCTGAAAGGGAAAACTCATTGGTTTTTTAACTGGAGTAACAATAAGGAGCCTCTACAAAGTTTTTACCCATTACAGCTTTTTGTATAAAAAGCCCCATTACCAACTAAACAAACACCTTAGCATGGGGCTTTCGCTCCGCTTCAGTCTGAGCCCTCACTAAAATTATACAGATATAGGTTAAAGCTCAGTTTACGCACCAAGTCACCAGTTAGTCTGGCTCATGTTTTTCATGGGCATCTGTTAAGTGGTCAGTTTTATTACCCTCCACAATTTTCCCATCGCCCTGCCTTGGTTTTGTTTTAGCAAGAGCAAGCCAAACTAGCGTTCATAAACATTAGACGCCTCTGGGTTGTGCCCAACTCAGATTTGCCTATGCGTCTCCATTATAGCCCATCACCACGGCTACCCAAACTGTTAACTGGGGAGGCCAGAAGCTGACAAGATTTTGTAGATCTCCCATATTTAACAGTCTTCCCTCGTCTCAAAAGCATTAGATAGTTAAGTTAGCAGCAACTGATCTTAAAGGCTAAGGGGGAAAGACCTGAAGCCTACTAGAAGAGCATGATATTTTACAGAACATTACTCTGGGAATCAGCAAACAGATTAGCAGTCACTGGAATAAATGCCTCTAGCTCAGCCGTAAGATTAGAGGTGTTCTCCAGACCACGCCACAACACTGGAGTTACCAGGCTTGCCATAGGAACCAATATACAAGAGGTTTTTAACCAAAACACCAGAAGTTGTTAGTTAGACAATTAAAGTCCAGACTTCATTCATAATGCGCCATTACAGTGACACTGGCTGCAAGGGTCAGTTTGAAGACGACAGAGTTATCAACCTGTGTAGGCACTTACCTGTCCATAATGCTAACCCCAATACTGTCTGATCTCTTGAGTCCTTGAGACTAAAGTCAGGAATGATCTGCAAGTTGTTGGTTGCGTGAAGGGCATTAGCTGAAAGAAATCACCACATTAGTTTAGCCAGTGTGGAACAGGAGTTCCTCTGTTTCAGAGCTGTTCCTGTTGTCACTGCAGCTGCAAGTGACAGCATTGCTCCGCTGGGCTGCTGCATTTTGTTTTCAACTGACCCAAACACACCACTAAGCTTTAGGCCTTTACCCAAGCAGGGGTTTTTTTTTTTGGTGCTGCTACTTTTATAAGGCCCTCTGAAAAAAGGACCGCAGTAATGCAGAACTGACATTCTACCTCTCAGGAAAGAGAAGAAAACATCTACTGCCCAAGTGCCTATATGATCAAAATATCAATTAGTTATTTATTCATAAATCCAAGTTCTCTATCCATCCTATGCAACTGGAGAGAAGTACCTAATAAGCAAGACTTCCTACTGTCAAATCTGAAGTATAGGGCTAGAAAACTAGAAGATTAGACTAATAATACCTAGTCCAACCTGAGCAAGGGGTACATTTTAAAATGCAGCTACTCTCCAGTAGTACAACTTTACTGAATAAGTTAATGAGTTCTCCTTGGAGACAAACTTGTATAGCTCACTTAATAGAACAGAGCCCAGGAAGCAGATTTCAGGCGTTAGGTCAAGCTATGGAAGCTGCCAGTTGCACACACCGAAGCAAACCAAATCAGTAGCATCAATACAGACTACAATACCTACCTTTTTGTTCCAATATGACCGATACCACATCTGGGTGGTTATGGGCAATAGCCATATGAAGGGGAGTTTGCAGATGGACATTATCTGCTGCTGTGGACAAGGATGCATCCTTATGACTGGGTATTGCTTCTGTGGTCTGGATATTAGGATTGGCTCCTTGTTGCAGGAGCTCTGCTGTGAGGTTTGCCAAGCCATGTCGACAGGCTGTATGCAGTGGAGTTTCCCCCTTTAACAGAAAACACAGGCAATTAGCTGTTTTACATTAAGACAGTAAACCCATGTTACAACCAAGTATAGTCTTTTCCAGGCCAGTTTTCTCTCTTTCATCTTACATGCCAGGGAGCATCCAGGGCAAAGTGGCTCACATGATCAAATCCCAATTAAGACCCTGACATACTTCTCTCTGTCAGAACCTATTCCACCTTTGTTATTCTTGTAACATGTGCTTTGCAAGCAAGCATCCTCCACCACAAGGTGTCTCACCATTCTAGCATTCCAAGTTCTCACAATTATGGAAAGCAGTCTCTTCCCCTACATAGGCCAAGTAGCACTCTTCCACAAACACAGAGACACAATGACTTGTTTCAAAATCCAAAGTTAGCGTTAATAGAAAAACAAAAAACTACAGCTTCTAACTATTGGCAAGTTCCAGACTGGTGCTAAGCAACTTATTTACTGTAACAGTGGAGCAACCCAAAGATGTTTAGTATGACACAGTACTTCTTACCCATTTGTTCTGGTGGTTGACTTTTGCCCCATGTGTTGCCAGGAAGAGTGCAGCTGCCTCATTACCGGCTCCTGCAGCCCTTTGCAGCAAACAGTTTCCTAATAAGAAATGTTAAATTGCAAGATGCACAATATGGATAATTTGAAATTAAGATTACAAATCCTTGACTGTTTGCTAGACATAACACTGACCTTTGGGTGGGAAGGGAAGAGTCTGGCCTAAAAATGACAGCACAAGCAAACACCACTGATCATGCTTTTCCAATGCTGCATTCTTGTCCCCAAGCCCTCATTAACAAAGGCAAGTTCCCAGAGTCCTCACTTCCCTTCCAAAATAATAGCAGAGCTCGACCCAAGCAGCCTTGGGATTTCACCCCCATTCTATTCTAGTTCCCCTCTCCATCCCCCAGTGATCCAAGAGCCTGCTGATCTCCTTTCAAAATTCCACTTAGTTAATCTATGCTACACCAGCAAGTCAGAAAAGCAATCTACAAACAGTGAGAGAGTCCACGTACCATTTTCAAGGACTCCCCCTTAAAAAAAAAAAAAAAAAAGAGATGGACTAATTCTACTTCATTAAGCATTGACACTACATGTAATAGCTTGGAACCTCAAGTTTTATGGAAGATGCCATTGCGTTTGTATGCCAGGTTTAGCTTCCATGACCTTGGCATGCAGACCGTCACCCCTTCACTTGAAGTCAAACACCTAGTTTTACCTGTTACTGTGTCTGGTGCATCTGTATTGCTGCCTCGCTGGATGAGTCTTGCTGCAAAGCTATTCTCATCAAATGATGTCCCGTTTACAACAGGGGTATCCTCGAAAGGGTTTACAGACTGGTCAGATGACACTGTGATATATTGAACTGCAAGCCACAGAGCTGCGCTTCCCTCATGATCCTTAAGTTCCAAGTCCAGTCTATAACAGATTTCAGGAATTCAGTTATTTATGCAGCTTGCACTGCACCAGGGAAAGCTTTACTGGATTTTAAGATTCTTGAAAATGTGGATCTGCTAGAGCTCCAAGCAGCTAAGATCTGCCTGACTAGGCTCCTGACTTTTATAAGCCATTGCAATCTGTGGTCAACAGATACAGTATGTGAAAGTTTAGAACAAGTTTTAGCTATAGCTTAAGTAGGACACTTCCATGGAGACTCCTCAAGTAGGCTAGTACAGGGCTGGGCAAAGTGGCAGATCTGGCTGGTGGCTAGACTCCATTTCCCAGCAGCCCCTGCCCACATCACTGGGCCGATTTCTATGCAAACCCTAGGAGCAGCAGCTCTGCAATAGCACAGGGCCAGGGCTTCCCTGGAGACCAGCCCCAACAGCACTGGCAGAGCCTGTGGCAGGGTGGGGAGCTGCTCCAGGGCCAGGAACTTGCAGTAGGTGACAACATGGCCCAGACTCGGGGCAGCGCTGCAACCCGCTCCATGCCGTCACCACTGGAAGATCCCAGCCCTGGCCCCGGAGCAGCTCCGATTAGCTGTGCACCCTGCCAACACTCCTGGGGCCTGTTCTCCAAGGAAACCCGAGCCCTGCGCTGTCACAGGCCCACTGCTCCTGGGGTGTCCATGGAAGCCAGCAGTAGTGACGCAGGCAGGAGCTGCTGGGAAATGGAGTGTGCCCGATTTGGCCCAGGGGCTGGATTTTGCCCACCCTGGACTAAAGATGTCCAAAAATGCAAATGCTTATACAAGGAGTAAAAACTTACTGAATAATTCATTCCAACTACCTCAGACTATGTTCTGTATTCTTGCTTGCAAACTAGTGTACAACAGATAAAGCACGTTCTTCTCTATGCAGAGCCAGAAGGCAAGTTTCCATCTTGAAATATGCATCTAGATCAATGGTTCTCACCCATTCTAGGTGCAGGACATGCCTCAATAGCTTTTTCTGGATTTATCAACACTCTACTTGAACCCGTTTGCTTTCCTTACACTACAGAAAACAAAAAGGTCAATAGGTTTGATATTATGGATGCCTGTTGTTTGAAACCGCCGAGTTTTTTCAACCACATGCAAGTGTTTGCACACCTCGAGTTGGGCAGCACCCTTGGAAAGATCTATGGCATCCGGGTCAGGTCTTGTTCAGTCAGACTGAGAAGTTAGAAACAACCTACAGCTACACAGCTTTTTCTTCATATTCTTCCACTACACGAAGCAGGGCACTCAGAGCTACAACCTCCCATGCCACCCCAATACTTACTGTTTGCACTGGAGAAGCTGACTGAACACAGGTTCATTCCTCACGGCAATTGATGCATGCAATGGGGTCCTGCAAAAGGTCAATCACTTGCGTCAGGAAATCATTTACTCAGATTGATTGTTTTACATTAAGCAGCACAACATCTCCCCTTCCCAGATTTTATGGAGAAGGCAGAATCACCTACATTACATATAGTCCTCCTGTCAAGTCAGGAGGAAGTAAAAAAGGAAGTACAGCTACATGTTTGGATTGCATTCAGTTATGAGCAATTGTGGTTTCCAAGCTTTTAAAAAGGCCACAGACTTACCACCTCCCTCCCTGGGATATTTGGACCCTTTACTGGTCTGCTACTCTCAACTCACTTTTCCCTCCTGCAGCGAGATGAGATCTTTGCACTCCTCACCAACTCACTCCTCCACCCCTCTTTCAGTAGCAGCTACTTTGGGACAGTAATGCCCAGTAAGACCACCATGCAACAAAAGGCAGCTCTCCAGTTAGAAGAAATTAGCTTTCCATGGTGCTGCAACACTACTGTCTTAACACTGGATCGTGCACTTCACTCAGAGTCTTTGACCATTAATACTGGCTACAATTTTACCTTCCTTTGCCATCCTGCATGTTTGGATTGGCTCCAGCCTGCAAGAGGGACTCTGCAATCTGTGCCATCTCTGACATTACGTCCGGTAAGTGCTTCTTGGGGCTGTAGGAGGCCACAAGGTGCAGAGGAGTCTCCTGGTCTCCCAGTGTAGCAGCATTCACACGGGCACCATTTTTAATGAGAAAGTTGGCAGCAAATTTATCTCCTGTTGTGGGGTACAAAAAGATTGTCAACTTCTAATCTACTATACGCAAGCTGTTTTTTCAGTACATGCTTACATACACTGGTATTATTGCCCTTGTGTTAGAACCAGCAGTTTCCCAGCCTCTGGGGAGGCATCTGATCATCCAAAAAAGTTTGCCATAGAGTTATTTGTTAAGACTCCATTCCAAGCCACCCATCTTCATTATGGCATTCTAGCAGAGGCACCTAGTCTTTTATCAGATGAAAGCTTGCTTCCAAATGAAGAAGGGGAACCAAGTGGTCTCGTTTCAAATACTCCAAGACTTCTTACAAAATAAGGTAAAATAGTTGGATGGGGCCTGTTTGTGTTCTTACGCTGTCAAAAGGTCTCGTGAACAGGTATTACATGGCCCTTTCTCTTGCAGTGGATGTTAGTAAATAGCCAAGCCCCTGCACATCAAGAGCCTACTAAAGCTGCAGCAGCTGCCACCACCAAAGCAAAGAACAAGCCTCTATTATTACTACAGGCATTACTACATAAACCTAGTGTTTCCCACCCCCAAAGCGTCATGCCTTTCCCAGGCCAGATGGATAACCAGCCACTAAAAGGTGTTATTCCATTCATAAGCCACATGAGCATTGCTGCCATGACAGCCAATGCTTTTTGGCGATCTCAGTCCTCATACGATCCTATTCTTATGTTGAAGAGTGTTAGGTGCTCTCACGTACTTACATGTGTTGTGTGCAAGAGAAGTACTGATAGAGTTTTTACACATTGGAGCCAAAAGAACTACCAGTGCCACTCATTACAGAACCTAGGACAACCCTGGTTTTCTACAACAGTGCGCTGGTGCAGAGAATTTCCCTTATGCCATGATTAACCAATGGGCATAACAAAAGGCACCTTCCAAATGCTGTGGAGGGAAAGAACCCCCAGCCTTCCTCCCTTCCCCCATATAAACCCACTTGATGTAGTCAGGTCTCACCTACGTGGTAGTAGCAATGACACTAGCAGAGCCAAATCCATGTTAACAAACACCATCTACCTATATTTCTGCACTTCAAAAGTAACCTGGGGGAGCAGGGGAGAACACGGGGGCAGTCAGCTTTTGTGGCAGTCATTCTGGTCACCAGCCTGGCAGGCTAGATCTACCTCCCAAAGTAATCCTTTTAAACTGCCATTTCTATTAACAAGACAAGGCAAAAATTGAGTTTCAAATTCAGGTCTCTTGCCAAGAAGTGATCAATATTAAAACCAAACAGCTTCCGCAAGGAAAAAAAGTATCACAAAGTAGCACTCAAGCAATGCTCAAGTCAGATCTTTAAAATCTGATTGTAGAGTTGCAAGAGCAAGTTATTGCATCAGTCTTCACCTCTCTGGATGGCTTTGTGCAATAGACTCCAGCCTTTCTTGTCCACCATATCCACATCAGCTTTGTAGGTGACCAACGTGGTTGCAATACCCTCCAATCTTTGGGAGAGGGCTAGATCTAAAGCAAGGTCTCCATTCTTATCCAATTCGTTCAGCTTCCCAGGCAGCTACAATAGAATTTAGTTGACCAACGTAAGTCTACAAGAAGCATGAAGTCCAATTTCTTTTTTGAGGCACATTAGCTCACCTTTAGTGTTAAAAGAAGGAAGATCTCAGTCAAAAAAAAAAACAAAACCACCCCCCACCCAGAGAGAAGTGGAGTCAGAAGAAATCCAAGTTATATATGTTATGACTCCATTATGCCTCTTTTGGGTTTCATTTTAAAACCGGAAAAAGCTGCAAGATATTCAGCAATGTACTTTGTCAGACACAGCTACAGGAGTTAGCACATATAAATAATAAAAAAAAAAAGGAGCTGAAACAAGGGTTTAGTAAAAAATTAATACTAGAAACTATACCAAGTAGTCCCTCAGAGGCAAAAGTTGCATTACAGAATCCAATATAGAGCAGTCCAAAGACTGAACTGTTCACAAGCAACATTTCAGGAACAGCTGCTCTGTTGCAGGCCAATCATGCTCCATTATCCCCAATGATACTAGATACCACATATTAAAATTTATCATTTGGAGTGAGTTATGTAGCTTTTGGAAGCAAGTAGATAAAATACTAAGCACTTCCTAAAATGATCTTTTCCTTACTTCAATTCAGGTTCCATACCCAGCTCACGAGCCCAAATTTTACAGGCAAGTCTATGGCTGGAATCATTAAAACAGCTATTTCTAGTTAACACTAGTTCAAATAGAAAGTAGCTCTTAACATACCTGCGAATCCATCTCAATAAGGTACAGGAAGACTACATCTTCTCTCTCCACTTTAATAGCTTTATGCAAAGGATACTGAGTCTTGGATTTGAACATTTTATACAACAGCTGAGCGCTCATGCTGCTGAAGTCCTCTTTCCTCAGGTCATCCTAAAATAAGAACTCAAAAGTAAGTGACACTTGTATTTGGTAGCATAATGTAATGTAGTGCTGTGGTTGTCTGCTCCATTTGGTCAATTTGACCATACCCAATACATGTTCAAAGAATTTGCCAGGACCCTTAGCAGAAGTCTGCCATCCAGTGGCATAATTCAAGTTCTCACAGGACTAGGAACAGAGTCTCCTTCTCATTTTGGAGACTCACAAGAGCATTTTATAGTCCATTGTTGACTGGTTTTTACAGACAGCTGTTTTTTTCCCCCCTAGACAGGCCAAGATTTATACTTTCAGGCAAATATGATCTACTTAATTGGCTGAAAATTGAAGTCAAGGGGAATGGCTTTCAGTAGCTCATTTGCTTCCTGCAATACATTCAGATGTACCAAAAAAGCCTCTTTTGGCTAGCTGATGCTTTTAAATTCCAAGTTAGTACAGAGGCAAGCTTTTTTTTGTTTTTTGCTTTTTTTTTAAGATTTGGAGAAAGGATGAATTCAAAGCATACAGATACCCTGGTTGTTCTCTGTCCCCTGCTCCAGCCTCCTGGAGTACAAGCAAGCCAAGGATCAACTTGAGCAATTCTTTCCAAAAAGGAAGCCTTTGATTACAGTATTATAAAAAGGCTCTAAAAATGGTAACCAGTGTTCAATAAATAGTTATGAACACTGAGTGCTACATGCATCATAAAATGATATCACTTGCTTATTCTGCCTAGAAATTACAAGTCGCTTTCTTAATCTAAAACGGTATGTGCACAGTCCTTTTCCTGCATCCTCCTACCATGGTACTTACCCAGTGACTAGCTATTATCTCAGCACAGTAGTTCAGTAGAGTGCTAGCATTCAGCTCCTCTGCTGTCTGATAGAAACGAATGCAGTTCCTGACATTTACAAGCGACATGACACCTTTTTCACATCTGTCACGAGAAACAAAACCAGTATTAAGAGCTGATAAGGAAGTTCTCAGAGTCGAGTTGCCCTGTTTAGCAATCAAGCAGCCAGCTAGAAGGCATGCCTGGAGCCAGACCATATTGAAGCAGGAAGGAAGAGAGGTATGGTCCATTGTACGTCCCCATAGACCTGTAATAGAGAAAGCTCCCCTATGCCCCACTCATCTGTCTGTCCCCTGCTGCTACCTCCCTCTTGTGTCTTGTCAGAACAGCTTCAGAAACTAAAAAGCCTTAAAAAAAAAAAAACTAGACCACGATCTGCCAAAAGGAGATTCCCACAACACCGTCTCATTCTAAAAAACATAGCAAGTTAAATGGTCCCAAGGTAAGGAAGGACACTGCCTTCTTCCTATGAGAAGAAGCTGAAATAGCTATTACTCTGAAGGTAGTAGTCTTACAAATCACCCAGAATTAACTGACCACATCCAGTGGAGCAGGCCCATCTTTCAGGCTGAAAAAGCAAGCTTGCTTGCATGATGCATCTAGTCAGACATGGCTGCAAGTAATGTGAAAAGGCAGAACATGCAAGTTGTCATCTGCAGGGGTCAGCATTCCTACCACGCTTTGGTGGGTTATGAAGCTGTAGATTGACTAAACCCCAAAGAAGCTACTTAGCCAGTAGCCGAGAAGGCGGCACAGGATGTTGGGATGCTTTACTAAAACAGACTTCCAGGGAGCGTCTAGACGAGCCCACATGTGCCTCTTGCTGCATCTCAAAGTGGTTTGAGATGTGGCAAGAGGCACGCTGGGAACAAAAAAAAAATTATGCAGGTATCAGAATAAAAAAAAAAACAACATGGTGGGAAAAAAAGCGGGGCATGGCATGGCATGTCATGGACCCCAACTGTGCCCCAAGGTAACCCAGGAGCCAGTCCTCCAGAGAAACTCTGGTTTCTAGCCAGAGCATCTCTATGGTGCTCCTACTGCCCCAGCATGCAAGGCATGAACCCTTAGAAGGCTGGGGCAAGCAGAAGCGTGGCAAGGATCAGGACCCAGGCACTATCATGCGTAAGTAGGGACGTGTGGTCTGAGGATGGGTTTGTGGAGGGGCTTGAGCGGGGGCTGCCACATGCCTGGCCCCCTGCTCACAGTACTGGCAGCAGCAGCCAGTGCAGCTGTGGCCTGGCTGCAGGCACAGCTGGCGGCAACGTGGCGCTATGCGACTTGGGCTCTGTACATGCTGCACAGACCTGGCCCACTAGTGCATGGCTTTCCTTGTCCTGTCCAAAGCCATGCACTAGCAGGCCGGGTCTGTGCAGCATGCACAGAGCCTGGGTCACGCAGCACTGCGTCACCACTGGCTGTGTGTTTGCAGCTGAGCCACAGCCATACTGGCTACTGCAGGGGATGGGAGGAACAGCAGGCGTGCAGCAGCTGCTGCTCAAGTCCGTCCACAAAGCACGCAGCAGGACCCAGCCTGGCCTGCTAGCACACCTTTGCACAGGAGCAGGAGGTGCAGCTCCAGGACACCCAGCTCCTATGCAAAGACACACTGGCTTTGGGTCAGGCCAGCAGGGCACATTTTCCATGAGCCTCAGGCAGCTGTGGATGGCCATGGCGCTATGCCTACAGCAGGCAACAGAGCATCACCACCTGAGCCCCACGGAAAAGATGCTAGCTGCCTGGGCCAGTGAGGCACACCTTTGCACAGAAGCCACGTATCCTGGAGCCACGCCTCCTGTTCTGTGCAAAGGTGTGCTAGTGCGCTGTGCTGGGCCAGGTTCTGCTGTGCGCTCTCTCCACACTGCCCCCCACCCCCCACCATGGGTCTGGCAGCGCTGTTGCTAGAGGCAGGACCCAGCCCGACATGACACCCAGTTCCTACAAGTGGTGCAGAGCCTCAGGCAACACCGTGAGCAGCCTGGGGCTGCCTGAAGGCTCCATAGACAATGCTGGATCTGAGGTGGCCAGGGCCATGCTGCATCACTGGGGGCTCTGGCTGCAGCGCCCTCCTGCCCCCGCCCTGAGTGCGGGACGGCTGCTGTGGGTGTGAGCTGTAAGCCCTGAGGGGAGCAAAAGCAACATCAAAACATTTAAATATTTAGAATGTATTTTATTATGATGATAGAGACACTGCTAGGCTTCCAAGTTGCTTTAGTACAGTAAATATATTAATAAAAACATTTCTCAACTGATCTTGCTCTATTAGTGGTCCTTTGTTTTAACTGCAGAAGAACATGGATTTTCAAGTATTTTAAAGAGTGAATTTGGAATTTTTAAAAAAAAAAATCTGAGATTTTGCAGCTTTTAAATAAGGAACGCCAGAATTCCTGCTAGTGAGGCTAGCGGCAGGACGCAGGCAGAGAAGCCTGCGCAGAGCTGGCACCCCCGGACCCAGCTGGAGGTGGCCGACCTCCTGGCCACTTGGGGCCAGAAGGACATGGTTTGACAGTTCAAAGCAGGCCACACTTTGAACATCTTCAGGCCAACAGCTGCCCAGATGCCAGGGCAGTGTCATACATGGCAGTAGTGGCGCACAAAGGCCAACTGTGCAGCCATAGCCCGCTGGCAGCTGGCCCAGAGATGCTGATGCCTCTGCTGCAGCCATGCAATCCCCATCCAGGTCTGGTAGGCATGCAGCCTTGGGGCCACATGCTGTCACAGGTGGCAGCAGGTCATAGCCAGGTAGTCACTGCCAGACTGTTGCAGTGGGTAGAGGGTGCAGGGAACTCAATCACGGCTGCTATAGCAGTCCAGCTGGCATAAGGGGCTGGTGTCTCCAGATACCAGCTGGCCAGGGCCCAGAAGCTCCTGAGAGCAAGTAACCCTCAGCTACTTGCCAGGGGAAGTTTTTATACAGCTGGGCCCAGCACAGGTGCTGGCCCCAGGCTCTAGCTCCCCCTGGCTGCAGATCCAGGAGGAGCTGGGCAGGGTTATTTTGCCCCACACGAAAGAGTGCCTGTCCAGCTCAAATTTGTGCCACTCCTATTTGAGCTGCTGCAAGCGCATGTGCCTGCATGTGGAGACACGCCCCTAGAGTCAACTCATGACTAAAGTCAAAGACTCTTTCTGTCCTTTGGAGAAATGGGATGAGAAACAAGACAGACACTTGCAATCATTTTGCCTCCCCACTTTCCTCAGTCTCATTTGGCAGCCTGTACTCTTTTTTTTTTTTTTTTTTTTTTTTAAAAAAAAACAAAAA
>NW_017729013.1:6133782-6138311 GCF_001723915.1 Gavialis gangeticus | reverse complement strand
CTAACACAAAATGGTTTGTTTAATTTATAAGCAAGGCAGCCCAAATGTACATTTGGAATGGCCAATATACTACTAAGAAACATAACTCTGCAACTTCTCTTTTGATCTGAACCACTAGCAGTCTTTGTAATGGCAACTTTAAACGGCAAAAATATTGTTGCTAAAATAAGATCCTAAAAAAAAAAAAAAAAAAAAAAAAAAAAATCAAGGACCCCCTCCCCCAAGTCACTAAAGGGAGACTATGACAGACTTAGGGAGACAAACACTTTTCTATGAAAGTTGCTACCTACTTAGATTGGCCAACAATATCAAGTTAGACACAGGTTTATGCAACTGATGAGCTGTGAATACATAAAATATTATAGCAAGTAGTTCATCTACCAATATTAAGGATACATCTCAATTTCTTATCATTTGAAAAATCACGTTACACAAATAACCAAGCCAATTTCTATTCCGATCCAGGAGTTGAGCAACATCTGCTACTATTATTACTACAAGTGGCTAATTCCCCCAATTAGACTCTAGCCACAAGAGGTCACAGAGTTTGCTTTTATTCACCAAGACTTGCCTTTCCCTAAGGAGCTGTAGCTGAAACCGGTTAGCTAGTTTCATCAGTTCTGTCAAGAAAACATCATCTTCTTTCAGCTCTAGCTCATCTGTGTAGATCCATCGCAGCATTGCCATGGTCACCTCAGGGTCGGCATCTGGTGCAAGGAGGACAAGGAAGATCTGAATAGAGAAGAGTCAGTTACCCGAGTAACAGACTAATTGAGTAGTCGGTGTATAGCCTTAAAAAAAAAAAAAGGCAAGCTGCAATTCTATGGAAGATGGCAGTTTAAGCTGTACCATCTTAGGCCTCAATGCAAGATGAGGCTTGTCATATGGAAAGAAAAAGAAAAACCTTGGCACTGTAAGTAGTGCCACAGCAAGTGAGGTGGCACATTTCCCTCCTGATCAGTACTGGCCCTACAGTTTAGAGTGTTCAGGGACACTGTGCTGCTCAAGACTCCCATGTTAAAGCAGCGTGTACAGCGAGCATCTCTTCCAAAGTAGCAGGGTATAAACTCTAGCGTCCAAAGTAAATCCCATGTTGTAGTTACAGTCTGCCTACCTAAGCTCCCCCTGAAGTTTCATTTGGAAAAGGTACTCCTCACTTCCTTTCCTCAGACTGTTTATTGTTGCCTTGTGCTATTAGACAGCTGCCAAGTCCCATCCAGAAGTGGCTGCATTTCAGTGGCAGGGAAAGAAACTCATGTCAGTTTGTAAAGTTGCTTGAGATTGTTCCATAAGAAAGGTGCTAGGGAAGTCCAAGATAAAGGTTACATTTTCCAAAGTTAGTATTTTAGATACCTTGACTGAAACATTCAAGGCCTTAAAAATCTGCAGGCTCCAAAGAGACTCCACCAAGAGGGCCAGAGACCTTTTCAACCTTGGTATACTGCATTCCTTGCCTGCATTCTTACTGAAGCCATATCAACTAGTCAAAGGAATTTTAAAACACTCAATTTCCCCAAAACTGCTGTCAAACGCAATTCTGCTGACAGCATTTAATATGAAGTATAGAGAGGACCAATTATTAAAATGCACACTCAGTTTAGGAAAGCAATGGGATTTGTTCCATCAACTTTTTAAAATATAAGCGGTTCAGGCACACAAGATTCTGCTCCCCAAACCACTGTTTAAAAAGGGAAAAGAAAAAAAGATACTGGGTCTGTTGACACAAAGAGACGTGCCAGGTAGTAAAGATTCTTGATTACAGCATTTAATAGACATGGCCTATAGCCCCGAAAAGACTCTTTAAGCCTCTGATTCAGCCATTATTTCAAGTACCATACAATTATAATCCTTAAGAAACAGCACCAGGCTCGCAAAATTGTACACCTCAACCAAATCAGACCAAACGGGTAGATACTGCAACTTTACTACTGGGCACTGTTTATTAGCATGCCCAATCTCTTCTCCCCACCCCCATTCCCTTGAAATGGACGAACCTAACCTTGCATTTCATCTTAACCTTAATGATGAAGCACTGATCGTATGACTAACTGAACAGTTCCATAGCTACCTGCACAGGAAGCTCTTAGGAAGCTGAGGAGTGAATAGAGGAAGTGGGAAGAGTTTAGCCTGGGAATTCCAACCACAAAAAAAACGAGAGAACGTGGATAAAGCACCAGTAGGTGCTCTGGACTGTGGTAGTCGCACAAGGCCATGGTATTTGCTAGAACTGAACGTCTCAGTTCCATACAGAGAAAGATTTAGTGCTCGTTTGCCCCGGTACAGTTTGAGGGCAAATACCAACTGTAACTGAACATGCAATCTTAGAACAAGGCTGGAAGGGACCCCAAGGAAGTCATCCAGGATCACTGCTAAACATCTCACCACAGTTGGCTTGGTTGGCTCATCCCAGTGTTCAACCAATTCCTTAAAAAAAAGGAACCATCACAAAGAGCTGTGTGCATGCATCATAGACAGCTTGATTGCTAGAAGGAATTTCTTGCTAACAAGTTTCTTGTGGCTACCTGAATCATAAGAAGGTGGAGAAACCCTCGTGCAGGGCATCCCTGCAGTCCTACATGGCCGATTTGGTGATGCTGGTCTATTCCAGCACAACTCAACTGACGGCATGAGTAGAGGCAGTGCTTGACAGGTCAGTATGCCTTTACAGGCAGCTGAAGGCAAAAGCAATTTTTTTGTGCGCTTGGAGCAAGAGAGTGAGCATCTCTTCTTTCAGGTTACTGAGCTAAAAAAATCAGCCCCCCCTACCAAGAAGGGACGGTTTTCGTAATGCTGTTAATCGCTTAAAAGCCAGCATGGACCACCCTGGTAATTGACTGAAGAACTTTAAGAGTGAAATCAGCTTTGTGATGGTCTGACCCCAACATCCCCACATCCAAATGCTTAGTCCTTCGAGGTACTCATTTCTCAGCAGTTTATATTCAAAGAAAGTAGTTATGCACTTGTCAAGTGTTGAGAGCTTCAGAGTTCAAAGCTTGGTTTCCACCTATTTCTCCGGCACTACTTCATGGATCAGAGATGCAACAGGAGCCATGGCCATGCAAACTAGTGCAGTCTAGACAGTAGTTAGCACAGTATACACAACAGTATTCTATAGGGGTGCACCAGGAAAGATTTTTTGGGCCAATACTGAGGGAGGATTATTAAATGAGCCTTATTGGCCAATACAGATCCAACTGCCCATATGCAGCCTGGCAGCTCGGGAAGCAGTGTCTGGCTGGTAAATCTGTTGCCGGGGGGAAGAGGCATAGGGCAGCAGACTGAGGCCCCCCCACAGTGAGGGAGGGAGTGGGGCTGGGGTGGGGAGCAGTGCAGGGTGGAGCTGCGAGCAGCTTATCCAGGGGGGTGGATTCCTGCTGCTGTGTGCACCCTGGGAGAGGCATGGAGGGCATGTGCCCCCTGGATCTGTGCAGGGACAAGGGCAGGCTGCTGCTATGGGTTCAGGGCCAGGGACTGTGGTGGGCTCTTCCCAGCAGGGCACCAGGCCAGGGCCGTGTTTGGGACAGGTGGTAACAGAGCTGGGGGGGGGGGCTAAAACCACTCCTAAATTTGCTGTAGCCCCCCATCCCAGCACCGCTGCTGCCCACCCCAAGCACAGCCCCTGGCCCCAAGCCTTGAACAGATATGGGGGGACATGTACCCCCCCCATGCCTCCCCCAGGGTGTACAGTGACAGAAGCTGCCCCTTCCTCCCTGCACCCCCCCGATGAACCATTTGCAGCTGTCTCACACCCTGCCCCAGCTGTGCAGCACCTACCCCAGCCCCACTCCCTTCCTCACTGTGCAGATCTCCATCTGCCCCACCTTGCCCCTTCCCTCCCCCAGACTTACCAGCTAGAGGCTGCTCTGCAAGCTACTGGGTTGTATTCCTGGCCCTGTGCATGCTGTGGTTGCATGCATGCACACACAGCATTTATTGGCAACAGTAAAAACTGGCCATATCAGCCAAAGAAGTCAATTGCCAATTATGTCCATTTTCCTTTTACTGGTGCCAATATGATATGGACCAATCTATTGGTGCACCTCTAGTATTTTAATCATGCACTGAATTAGATTTTCAGTTAGCTTCTCTAGAGAGTTTGTAAGTATAGAACTGCTTGCTCAGCACAACATTCAGAGTACAGAACACTTTTTCCATGAAACAACCTCTCTTTAAAAGAAGTCTCCACCAACCAGCTATCCCAAGACCCTGGCGAGTAAAAGCCTTGCTAAAGAGTGGTTTCATGAGTGAGATTAAGAGGCTGCTAAATAGCTTCCAGGTTTGTCAGTGGTTCCATTACACATTTAAAAGGGTGAAGTCATGTTTAATAAGTGCCTCCATTTGATCCAGTTAAGTAGGATGGAATGAACTGAGACTTTGAAGAATGGACACTGGCAGACTATAAAAACAATCACCTCAATCATTGTCCATATATGGGGGAGGGAGAAGGGGAGGCAGGGGAGAAAGAAAAGAAGAAGTCTCACTTCAGACAATGGGCTCAAGTTGCAGCAAGGGAGGTTTAGGTTGGATAT
>NW_017729013.1:6127612-6128782 GCF_001723915.1 Gavialis gangeticus | reverse complement strand
CAGTTAAGTAGGATGGAATGAACTGAGACTTTGAAGAATGGACACTGGCAGACTATAAAAACAATCACCTCAATCATTGTCCATATATGGGGGAGGGAGAAGGGGAGGCAGGGGAGAAAGAAAAGAAGAAGTCTCACTTCAGACAATGGTAAGATCACAAGTGTTAGTGTGTGACATACTGCCTTAAAAAAGAAGATCTTTGGTTAAAAGCATTGATTTGATCATGCTGTAAAAGCTGCACCAGTCACAGAAACTAAACAGCTTGCAATTTTTCCCCCAAAACCAAAGAGCTTTTTCTCCAAGGATAAAAAGAGAGGATGCTACCAGGGCTGAGATCATACTGGTTATCTTCGTATTCCCAATCCTCAAAGAGAGGAAAATCAGGCTCTTCTAGGCATTCTTTAGTTATGTTGAGCTTCCATTTAAAATGGACCACGCCACTTAACTTCCACATCATTAAAATGAAGAAGGCGCATTATTGATTTAACTACGATTAACACTAAATTTGCAAGCCTGTTAGCATATTTCACAGACAGACTAAGCTTCATAATTAATGGATGAAGGGTCTACTTTCTGTAGACAGTAATACTCTGAATGCTAAGATGTAACCTTTTCTCCCAAGCGCCCTTTCATCAGCTGTTCCAAAGGCAATCAAAGCATCACACTCCACCAGGCAGCAACTAACCTGACAGATCCAGTTCCTCAGTCAACATTAAGTTGGCTAGACTCCAAGCCTCACTGCGGGCTGCCAACACAAATTTGTGAGCATTGATGCGCTTGTCTCCAACTTTTATCTTCAGATCACTGATAAAAGAAAGAAAAAAAAAAGTGTACAGCTGTAAAAACACAAGCCCCCTCTGTACCTAAGCATGTACAGACTCTGAATCTAGATGTTCATTACAGCTGCAACATTTCAGTATCCAAATTTAGGCCCAATTGTTTGAGACATGGATTGCCTTGATTAACACGAGCTGGAAGTATTGGTCTCAACCGGTTAAAAAATTCCCAAAAGGAACTCACTTACCAATGAGAAGAAATGAAAGTTAAAACACCACGTTAAGTCACAGGGCTTGAGCTTATTTTGTGTTTTTAATATTGCAGACCAAAGTGAAGGACACGCAGGGGGGAAGAACAATAACACCATCCCCCTGCTCCCCCCCCCCCCCCCCC
>NW_017729013.1:6121964-6127330 GCF_001723915.1 Gavialis gangeticus | reverse complement strand
CAGCATAGATTACATGCAGGCATTTGACAGCAGTCATCTGTATGACAGGAGACACCACAAGAGATAGCTCTGCTGGGAAGGGGTTAATTTTAAGACCCTTTTGGATCCCATCTTGACCACTTTATACTTCCAGACAAAGAATGAGTATCAATTCCCTAACAAGTTGAGCACCTCATCAAGAACACAATAGGAGGGAGAGTGCTCATACAAGAAAGGTGTTCTGCTCTTGCAAACAATGAATGATTTTACCTTCATGCTATGCATTCTAGTCAATCAAGAGTTGTACTTCAAGAAACCTCCACAAAAACAAAACTTAACAAAGGCTTAAGTTACAAGTTTGCTTCTTTACAAGAGCCTCTTTTTTTCCCCTCCCTTCATTATTCACATCATTACCCAGTTCCGCTCGTTAAAGAGTTACGCCGTCCTGGCTACAAAGCCAGGATTTCAACTATACAAAAGATCTGTGGTCTTGGCAATCGAGCCACAGTAATTTTGTACAATCTTAACAGCAGATAGGAACTAGGCCTTCTGGTGTAAGCATATTCTTAAGATTGGCTATTCTGGAACGTGGCTAGGGAAATGCCTAATCAGGGATTAGAAGAGAAAGTCATTCAGTTAATTAATACAAAACAAGAGCTCTGAGCCAGGAAAACTTAAGGATCGCTATTAATAATCTTAACAGCTCTACTGGGAAAAAACACCCTTCTGGTTTCAAAAATTGTATTTACCCTGTGCACTAGGAAATTTGGTGCCATGATATGTAGCAGTCACCTAGTTATAAGGAGAATATATCAGGACTACAAATCAAGCTTCCAGCACACTAGAATATAGAATCTTTCTAGTCACTTCCTGTTAACAAAACAGGAAATGACAGACTTCCACTCTGACAGATGGGTTAAAAAAAAGTGCAGTTAACAACACATGGCATGGAGGTCTCTTCAGAAAAGATTTAGTTTTTGGGAGGAGTAACTAGTTTTTGAACCCTTGGTCTTAACTGAAGATGCTACACACTTTAGGAACTACTGCACCCGAGGAATTCAATCAAGTATCAGATGTCCCTTCTCCACTCCGCCCCCCTACCCCCAGGCATTGTAGAACAAAAAAGTTTTATGATACAGCTGATGAATAGAGAATACGCGATTGTACAGTACAACCCATTTTTAAACACCCTGCTGATAAGCTAGGAAGTATTTAAAAATGCAAGTGGCAGCAGACATGTGGGGCAGAAAATTTGCCAGTGTTTATTTTTCCATGGGAAATTTTCCATTTCTAAAAAGTCATTGTTTCATAAAGTTCACTAGGAACAATGAATGGATGCCAGTACAATGTTAGGCAAGTTTGGCCGTTTCAAAGTCGCAATTAATGTTTTTCAGGGGATTATCCCTAGGAAGGGCGACAGAGAATACATCTATGTTTTACTGATTTGTAAACAGGAGGGTAAATATACTCACATAATCATCCAAACCAAAAATCAAGTTATGAATTCACTTAATTGGCTGTGCAGGTCAAATCAAAACCAAAAGCTAAAATTCTTATTTCATCTTGGAGTGCAAGTGAAAGCAAAACAGACTAAAACTGTGATTAATGTTTGATTCACTTTCAGTTCAGCAAACACAACACATTGTCTCATTTCTTCTCTTGAGCTGGAGAAGTTGGAAGTGTTTGCATAAGATCTGTTGGTTTTTTAGTGCTTTGGGTTTGAATGGGTCATAATAATGCCTAAATCAGGATAAAACTAGTGTGCAGCATCATTATAGTGAAGTTCAAGCCACTGAAGGAAGGGAGAAAGTTGGTAGATGGAAGTACTGCAGGCAGAAGTATGTCAGCATAACAAGAACAAAGAAACATTTAACAACATGTACTCTTTCAGGACAGTTTCTACAAGACATGTACAGAAAGCCAATACAAAGTAGTGGAACAACATCATCTGAAAAAAGAGTCTACTTCTTTCCAAATAAATTCAAAAAAAGTTATGCAACTATAACATTTAAGCCACGTTAAGTGTGCTGTATTTAATTCCCCCCCACCCCATTCAAATATTTCAGTTCAAATGCTTGTGGCTATTGGGACATAAAATTAACATGGGGGTACTTTTTTAGTTTTGTTTACTAAATATAAAAAAGTCAAATAAACATGCTAAAAAAAAAGAAAATCAGATCACGCTCTATTTAAGGCATAGGAAAAGTTTCTGGGAAGCCACATCCGAGCAGCAAAGCCATTTACCAACTCCTGTCATTTCAATATTAAGGTACTGCTAAGCAGCTTTAAGCAGACCTATTTTGGACAGTAATCACTTGCTCTCAGCTATTCATCTGAAAGTAAGGCTCCACGCATCTTGTAGGCAGAGCACCTCATCAGTGATGGGACCCAATCCATTTCAGGGCTGCTAATGGCACAGCACTGAGAGTCTGGCGGACTAAAACAGTGGTTCTCAACCTTATCTTAAGCAAGGCACCCCTTGGAATATACCTACATTTCGTTTTCAATTTTTTCATGTAGTCAAAAAAAAAAAAATAGAGCAATTCTTCAGTTGCAAAAGAACTCAAATCCCATAAACAGGTCAGAATGTTTTTAACACTATGGATTCCTATCTGAAGTCTCAGGGTTTATCTTGCGAATCATGTTTGCATGCCTAACTGTGCTAACATTGTGTGGCACTCAGCAGTATGCTTGAGTGGACCTCAAAGTACCCTAGCTGAGAATCACTGGGTTAGAAGGATTAGTTTTCCAGTTTTAGTTGGGAGACTAGCCTGCTCTATGCATCTTGGCCTGTAGTCTTCCTCCATACTACTTGTGCACCCAAAATGCTTCTCTCACTTACCTATACTGCTTCTGCTCGTACAGCTCTGCTACAATGGCAAGAAGGCGAGTGATGAAGGAGTCATCAGCGCTCCCTCGGTTCGACTGGGCAGCCAACAGGTTATATTTCCTTTCTGTATCTGCCAATTTCTTCTGCAGCTTGACATACTCTTGGCGAAGAAGCTTCAAGTGTTTTTCCAATTTGGCCACCTCCTCTGCAAGGTAAATAAGAGTTCTGTTAAAGATTGAACCATGACCAGGGATAAGTGAGTAATCAAAGTACCACCTCTGTTTCAAGCCAGCCCTCCCTCCCACATTTAATTTACTTCACATTTCAGCAAGTCTTTTCTCCAAAAAATCACTTGCCACCAAGTACTGGTGAGGCCTGATTTGTAGCCAGCCAGCGAGACAAGCTTACTAGTTGCGTCCTGTTCCTTGGATCTTCTCTACACAATTTTAGACCATTTAATCATAACCCTGACCTAGCTGAGCGGTCTAAACAGTGTTCCAAGGCCCAAGCCTTACACCACTTAAGTGTCTAAACTGTCTGACTGAGGGAAAGCTAAAAAAAAAAAAGAGAGACATTCTTAATTTTTGGCAATCAATCCTCTGTAGAGCCCTATGGTTGTCTGCAGGCTCAACACAGTAATGTGGTA
Organism: Gavialis gangeticus; assembly: GCF_001723915.1. NCBI lineage: Eukaryota > Metazoa > Chordata > Crocodylia > Gavialidae > Gavialis > Gavialis gangeticus. The sequence continues at coordinate 6,123,875 of NW_017729013.1, read as the reverse complement.
GTGGGGCTGGTAGGTTGAAAGCTTCCCTCTTGTACCACCACTCCCCAAGCTACAAACCAATATTCATACTGAATGCCCAGAGCAACCAGGAAGTTCAACTGTACAGCATTTCTCAGGGTGCCAGACAGACACTTGTGCTCAGCAGGTGCGGCACAAGAGGACTCACTAGAGGATGCAGAAAACCTACTCTGCCCTACCCAATAGAGAATGACTGCCCCAAGGTTCTCCACCTTCATCCCCTACTGTTCTAAATAAGGGAGATTTGGAACCCTGACCAACAACTACCCAAAATGACTTGAACTTAAGTTTCTGTTACTATCTCCTAGCCAGTCCAAGCAAGAGTGCCTACAACCTGAGAATTTCTAGGTCAAGCCCAGTTTTGTTTTAATAGTTTCTCTCCCAAAGCACAATGCATCTTATTTCACATAGGGCAGGTGCACTGGAAATGTCTGGATATCTGGGAACAAGATGCGCGCACACATACAGAAGTGAAACACAGAACCTTATGCTGTTAAGGCTAGGTATCCCAAGTCTTCTCCAATTATACTTCAAGATACTGAAAATTAGTTTGCTTGGACAAGAACAAAGAAGTTTACACTTTCCTACAACTCTTCCAAGTTGCTTTAGCAAGTAAGCCATTGGTGAGATGGTATCCCATGAGCCCGGGACTCCAGAAGAGTTTTGTCCTTAGAGAAAAGGTGGGTCAGTCACGGTCTTGAATCAGGTACAAGAAGCTCACCTCTAATACTAGCATGGCTCACCCTTGAAAAAGGGCACAATGAAGCATCTAGACGAGTGCAGACGTGCAGTATGTGGCGCCGCAGGTCCATCTGCAGTGCCATGCACCACACATGTAGGTGTACCACACACTGCTACCTTGCAATGTGGGGGTTTTTTTTGACCCCAGAAGATCCCAGGGTCAAAAAAGTTACAGAAAAAAAAAAAGAAAAAGCAGGGCAGTGCAAGTGGTAGCAGCACATACCACCCAAAACCAGAGCCTGGCCAGCTGAAACTGCATGCCAGCTGCAGGCCAGGCTCCCAGCTGCAGCAGTGCCATGACCGCAGCTCCTCAAGACCCTCAGGGCAGGCTGCTGGGGTCCCCACAGTTGCTGGCCCCAGCCTTCTGTACCCTACCCGGGGAAACCTGCTGCACACCAGCACACATGGCACAGGCATTCCCCAGGGACAAGCAGCAGCAACACAAGATGCACCACTGCTACTTGTCCCCAGGGAAACAAACAGCCATGCTCATCTGGACAGATGATAGGTCTAGCTGTCCTTCACAATTGGCTCTAGATCACGGGTGGCCAACCCATAGTACATGTACTGCAAACGGACTGGGTACCTAATGTTTGGCATGAGGCATATTGGGAAGGGGGCAGGCATTAAACTTGAGGCTTGCCTATCAAGAATTGTAGCCACCACTGCTATAGATGCTCTTAACTTTGAGTTTTAATATCTGCCCAGCCTTCTGGCTACACTCCTTGGTTTCAATTACATGGAGCAGGGAAACGTACATAAGACGACTGGCTTTAAAAGAAAACAACCCTACTATGATTTCATAGGAATGCCACTTTCCAGGAGTTACCCAGAAGAACCTGGGCACAAGTTGTATTAGCTACAAAACAACTATACCAGACACTTTTCTCCAAAAAAGAGCTTTCCAAGAAGCAACTATTCTCAAATTTTGGGTCTGTCGGGAGATAATTGGACCTGGAGAAGCATAGCTTGCCTCAGGCAAGTAGGCACATTAAAGTGGGAAACTGCAGAACTGCTCCTTTCTCCGTGGCACTTTAGGACCTAGGCCCATTTTACAGAGGACTAGGGCCCTTCAGGCTACTTCCATCAAGCCCACCACTCCAAGATTTCAGGGGAGGCAGGGACAAAAAAAAAAAAAAAAAAAAAAAAAAA
>NW_017729013.1:6121126-6121869 GCF_001723915.1 Gavialis gangeticus | reverse complement strand
AAAAAAAAAAAAAAAAAAAAAAAAAAAAAAAACTGATCTCTGCCCTATAGTTCTTCCATAGGATTATATAGACAGCAGCTGACCCATGATGTTTTCATTAAGCCATGTAGCATTGATCCATTGGGACCATCTACCGATTAGTGTTTTGACACCTGAACCCAGCATCTGTTATCTGTGCTGTACACAGTGTGACCAATCAATGTGAAAACAAAAAGCTTAGTCTAGGCAGACAACCTGTGCAGAAAAGCCCAAAACACTGGCTCTGACCATGTTGAAGAAAACCCAAAGCAAGGCACTAATTGGCCTAACTTCATATTAGACTGAAAAACTAATCTGCCACCCCAGCAAAAACACAAGCGTGTGCCCTCCATCCGAAAAGCCGCAAGGCCAACTGCCAGCTCAACATTACAAGGTTTGGGACCCCACTATCCCATTGTCCAAACCCAGTTTACCTGGGAGTCGCCCTTGATCAAACCCTCTCATACAAAGAACACATCATGAAGATGAAAGCAAAGGTGGGTACATATAGCAGCATTTTATCTAAGCTCACCAACTGAAATGGGGAGCTAGCCCCTCAACCATCTGAACCACTGTTCTGGCTCAGTTTCTCCTCTGCTGAGTATGCATATTAAGTATCCAGGTTGGTCCAGAGGCAAAAGGAATCAGAATTCATGGTAGAGGCGATTAATCTTTTATTAGACCAGCTAGATTTTTTTTTTTTTTTTTTGGGGGGGGGGGGGGGG
>NW_017729013.1:6096514-6121046 GCF_001723915.1 Gavialis gangeticus | reverse complement strand
GGGGGGGGGGGGGGGGGCAAAAAATTTTAATTGGAGCAACTGGATTTTTGCAATTAAAGATATCACCTATACCATGAGTTCTGATTCCATATAGGGATCAAGGAAGTTTCACCACCCTCAGATGAAATCTCAGCCTTTATCCTAATTTGTTTCAAAGTAAGACATTTTTGCCTATATAATGGGTGCTTCAGGTACTGCTACTTAAACAGAATGAAACCAACGTTGTGGTCCCCCTCCAGTAGAGCCCAACTTGCTTTCACATTTGCTGTTCTACAGCAGTACAACTGAAAAAGAAACCTCCTCTCATTTTCCTGAAAAATATTTAACAGGAATGCAATGAGGTCTTCCAGAAGGTTGTAACCTACCTTCTTTGATCTCTTCCTTAAGGAACCATACTTATTTAGAAAGAGTTACTCTCCTCTTTGGCTACATTCTCAGTGGGCATGTAGCTTCCATTTAGGCAGCTCTAATGATCCTGATGTGCTCCTTCCCAGTTGCTTCTTTTCGGGATCCTGGTAACTGCAAGACTCAGGCTAAGCTGGGCCTACTCACAAAAGCTAAAATACAAGATACGGATGACAACTGCACAGTGCAAGAGAATGCGAGTTTGTGGCTGGGCCTTGTGAAAAAAAGAGGCATCACTTCTAGTTTATCTTACTATATTGTAGATTATTTTTAAATAGGTTCCCATTTGCCTGGTATGTAACTCTGTAAAATGTCTATCCTTCATTTATTAATATGGTAAATATTTCTTTTGCAATTAATTCATGTTGATGTGCAGAAAGAGACATTCTCCATGTGGGCTCTGACAGGCGTGTCCCTCCGGCCCCAGTGGCTCCCTCCATTTCCCAAGAACAATTCATCAAAAACCTTGCGTTTTTCCTAGCTGTTAATTCATTTCCTCGTATGTTCCAATGAAACAGAAGTGGATAACTGCGTTACTGAGGACAGGAAGTCATTCAAAATTGGGACTTTCTGATAACCAATAATAAACAGTTTGATTAATAGGATTTTCCCGTTAATTACTACTTGGGACTCTCTCTCAATTTACACAACTACAAGAATGCGTTCAAGACGCTGAGCTACAGGGTATAAAAAGAACAAACAAAACAGCTAACACTTCAAGAATGAGAAGTCATCCTGGCAAGGACTGCTACTGCACTGAGCTGATCTTCTGGAAAAAGGATGCACGCCTTAGAGAAGCTGACAAGGTAGATGGTCCCTTTGCCTGTACTGGTGAGATACTATCACTTTTACAGCTAAATATACTGCGCTTTGCTTTAGGCTCATATAACAGTGAATACTTGCAGTAAATAAGGCTTTTCTGTCATTCATCAAACAAGCTGTCATGTCAATCCTTTAACACTAGTCCTGAATCCCATTGCTTGACCCAACAGATGCTAAGTCACCAGTGGCAGGACCAAGTGGATCTTACTGTTATAATGGTGACAGGAGACAATATGCTACAAAAGTTGTGATCCACGTCATCCTTAAACACTCTGTAGAAGTTAAATATTGTGGTGTTGGGGTAAACTCCCTCTTTGTTCATGAGTTTCTTTGCCCCCAGAAGTTAATACCAGTCTCCAGCTCTGCACCTTCCCCCAATGCTATTAGTATAGAACTGTTCACAGATCCTTCTGCATGAAGTTAACAAGTCTGATATAGTTTCATTGCTGCCTCCAGGTTCTGCCTATAAACTAGAGAGGATTATCCTGGTTAGTCTCAGGCTGCTGCTGAAGTCCTGCAACCGCTCTGCCAAGCTTTGGCTGTTGGGATAGGCATCTTTACTTCTACATGGTGGAAATTTAAGGGTAACTTAGACTGCAAGTTTGGATCCCTCATCTCACCAAGCAGGTAGGGAGAGCGAGCCTTGGTCCAGCCATTAACTTGCCGGAAAGTTGCCAGGAGACAGGAACTTGCTTCTTACATTGGTGTGATACATCACGCAAGTTTGTGCAGCACGTTACTGTACACAAGGCCAGATACGATCCAGCCCTGCTGATGTGAAAGTAATTAGAGGCTTTGTGGGGCAAGATTACATGTTCTAGCTGCCCAGTAGGGTTATATTTACTTCAAACATTGCTTTAGTCCACAATATTGTTAGTCAATATCCAGCATAACGGCAGTTAGGCGCTAATGAAAGTTAACACAGGGGTGGGCAAATACAGCCCATGTGGGCTCCTTGGTCCCACCTGGCCCAGGCACTGTCCAGCTGTGGCATGTTCTGCTGCCCCCTGGGCATGCAGCTGCGTTGGGGCAGCTCCGCAGCCTTTCTAGGCAGCCCAGGTGGTGGTAGAGGATCCTTCTGGCTGCCACCACTGCTGGCCCCAGCCCTGCGGTACTGGGGCAGAGGTGCACCACCCTGACCCCATGCCTGCTCCAGGCTCAGCAGCAGCAGGGAAGACAATGCTGCTGCTCAGCATGGGATACAAGTGGCCCCTCCCCCTCACCACTGGCAGTGCTTCCTGGTGTAGTCTCCAAGAGCCCACGCTGCCCTCCACAGCCCACCAGAACTCATTAAACAGCCCTCCACCCAAAATAATTGCCTGCCCCTGTGTTAACACCATCACCTCTATGCACACTGATCTTACGTCAGCTTTGCATTTAGCACAGGTAATTTCCCTGCATGCAGCTTCCAGTATTCTGGAGTTAAAGATGCATTTAATTCAACTGATAGCCTTTTCTTCCAGCAAGTCACAAGAAGGAAACCAAAAACCACCAAGTATAAAACGTGCATGGCAAGACAATTTCTGTACTGGATCAGAACCCTATCATGCTCTTTCAAAGCAGAGTGCCTGAATAGGGCTTATTGCTAGCTCCAGCTACATACAGCTCCCGTGCCATCTGGGGCTCCGCTGTTATCCTTTTGAGACCCCAGTACGGGGCTGGGACTGACAATCAGCCGATTGTTGGCTTCACCCAGGCAGTCCTGGGTCCAATTCACCATGGCTGTCCAAGCAAACAATCAGTTGATTGTCAAAGCCTTGTGCCCAGCAGCTCTGGCTGGGCTGCCAGGTGCAGGGGAAGAGGCTCCTGGCAGGGAGAAGCTTCCTTGCTGGATACTCTAAGCCTACAGGAAAGCCTTTCATTACCTCCCACCCCACCCTCCATCCAGGACTGACAATCATCTGATTGTCCATCTCAGAGCCGATTTCAGACCCATGTGAGGTCCCAGCCCCTGGGACTAAACCAGGTTTTGTCAGCTCCAACCACACATTAAGATGCTTTTCCCATGTTATGGGACCTTAAATTATGTGCACAAGTAGCACCCTTCCCATTTATGCCATGATTACCACATTAATTGCAGCATAAAATGCAACATGCAAAGAGGTCCTAGACACTCCATACATCTCAAACAAGCCCAAATTTAGCAGTTTAGAGTTGAATATTAATGTTGATGTTCCAAATGATGCAGTGTTCAAATCATATGCATTGCAGATGTGTCAAGGTACCCAGATTTGTGAGCCAACATTTCTACTGGTTAGGGGAGCAGGGGTGCGCAGAGGGAGGTCGTGTGTCAGCAAATATGAACCAAAGCATTTCCATTCTAGGAGCTTCATATTACTGGCAAAAATAGAATTATGCTGAATTAGCTTTGTGTTCCTGGCTTTGTTCAGCCTGTCTTAGGCAGTAACAAACTGCTAGGTGAAGTAAGGAGAAGATTATGAAGTCAGCCATAGAAGTAATTCTTTGATAAAGGCAAGTGGGATCCCGGATAAGATTACTGTTGTGTCATGTCACCTGAGGCACTGGTGAACAGCCCTGGAGAATACAAGTACTTAAAACCACGTTCACGAGCATACAGATTAGGACAACAAGGTCTTAAGCACATCTGAGGTCCGGGCCATTTTTCAAGTGTTCCATCAAGAAGAGGATGGTTTGGATCCCTCAGCTATCTCAACCTACAGTCATTTGATAGACAAGTAGGACAACAGCTTAGTTTAAGTCAAAATACTCTGATGACTTGAACAGGTCAGAGCAGGAAAAAATGCAGTCTATAGTTGTGTTACCCGGTATTACAGAACCATTTGATTTCAAAGAGGTGAAGTTTCCAGGGCTCTGTTACAGCCTTTCACAATTTAGGCTTTGTTGCTAGTGATGGTTAAGTTTGCAAGTCCATCTTTGATATATGCGTTTTTATACCATCCTTTAAAATAATTATAAAAAAAACAAAACTTGCATGATATTAGAACTCTTTATTTAAAGAAACTTGTGCTTTTTTGGGTGGGGGGGGGGAAGGAGGAGGGAAGGAGAGGATCTCAATTAGTAAAAGGACATTAAACACTGCTGTTGTGGAGCAAGCCTACAAAACACAACATAAGAGTAGGGTACCTGAAACTATATCAAGGCCCCCCCAACTCGTATGTTTTCCAGAATTAATAAATGCTTTCTTTGACTGACAGAATTGCATATTAGTCCAAAGCAGTGATCGTAGTTTTCTGGTAAGGAAGTCATCCACTTAGAAGTATTACCCTAAGTTTATACAAGTACCCCACAGAATAAGAACCTATTACCCTGAAGGTTCCCCTTAGTTTACTCTGTAATGTCCACAATTTGACATTGCTACTGACTAGTAACCAGAATATTAATAAGAGACCCTACAGGAAAAAAGCAACTTTAACCTTTGTTCAATCAGTATCAATGGATGGGTCTCCAAGCACTCCTAAAAGTTACTTTTGCTTTGCTTGTTGGTTAAGTGTTACAGGTTAGTGCCGAAGTAAAGCTCTGCATACAGATTTATCTTTATTGTTATATTATATTACTACAGCATCAAGAACTCCTACTTCTTGTCTAGTGCGTGGCTTACAAACAGCAAAGTCTCCAGCCCAAGGAGTTTACAATTTAAGGAAGATTTACACGCACTGCAAATACAAGGAAACAGCAAGATGCTACTAGCTAAAATCATTCCCAACTCACCAAGACCAATTACCATCCCCACCCCCCAAAATGGATCAGAGCACAGGAGAGCTGATATGTTGAGAAAGGCAATGCTGCTCTGCCAATGTTTTCATGGACAGCCTCCCAGCCTGAGGAGAGGTGCTTACTTGACACTAGCCAGCAGGCAACAGAGGCAGGAATTAGCCTTTTGATACTACTGAGAGATGGGGGGGAAAAAAAAAAAAAAAAAAAAAGAGGAAAGCCAAGCGCCCTTGAAAGCAAAAGGCAAAAAGCTTAAGTCTGACACCAAAAATGAATCCCGTAATCAAGGCTACACCAGCAATGTCTGCAGCAGCCTGGAAAGACTTAATGATTTAGTCAATCAGCAAACAGCAAAAGGTACTTTAAACAGACAGACCTGTGAGGCCCCATCCCAAAATTCAGTTAACTCGCTGCCCCCGACCTCACTTGTCACACCCTACGCTGCCCAGATTTCCATGACTTTCAATACTCCCTTTCGCTCCCCTCCACCCATAAGCTTTGGTCCAACAACAACCGCTGAAAGATAGCGCCGTCAGTGCCTTTCAGAGGATACAGCACGCCAGAGCACTTTGCATCCAGTTCATCAAATTAACAACAACTTCACCATTGAAGCTTTTATCAGCTCAAGACCAGATAACTGCCAACCCCCAGCAGCCAGCAAGCCAATCAGCCAGCCACATCTTTCACATTCAAAAACCTACAGGCAGCTGAGCAAAAAATGAGGCAGGTGGAGGGAAAGCCACCCAAACAGAGAAAAGCAGGTCCATTTGCCTCACCTGTTGGGGGGGCACCCTAACAGGGACAAGAATCGTGTGCCGTGCCATCAGGCCGGGGGCGGGGGGCGCAGATGCATCCAAACTGAACTTCCTTTTTCTGACGAGCTCCAGAGCAGCTCCAGGAGCCTCCCTCCCGCTCCCGGGCAGCGCTGCCGAGTCAGCCACTTCCGAGGAAGCTTTTGGTGCTAACTAGGCCCCAAAAGCAGAGCGGCAACGCCACAAGAACTATTTCACAGGCGCATTTTTTCAATACGGGTTTTTTTTTTCCTCCTTCGAAAGGGGCAGGCCCAGGGACGCCCGCTCCTCCTTTCCCCCCGCTCTTTGCTTGTGACTGCGGAGAAGAGACCTCAGGAGCGGCTCGCCCCGCCTGAGAGGAGCCTGGTCAAGTCAGCCGCCGCCGCCTGCCGTGAGGCGAGAAGTCGCGGCCCCGTTTCCCCCTCCTCACCCACCCTTACCTTCCGCCATGTTGAGCGCGGCCACCGGCGGCTCTCGCGAGAACCAGCCCCTCCCAGCCCGGCCCGCCCCTCCTGCGGTCTCGCGAGATCCCTGCCGCGCACCCGCTTTATCCGGCCCGGCCCGGCCTGGCCCAGCCCACCCCCACCCCCCCGCGGCCTGGCCCGTTCTGGTGGCCGGGGCGAGGCCTCGAGCTGCGGAGGAGGAGACGCAGGTGGGAGGGGAGGAGGAGCGTCCTGGCTAGCCTTGGGCCGGGAACGACGGACTCCTCGATGCTGGGGAGTGTTCAAGATAGGGTTGGACAGGATAGTTGAGCCAGGGGCGGCCCTGCCTTGAGCCAGGGGTTGGGCTATAGAGCAGGGCCGGGGACGCGAAGGTCGTCGAGGTGGGACTTCAGTGCATGGAGGATGAACAGAGTACTGAGACGCCTGTCAACGTAAAAAATACACGTCTTGGGAGGGGGAAAAAAAGTGGGGTTGTTTTTATCGTGATGGAACAAAGCGGCTGGTGGGACGTACGGCGCGAAAGGTTGAGAACCACTGAGCGACGGGACCCTGCGAGGTCTCTTCCAGCCCGACTGTGCCACCGTCCTGGCAAAGGGTGAAGCAGCGGACCCGAGGTCACGCAGGAAGGATGTGGTGAAGATGGGTGCAGGATCCCCATCTTGTGCCCCGCGTCAGATTGTTGTTGCAAAGCTAGAAGTGTCACTACAGAGATGTGACCCGTTGGCGACACGTAAGGGGTGCACACGGCTGCACGTGCACCCCCTGAGATTAGTTGTGCACCCCTTGGAAGCACCATCCATGGAACTGGAAGTGCACTTCCGGTTTTGCCACTGGCTGGGTGATCAGTTGCTGCCTCCCCCCCACCCCCAGTTGGCGATCGGCCGGTAGGGGACCCCCCCATCAGCCGTCTGGTGCCCCCCCAGACTCAGGAGGCACCAGTCGCCCATGATGTGACCTGCTAAACAGCTAAGGTGACAAGGTTACACAACCGTAGCTTTATCCACCTTGTACAAACATAAGACTGTGTCTTTGTAACGCCAAAGGCTTTTGGTGGTAAGATGAAGGAAGTGTACTACTTGGAATACACGCAGCACCAGAAGCATAGTTAAAAATCCACATTTAGGAAATTAACAAATGAATGCAGTGACTTTACCATGTACATTCAAGTTTATTCACTTCTGGGGCACAGCGTAGCAACGGGTTAACCTGTTGCAGTTTGGTTGAGGATACAGGCTTTACAGAAGAACACTGTTCGGAATACTTCATGCTTTGTAAATGCTGCCATAGAAGTCAGCAGCCTCAGGCTGTATCAGCCCACCGAGGGACAGTAATTTCAGAAGTCAGGTCCTTCACTCAGGACGTGGGCCCCAGTCTCCAGATCTTCATTTCCAGGAAGTATGAATAGAGCATGCTTCCCGATCTTTACTGTCGCGGAGATCCGGAGGGGAATGTATAAACGCTAAGAATGGTGATGTAATTATGGAACAAGAACAAGTATTGAAAAGATGGACAGAGTATATTGAAGAGTTATTCCACGACAGTTGAGAAGACAAGCCATCTATTAAGAAGAACGTGAATGGTTTGAAAACTCTTAAGTCAGAAGTATGAACAGTTATCAACCAAATGAAAACCAATAAAGCTGAGATTGCAGTAGAACAAATAAATAAATTGTTTGGAAGAGTTTGGTATAGAAAAGTTAACAACTGTTATCAATGAGATTTTTGGAAGTGGAGAAATACCTGAGGACCTCAGTAAATTGATCAAAAAGACCTTAAGCCATTGAATGTGAACTTCCATCAGTTTAATGAGCCCTGTGACAAAGATCCTATTGAAGGTGCTGATGATGAGAGCAACAAGTAGAATAAAACCGGAGATTGCAAAAGTTCTGTGTGGTTTTGTTGACGATCGTGGTAAGAGAAATAGTACGAATGCCTTCAGAGAAGGCAACAGAAACAAGGAAAGACTTTTTCTTGTGTTTTATTGATTATACCAAAGATTTCGATAGGTTCCTGCATGAGGAATTAATGAAAATGCTCGAAGAACTGGATATTGATGGTAAAGACTTGAGAATTTTAAGAAACCTCTTTTTGGGACCAAACTGCAGCAGTGAAGATTGAAAATGAACTAAACGTTTTCACCCAAATTGAGAGGCATAAGGAAAGGCTAAATTTTTTTCACTTGACTTTTTCAACTTGTACAGTGAGAAAATACTGAGGGAGATTGAGGATTTACCACGGCTGGTCATTGGCAAACAGAATTTGAACAACTTGTGTTATGCTGATGACACAGTCTTAATAGTTGATCCAGAAGAGAAGCTGCAAGGAATCTTAGATAAAATTGGTAGTGAAAGTGAGAAGAAGGCTCCAAGTGTCAACTATAGAAAACCAGAATGCATGGTAATTACAAAGAAGATCATTCCTGTATGCACCATCAAAGTGCAAAAGGAACAGATAAAGCAGGGCAATACATTTAACTACTTGGGAAGTTGGATAACATCTGATGGTAAGTGTGGTCAAGAAATAAAATGGAGAATAGGGATGGCAAAAGATGTATTTCTGAAAATGAAAAAGATCTCGATAAATAGTAAAATTTCTACGGGGATGAAGTTAAGAGTTTTGGATTGCTAGGTTATACCAGTCCTCATGTATGCCTCAGAATGCTGGATAATATCGCTAAGTATGGAAAAGAGAATTGAAGCAACTGAGATGTGGTTTTTAAGGCGCATCTTGAAGGTACGTTGGACAAGTCACACTTCAAATGAAGGTATTTTATTAAGAGCAGGTTGCAAGAGGAAGCTGTTGTTTAACATTAGAGACAGTTGGCGTTTCTTGGACACATTATGAGGAAATAGGAAATTGAAAGTCTGGTAGTAACTGCAAAGATTGAAGGAAGGAGAGATTGTGAAAGACAGAGGTTGACTTCCATCAGGAGTCTACCTAAATGGATTAATGTCTTGACACTGGAAATTCTGTATGCGTCAAAGAGAAAAGATCTGTGGAAGACAGTGGTCACCAACATCCTGTTTGGATATGGTACCTAGACAGAGAGAGATCCAGATGGAAAGAGTAGCAGTCTAGCGGATAGGGCATTGTGATGCGGGTCAAAGGATTTTTTTGTGGTTCTGCCAAGCTGCTCAGTGACCTTTGACAGGTCATTTCACCCACCCGTCTGCCTGTTTCTTTTCCCATTGTTATCAGTCTGGTACGTAGGGCAGTAGAGCTTAACCTTGTAGAGCAGCTGACTGTACGCTTGTGACATGGTTGAACCATAGGTCACCACTCCCTTTTGGCGGGGGTGGGGATGGAGGTGGTTGTCCATGTCAAAGGAAGGAGAAGGGGAAAGGAGGAAGAGAGCTTACTGTGACAGGATCTTTTCTCGGTCGGTCTTGCCACAGATCACGAGGAGTCGGGAGGACAGGGAACAGGCTTGGTGATCTTTATTGATAACTGTTAACGTAGCTGCGCAGCAGCTTAAACTCACTCACCACGCCTCGCGCACCCTAATGGTGCGTGAGACCGATGGATCTGGCTGGTGAGTTGTCTCAGGGGTTTCAGGTCGCCGGGATCAGGCGGGTCTCTGCGTCCTCCTCCGGTTAGCTACTCCGAAGGCCGAGCCGTGCCCGTAATAATATGCCGTGAATCGTTCCGAGTCCGTTGGACGCAGAAGGGACCCTGACGATCAGGCGGGGGCTCCTTTTATAGCTTGGGTGACACGCGGTGATGTGATTGTGTGAGGCACCTTTCGATAGGCCCATGGCACTGACTGACTGACGCTGGATCCCGCCTCGTAGAAAGTTCTAGCTGCTGTCTATCTTTTACACTCGTGGCAGAAAGGCAACTGTAGTCTGCCTAGCAACCGTTACATAACTTTGTATAACTTTTCTGATTGGCGAACATGGCCACTTAACAAACATAATGATCACAACACTTACCTCCAGCACCACAGGGGTTCAGCAACACAACACAAGGCACAGAAGGGGACTTGCTAGGCCAAGGTGCTTGCTGCTGATTCCCCATGCTGGTGATCCAATCACTTTGAGGGCCTGATCAAGCCTGTGGGCTGTAGGTGGAGCACCACTGATATAGGGCATTGGAATTCGATTCAGTAGGGCCACAGGTTTCTTACATGATTTGGGGTAAACCTGCCCTGTACCTCAGTTTCCCATCTGTAAAAATGGAGATAGCCCAGTATGTAAAGTGCTGTAGGATCTTAGAACAACAGGGACCACATGAGGTCATCTAGTCCAGCCCCCTTCTTGAGGCAGGATCATCCCTGACTAAACCATCCCAGCCAAGTGTCTGTCAAACCCACTCTTGAAAACTGGCAAAGATTGAGATTCCACAATTCCTGTAGGTAGCCCATTCCAGGGCTTGACCGTCCTCATAGTCAGAAAGTTCCTCCTGATTGCCAAGCTAAATTTCCTCTGCTGCAGTTTGAAGCAGTTGCTCCTAGTCCTGTCCCCTACAGCCACAGAAAAGTCTGTCTCCATGTTCTTGTTAATTGCTCTTTATATATTTGAAGATATGTGGAGAAATGCATCCATATTTATGAGATATTGAGGGCCTGGACACGAGCCATTAGCATTAATGTAATTTGTGTCATTTTGTACACTGATGGAAATTAAACCAGTGTCCGAAGCAGACAGATGACCAGCTCACCGGAGGCCAGACCTATTACAGCAGCTTGCCACTAGATGTAGACACATAGTAGCTACGGTGGTGTAACTTTACTCAGTTTACCTGTATTGCAATTTTCTGAGGTTTAACCCGATTTCTAGCCAGTTTTACTGGTATAAGGATATACATTGTGTGCATCTTCCTTGTTTATGCCAATGCAAAGCAGATTGATGCTTATCAGTGTAGGGTAATGGGGCACGTAGCGTGTTCAGGACCTCAAATACTACCATGAGAAGGACCCTGTCAGCATCTATAATAGATTTGGATGGTGAACCTGTTTTCTTCATTGATATCCAGGATGCCCTCTTGTTCTTTATCCTGGACTCAATTGTTACTTGCTTTCTTGGTTAATCTCCAGCTGCCTCTAGGTTTTAAATTACACTTATTTTCTGTCCCATTTAAAAGGCAAATGGATGCAACTTCGCTTCATACATAATTTACACTGCTCATGCCGCATTACTGTGCCTTGTGAGTGCCACTGATTGGCTGATGCAACTAGGAAGACATGCTCATTGCCTCGCAGGAAAATATGATTAATTTGTCACTCAGAGGGGCTGGGTAATGACTAATTATCCATAGTTAGTCTTTCACTTTTGAGATGCAGTAAAGAATGATTTTTGACATTTATAACAAAGAAAAAAATGTATCACAAAAATATGTCACAAATATTCCAAGTGCAAATTGCAGGCATTCTGGCTGGTTTATGAGGATTGGAAGATTATACAGATAAGTGCCTAATGTAATGCTTTTTATTACAAAAATTCAGAATGCTCACTGTATAAGATCCGTGTACTCACAAGCATAAAATAAAGATTTTTACTTTCCACTCCTGACCAAGATAGAAAGTAATTCTTCCGGATGGAACAGTTGATGGTCTCGTGTCTTGTTGAGCCAAGAAAGGCTGCTGAAGAGTATTCAAGACTTTGCAAGCATCAGCTGACCTTAAAGATGTTGTGGAGGTCATCTTTGAAGCCTATGCATCAGGAATGAATTCCATTGTGATTTATGCTGTATGCACATTTGGAAGCGACTAATAATTACACTTTAACATGGCACGTTAGTTGAAGTGTTTTGTATACAAGTTGATAGGACTCGGGCAAGGATTTAGTCCACTAACTAATAAAGACTATAGTGATGAGTTATCCTATGACTAAGTAACCAGATTTCACTAGTTTCATTTTTTTCTGGCTGCAGAGTTGGTTCTCTTACCTACTCTTGCCATATGAGAATACGTAGAGAAAGGGCAAACACTGAACCACATATCTTTAGTGATTTGTTCCCTATTCGGTACCCTCCCAGGCAACCACCATTGGTTTAGAGCCATTTTCTGTGGCAGCCCCAGCCATTCTGTTCAATAACCATTAATAGAGCTGTCACCCGTTAATTTATCCACTCCCTTTTTGAACCTGGATCTGCCCTCTGCCTGCACCACCTCTTGGGGCAATGAATTCTACAAGTTAACCGAGCATTGCGTAAAAAGCACAAGCCTGTTTTAACAGTGGGGCTCTAGAGAGAAGTGTTTTTATTTCAGGCTTCTTCATTTTTGAAACCCTGAGCTTTGGTCACTTCCTGGGGTGGAATCAGCAGGGTAGCTTGCTGTAGAAGTGCAGTAGCTCAGAGCAACGTGCAACACTGCAAAACTTTACTGCAGTAATACCACGTTTCAACCCCATTACCCTACCAAAGAAAAAATATCCTGGAAGAAGTTGCAGTCAAAGAACAGAGCTAGACACAGGAGGCAGATATAGTATAACAACGTGCACTTCATCCCATTATTAAATGTTTTCCAACCACTATCTACATAGGGCATAGGTATTGAATGTTTGGGAATCACAGCAGAGGTGGTTTTCCAGCCAACGTTGTAACATTGCCAAAGTTTGAGGTAGCTTGAAGTTTCACAAGTTTCTCTCCTTTTATATTTTCCAGTCATGTCATTTGTAATCTGAGAAATCTTGAGGCTCCTGCTCAGCCTGCTTGGCATGCCCAACATTCAGGTAGCACACAGGGGGTGCTCATGTACTGCCCTTAAGAGGTAAGATTCTAGATTAGTACAAAAATTCAGTCTATACATTCTTTACAGACAGATGACTAGTGATCTCATACAAATAACAGAACAGTACACCAATCAAGGTTGACCTTCCAGAAACTGAAGAACCTCTGAAGTCCTGTGCAACCCCCTCCTGTACTTAAAAAAAAAAAAAAAAAAAAATTGCAGTTCTTTACCATTTTGTTTCCTGTGAAGCATTAGTCAACTCTTCCCACCCCCCCCAAAGTGTTAGGATAGTTCACTCAAGCTGTGGCTTGGTATTTTAACCAGAACAATGGTAACTCACCCCTAACAACATTTTTAAAAAATACATTTTGCAATGGCTTTTTGAGGGACAGGGCCTTATGTTGTGTGCAACTAAAAAGTCCACTGAGTGTGCCCTAGCTCTTAGTTTATTTTGGATCTCTAAATCAGTGGTTTTCTAACTGGGGTCTGTAGCTTATGTCTAAGGGGTATGCAAAAGAGGACTATGATCAAAAATATTTGAATTGTAGGTGTGGGTATTCCTAAGGTGACTAACACCTCCATTCAAAATTTTGAAAGGGGTCTGCACCTCCATTTAAAACTTAGGGGTCTGCAAATGAAAAGAGACTGAAAACCACCGCTCTAGAAAACAGCACATGCAGAAACTCTGTCTTGAGTTTCTTTCTATCATTGCATTACATTACAGTAGTTTAGTATGCTAATAACTGAGAGGGAGTGGGGTGAACCAAAAACACAAAAAGAGCATCCCCCCCCTAAAAACAACACCTTGTACCACAATGGAAATCCCTTTTAAGAGTCTGGTTGCAAATTAAACTAAATATATCGACTCATTTTCAGTTAGTCTAGGATTGTTTGTATCCACTGGGAGAAAAAAAAAAGTAACCAAGGGAAAACAGGACCTGCTACAGAAAATGAACAAATGGCTGCTCAATTCTTGCTGCAGCCAGCTTTATTTTAAGAGAAAACTCTTGGTTCACAATAGCTGGCCTAGAAACCAAAGTAGTCCTAATAGTTTAATTATGGAGTGAACAGCACCATGCTGCTGGAATGCAAGGCAATCCTCAGCCTTGAGAGAGAGAGAGAGAGCGCGAGCGAGCGCGCGCGCGTGCACACGTGGTAGCCTTTAAGCTGGCTAGAGGCATTCTCCCACCCCCTCACCCCTGCAGGAGCCAAGCAGTTTTGATCCTCATGTGCCTGCTTGCCTAAAATCAGCTATTGTGCCTGGGCAGAAAACATCATTTAAGCACCACATACATCTGCCTGCCTATGAAAAACCACTTAATTAGGAGTTTGATCCATGCTTTTCTACACAGTTACCAAATATGTCCATGAGGACATTACACTAAAATTTAAATGCATTTGATATAGGAAGTAATAATAATTTTTAATACATTTCAATTGGCATTTTTTGCTAACCAACTTTTTACCTTGGCACCTATTAAAAGCCTGCCATGCGCCTTTTTTTTGGCATTCACATCATAAACAACAATCTAGAAAGTTCACACTGTCCATCTGACACTCGAGGCTTCATGGAAAGCTAGATCAAATGTCAGGTTCATTAGAAGCTATCCGTTCCTTCCCAAAGTTTTTGCATGAGAAATCCTTCTCGTGGTAGAGGGAAGACTGGAAACCATCACTGCACAATCCAGTTTCCACAGCAGCAAGTTGCTTGTCTTGCTGCAGGTTCCAAAGGTTTCACGTCAGTATGTTGGCTAATAACTGAAATCAGTAACTGGACCCACACTGGCTGCGTGACCAAAATGCAAGCCATTTCTCTCTTGATTTCACTGCACACCCATATAAAAGTTTCAGGTCTCCGCAAAGACAGACATGACAAGCCATTGCTCCTTTTTAGAAATAATGATTCTATAGAGACTTGGGCTTCACTGGAACTGAAGAATTAACCCCCCACCCCCATCTCTGCCCTGCAACTACCCGATTTCGGGAGCATCTATCGATCTGTCCCATATCTCTCTTGCCCAATTCCCCGTCATAAGGAGCTTCCTGTTCACATCCTTCCCAATGTCTGTGGCACATATTAAGTGCCACAGGCATTGTGTAGAAATAGAAGCAACATTACTGCCTTTGAATGTAGAGAAACTGACTTTGATTCCTGGCTACTTTTTACCGTTTCCTCTTTTCTGGATCTTTACTGTTCATTTCCACTTGGTTCAAGAGTGGTAGTTTCATGGTTGTTAGGGGCTAGAAGGAACCTTACAAATCATCGGGTCTAGCCCCCCCGCACTCAGGCAGGAAAGGCTGCTGGGATCGGATGGACCCAGCAAAATGGGCATCAAGACATTCTGGTTTTCTGATCGCCAGGGTGGATGACCGTACCACCTTTGGGAGGAGCCTGTTCCAGACCCTTGGCACTCTACTTGTAAAAACGTTTTTCCCTTCGTCAAGCCTGAAGCAATCCTCAAATCAGCTTGTGCCCATTATTTCTCGTCATCCCCTGGGTGGCTTTGATTAATAGATGCTCCCCCCCAGGCCTTGATGTATGCCCAATATTACTTATAGGCTGCCACCAAGTCCCCTCTGAGTCTTCTCTTCTCCAGGCTGAACAGTCCCAAGTCCTTCAGCCTCTCCTCGTATGACCTGGTGTCTAGGCCTTTAATCATGTGTGGCCCTCTTAGAAGTTAGTTTCCCTTCACTGAAGGAAGCAACTCAATTAGTTTCTCTAACCCAAAAGAGAAATCCAGCTCAAATTGGCACTTAATTCTTCAGTGCAGGCATCTTGTACAGTACTTAAACAAAGGGAACAAATCCTTATCAATACCAATTATAGCTCTGGGCTTCTAGTATGAAATTTCATATAATTACCAAAGTATTTCTGCCAAGTCCAAACACTGGAAATGCCTACTGAGCTAGGTCACTTCTCATCTGAGTCAGAGTCAATCCCAACACTCCCCAGTCTTAGGTACTACAAGCCAATTCAACAGAAATTATTGGAAAAAATTATATTTTGGAAGAACTCACTACAGAAGGTGACAGAATTCCAAAAAATCAAATTACATGAAAATATACATCGCAATTTTCTTTGTACATTAGGTGAGGAAAATTTGCAGTAGAATAGAAGGCAAAGAAATAAGGAGGGGCACAAAAGAGGGATAAAGAAAGAAAGCTATTTCTTTATGTCAAACCCAGAAGTTGCTCATTTGAAATCCTACAGATGTGCATGCTTCTTAATCCATCTTAAAAATGAAACCAGGCAATGAGAGAGAGAAATAAAGAAAAAGAAAAGAAAAGCCACCAAAAGAAAGCAGATCATCCTATTTTGGACTTGACTGGACTTCCAAACCAAAACGCTCAGTCCTTTGAAAAAACAAAACAGCAGGCTCAAGGGTGCTCCACAGCCAGAAGTTTTATTGCTACACCCAAATTCAAGAACTGTGTGCAACTGGATCAAAAAAAAGGTAGAGGGGGCTGGAGGAAGGGGGCAGGAGAAGCACCTTTGACAACGCAAAGGTCATTGTAAAAACCAAGTAACGAATCCTAGAAACTTCCAAAATTTATTATTTAGAGAAAATCGGAAACCAAGATGCTGGGTGAGAAGGGAGTGCATTTCCAAACAAAACCCAAGAAAAACCACCAAAACAAAAGAAAGCCAAAACAAAACCCTGAACTTCAATAAGCAGAGGGTTTTAATTAAGCCTCAAAATGGTTCAAAGGAAAAAATTAAGAACGGGGAAAAAAAATCTTTACCCTAATTGGTTTTAGTTTGACATGCTTCACAAGAGTTGGTTTTGTTTTTTTTTAAACCGATAGGAAACAATGAATAGGGAAAGTAAACCTGCTAAAATCTTTAGAATTTACACGATTCTTATCCTAACTACAAGACAGCATTATTTGGTACAATGTGTATTGTGGATGTACATGAACAGTATATATATTATCCGGATCATGTTGTGCTATGTACACATCTTTACAATTCTTCCTGAAGGTTAAAGCAGTTCATTAGGTTTCAAAATGCGTAATTGTTTTTTTGTGTTGGCACTTGTTAGGCTCTTGTCAGCATCGAAAACTGGCATGTTTTATTGCAGCCCAGTTCCAGCCAGTGTTTGCCAACTTGTTACAACAGAAGTCCAGCAATAGGTGGGTAGAGTGCAGGAAAAACAGTGCCATGTTTCTCAATTGGAGACCTGCGATAAAAAAAAAAAAGCCACATTACATTTATGAAACAGAGAACTTTCAGCTGCTTTAAGATTTCTGTCCATATTAGGTTGGAAACAAGTTGTTCACCACTTTAACACTCAAAAGTTTATATTAAAAATGTAAAAGCATTTGTTCTCTTTAGAGTCAAACGTGTTAAAATCTCCCTGAGATGACATACAGGAACAATGCTAAAATAAAAAAAATGAAAAAAAAACACCAGATGCTGGCAAGGCTGTGGGCTCAAATTCACCATCATACTTTTAACTCCTAACAACATTTTCAAAGTACACAAAATACTCATCTCTGTCTAGGACTAACTATAGGAGGATTGGGCTCTAGTCTCAACTAGAGAATTCCTTCCAAGTAAACATATAAACTAACAATAAGTGGCAAAAAAGCTCATTATAGATACAGTTTTCCCAGAGACAGAGGATTGGAAGGGACCTGCCAGATCAGCATATCCAACCCTCTGCAAAAAACATATGCAACCGTGTAATAACTGTGTACCCGAAGCGCTCCATAAGAACATCCACGTCAGGCCTACCTAACCTACAATGTGCTTTATAGCTAGCAAGCAACAGAGAATTTATTATAGTTTGCCACTGAAGGTAATGCTGCACGCATGCAGGACAAGTTTCTCGGTACCATTTGGGCTCCAATGCATCCCTGTGAGAGTCTCCCATCTTTAAAATTTGGTAAACATCCAGTGCTTCAAGAGGAAGGCAACAAACCCAGAAACCACGTCATCTATTAGGGGTAATTTTATCGTCAGGCTTCTGCAAGCAGGAGCCCTGAAGTCAACCTATGTTATGCCACCAATTACTCTGAAAAATAGCAAATGCTACAGCAGAAAAGTATCAGAGTGATGACATTAAGTCTGCTGCTGACCAGCCCCAAGGCTTCTTCAACTCTACCCATCACCTTCCCCCCCCCCCTCCAATTTTTATACAAGTCAAATGCTAGAACATTTGCATTGCAACATGCAAGATGGCAGCTTACTTGACACTACTCAGTTTAGCTGCTCCCAACACAATCCTTCAAACAGACAGAAAAAACACTGACCAAGACCAATTCCCACCCTAAAGTGCAACTGTGACTTGAGTACCTGTGTAGTGGGAACACGTGAACATTAGTTTGACTGCAAGAATTCCCAGGCCAAGAAAACAAATGCAACTAGCAAGAGTTCCTTCAAAAATACTATGAGAGCTTCCAGCAAAACAATTCAAGGTGTCCCATGCCATTTTCTTAGGAGTATGGTTAAATGCATATACACTTTTATGCTACACTTCTCCAGTGACCCTGGGCCAGTCTGCATGCTGGACTGGGCCCTGCACTCCTCCCACTTAGCAGAATGGAGGGTGGGGGGCGGTGGGAAAAACCCTAACAAAGAAATCAAAACCAAGACAGGCTCCAACACCCCATACTGCCTCTGCACAACAGGACTGGGGTCTGGGGGTGCTGCAATGCCTCCACCCAGCCTCACTTGCAGGGCAGGGGATGGGGAGAGCAAGTTGGGCTCCAGGGCCTGCACAGTCCTCTCCTGGTCCCACACACTGGGATTTGGCTTACAGGCCAGGGGTTGAACACCCCTGGATTAGAGGAAGTCATCTAGCAAGCAGCCACCTACTAGAGACAACAGCTCAGTAAAGTGCAAATAAAGGCTTCAACTTGGCACCCTAGAGACCAGCTGCAAGAGTAGGAAGAACACAAGAAATATGGCCATGAGTTGTGGACAAGCAGAGTTCCGTTGCTAGCTGTACTATACACTACACCAATACAACTTATTCCTTTTACATTATTAGAACCAGTCTACCATGGAGTACATTCAGAATTCAGTGTTGGAGAACAAGCTGAAATAAAATCGCAGGAGCTAGACTACCTAAAGGCAATTAAAAACAAACCCCAAAAAACCACCCAGCCTCTTCAGCTTTGAGAATCAGAATATCATCTTAGCTTTCGAGATGCTATGGACCAAAAACTGCAATCTTATAAGCATGTTCCCAGAAGAAGTTAGTCACTGAGACTGGGGGGAAAGAAGCGGGGCGGGGGGAAGGGGAGAAAGAATCACTGCCTTAGAGATGACTTGAGACCTGATCTTAGGTCAGGACAGTTCTTCAAATCTATTGCAGCGGGAGACCCACGGTTTAAGAGCTTGTGGAAATACTTGGCAAGAGGTACTGAAGCTTAAAAAAAAAAAAACTACACACCACCACCAAACAAGTCATTCATCTTGCTTGCAGAGGGCTTCAAGCCATGCTGTTGCTCACCTCTTAAAACAGTATCACTGCTGACAAGACGAGTCAAGACTACCTATTCTGGAAATGGTCTTTGAACTACACCTGTAAATTTGACCATACGTTAAATATGGGACATAGAACTGGCACTTGGTTGGGCCCGAGTGTTTCCCCATCTGCTTTGAGGTGCTACTGGAAAAGATGGGCCTTTCAGTTAAAAACAAACAAACCCCACAAAGTTTTCCCAACCACCTGGGACGATTTTCTCTGACATTCAACCTGCAGATAATCTGGCTATGGATGCTGATGGCAAAAACTATGTACGCAAACCCCACAGATATCTGATCCAGCTCTGCAAGTGTTCACGACCACCTGAATTTTAAAGGCTGTTATGACTATTTGAGCAAGAATCCCAGAAAGATTCTCTACTTTTGATGCTGGACATATGCACTACAAGCACGCTTGTAACCACTGTTAGAGTAGCAGATATTGAAAAGCTTCCTAACCAAAAATTTAAGCCTTTGAATAGTGCAAACAAAATTGTGGTGGAATCTGCCAATGCAGACAGTGTACAGTAATGCATGAGGAAGCTTCCCTTGTCATAAAGGCTTTCAGCAGGGCTGGTCTGCAAGCATACAACTGAGATGACGAGTCCACCAAGACCAAGTGGGAAAGAGAAAAGAGTCTTCTTGAAGTAAGACAGGATTTCAGGTCTTGACTGCAAAGACTAGAGCAGCATTTCACCCTTTCCAGACTACCAGAAATGGCACATTTAAAATTGGGAAAAAAAGTGTTACTTACCCTGAAAAAAGTGAAGCTACTAGCTGCTGAATAAGTGTCACTCAAAAGCAGTCTCTTGGCTTTTTCTTACACAGCGGGCAACTTTCCTTTTGAATTCTCCATTTCTGTCTTCTCTCCATTCTTTCTGCAATTGAGTAGACAACACAGATGTCGGTTATTGCAGCAACATGTATTCTAGTAGTTCAAGTACTGGAAACAAACATGCACTCAAACACCCAAGAGGCTCTTAAATACATGTTTACAGCTATTTAGCTGTTCTCCAGTTAGTCACGGTGTTCAGGCTTGGTGAAGAGAACATACCCTTTAAGATTTTAAAAACAAATGTTGATAGAACTGTGGGACCCAGGGCCTTTTTCTTGGCATTTAAACTCCTGGTTCAAGGGGAGTTGAAGTTTTTAGCCCCAACAACTGAAACCTTTGCCACTGTATTCAAGAACAAACCTGCAATAGCATTTCCCTTCAGTAGAAAGGCGACCCTATATAAAAAAAAGACAGCACTGCGCCCAATATTGAGACTCCTGTGGACAGCAGTGAAATAGCGCTTTGCTCAGCAGCACTGACCCAAGCAGAAGCAACAGTGAAATAATCAGTTCTCCTGACTTCTTTGCTAGTTTCAACTGATAGGCAGGACACTCAACAGTACAGTAAAGAGGTAGCTTTTTTCCTTGCGCTACTTATAGAAAACGAACAAAACAACCCAAAAAGATCAGCCAACCCACCCCCTGCCTGTCAAGTGGACCTACAGAAGGACTAGTTCCAGTTTCTAGGGTCGGAAGGGACCCGAACAATTCATCAAGTTCCTGCCCAAGGCAGGGGGTTGGACGAGTGCTGGGATCGTAATACCCAAGGCAGATGTCTATCCAACCTCCTCTTGAAGACCCCCAAGGTAGGGGAGAGCACCACCTCCCTTGGGAGCCCATTCCAGAGCCTGGCAGCCCTAACCGTAAAGTAATGCCTCCTGATATCAAGCCTGAACCTGCTCGCAATCAATTTGTGGCTGTTATTCCTTGTTATCCCACGTGCTGCCCAGGGAAACAGAGCCTCACCTATTTTCCGCTGGTCCCCCCCCCCATGAGTTTATAGACAGCCACCTTCTCAATCTTCTCTTGTGGAGGCTGAATAGATTCAGGTCCTTTAGTCCATCTTTGCAGGGCCTGGCCTGCTGCCCCCTGACTGTGCAAATGGCCCTCCTCTGGACCCTCTCAAGGTTAGCCACATCCCTCTTGAAGTGCGGCACCCAGAACTGGATGCAGTACTCCAACTGCAACCCGACCAGCGCCATATAGAGGGGAAGGATCACCCCCCGGACCTGCTTGTGATGCATTTGTAGATGCACGACAAGGTGCGGTTAGCCTTACGGACCGCTTCCTCGCATTGACGACTCCAGGATAGGCATGAGCCGCCAACTGTTCTCTCCTGAAGATCCTCTCTGGAGCAGAGTTCATTCTTAGCTAACCAGGCAACACTATTTCTTTTTAAGAAAGGGATATGCACCATGATTTTACTGTTCTAGTACCTCTGCCATTTAAAACCACCACACAGGATTTTCAAGGGCCCTCCACATCTTCTCTTTCAGGTGGATAAGAGCGTAAAAAGCCTCTAGTAATTCTTTATATTCAGGGTAGATAAAAGGAAATTAAGAGTGAAGAAAATGACTCTGGTCATAGTAGATATCCCTACCAGGTTGAAAGTAGACATGTGCCAGAAATCTCTTTGTTCAGCCAAAATTTTCAAGGAGCCGTGGAACTCGCGCCTTCTGAAGAGTTAAGCTCCAGAATCTTAGCTTTCTTAATGCCTTATTTGAGATTCCTTGCAATGGCAACTGATAAACTGAGACCGGGATGCCTTCCCAGAGCTGGCAGAGCCCAAAACAAGATCTTTCTGATGCCCACAGTGAATGGGGCTGTTGACAGTGCTCTGAGCCTTCTCCCCAGTCAATCCCAAGATGCAATGCAAATCCAGGAACATATGCTGAATTCCACTGTTGCAACCATGCACTTGTCTGCAGATCACCTGCAGACTTCTCTCTGGATTTCTCCATAAAATATTTTTGGAAAACACAGAAGAAAAACAAAATCAAAGCCATGCATCAAGCAGCCAGTTAGATGGTGCTAGTGTCCAATACGTAGCTAGCAAGCTTAGACAAACCAAGATCCAGAAGCACGGCCGTGGACAAGAAGAGAATGAATTAGTGAAGCCAGCTGTAGACTCTGTTCCCTGATGCACAATTAGGAAAGGCAGTGGGGAGAGAGCTGGTGAGCCAAGAGTGTTGTACCTCTTTGACAGCAAGGTAAATACCAAGTTTTGGGGGATGCTAGAGTAGAAATAGACATTAAGGCTGTTTTACAGCAATCCTGTCTGGTCTCACTAGTAATAGAGTAGTTAGAGAATGAGGCAGTATTCTAGAGAGCTGCAACAGCTTTACCACCGTAGACAAAAGGGATCCAATAGATCTAAACTGCTTATGTAGACATCATGCTTTTGAAGCACTAGTACCACCAAGCACTTCAGGCTTTGTTCTAATTTACCAATAGCAGGCCGCCCCCCCCCCCCCCCTTTAGAATAAGCGTCTATTTGTTGTTCTTCTAATACAGGGGTGCACAAAATATGGCCCGCCAGCTGACTGGATCCCATCTGCAGGCAGGCACCCACAAATTAATTGCATCTGGCCCCGCCTGCAGCTGCCCCTGCTGTGCTCCGCCTGTGGCCGAGTCTTGCCTGGGCAGTGTGCTGTGCACTCAGCTTCCTGTCAGCAGGCCAAGCCCTGCTGCTGGCACTGCCCAGGGAACTGCTGGGCTCCCCCAGCCTCCAGCAACTCCTCCTCCTGTCCCTGCTGCAGTGCTCCAGGCAGCAGGTAGGGAGAAGCTGCAGTGTTGAGGGGAGCAGGGTGGGCTTTGCCTGCAGCTCACTCTGGTCCTCTCATGCTGGGCGAGGGAACGTGTGGATGGAGGTGGGAGGAAGGAGTGGGGCATGAAGGGGCTTGGCTGCTCGAAGTCCTGACAGGCAGGCAGGCAGCAAGAGACAGGAAGGGGGGGGGGGGAACAGCAGCAGAAACAGTGGCACTTGGTGCAGCCCCGCTGGGCGAGCATGAGAGAAGGAGCAGGAGCCAGCACAGGCTCGGCTGCAGCTGCGCCGGGCAGATGTAGGACAGAGACTAAGAGAGCTGGTGATGCCAAGCTCAGCTCCCTGCCCCACCTCCCCTCTTCAGGGGCTTCTGTTGCTGCCAGCCAGCGGCAGCTGCTTTCCTGCCCTTTGCAGCATGCTGTGAGCCAGGCAGGAAGCGCCAATCCCTTTCCCCCTCTCCCTGCCTGCGGAGGGGCTGGGCTCAGCCAGATCGCAGAGAGCAGATATGGGAGATGCCCCCCCACATGCACCCACCCAATCCACCCACAGCCCACACATGCACCCACACCCCCTCAACATAGCCCACCTCCTTCCATACCTACACACCTGACCCTCACCATAGCCCACACCTCAGCCATACACCCCACAAATCTCACACCCACATTCAAGTCCCATACATCCATGTATACACCCCACCTATACCATCCCCACCTCAAACCACAACCACACATACACCATACCCCCCCCCCACAACATACAAGCAAACCTGTACCCCTAAAAGGAGTACTTCCTGGACAAGGGAAGAGATTCGCAGTGGCAAAGGTCATGGGTCGGCGGGGGGGGGGGCGGCGGCGGCACTACCCTTGTAGCCCTCATCACTTCACCAAAACTCGTTAAGTAGCCCTCCAGCCAAAATAATTGCCTGCCCCTGTTTTAATACATGCCTATAAAAGGTTATAGGACTAAAGAGGAGCAAACCTTTCCCAAAAGTTAGGAAGAAAGTAGTGGACTTGGACGACTGCCCTGAAGTGGCTGTTAAGCAGTATGTACCAATAAGCCACTTTTCTCCACATTTAGTCAGCTGCAGACCAGTGACATTCAGCATACAGGAGAAGCTAGTAAGTTGAGACATAATATTATGTTAGAGGATATCTAAGCTGCACTCGCAGCATTTTGGCATTTAGAATCTAGTTTGCTCCTTCCAGTGTTCTCAGGTTTGCAGTAGGAAAGATCTGCATGTCCTGGATATTCACGTCTAGCAGTAATATGAACTGCAGAGAAAGGTCTGACATGTACAAGGAAGCTAAACCAAAAAACCGAGAGCTACTGCAGCATCATCCCATTCCCATCACGTAAGAGGCAGTCTTCTAATCAAAATACTCGGGACCAACGTTTCTGCCAAAGTTTCGCTTGTGGAAGCTGAGCGCTCTCTTTCACAGAAATTAAGAGGTTGCAGGGGTGTGCCACTGAATTCATTTTCTAAAAGCCTTCCCATTTTAATTACCTTCTGTACCTCATGGATCATCCTTGCTCTGTATCCCACCCACCTCACCCCAGTCCTCTCCCCCACACTTTCAGTGAGGTTAAACTATATTTTACAATCCTCACTCTAACGAGCCTATTCTTGCTCAAGTAT
>NW_017729013.1:6083506-6091514 GCF_001723915.1 Gavialis gangeticus | reverse complement strand
CCGCCTCACCCCAGTCTTCTCCCCCACACTTTCAGTGAGGTTAAACTATATTTTACAATCCTCACTCTAACGAGCCTATTCTTGCTCAAGTATTAAACTATCACATTGTAATGGAAGGTATCACTGTTTAAATGATGAGGTCACTCACACTTCATAGAAAGTCAGGGTTGTACTAGACCTCCTGAGGTCCCTTCCAACCCCCTGCTCAAGGCAGGACCATCCCCAACTACATCATCCCAGCCAAGCCTCTATCTATCCAGGTCTTAAAAGTCTCCAAGGATGGAAAAATTCTACAACCTCTTTGGGTAATCTGTTCCACTGCTTTACCACCCTCCTCATGAGCAAGTTTTTCCTAATGCCTAACCTAAACTTCCTTTGCTGCAACTTGAAACTGTTACTCCTTGTCCTATCTGCCACCACTGAGAACAGTCCAGCTCCATCCTCTCTGGAAGCCCCTTCAGGTAGCTGAAGGCTGCTATTAAATCCCCGCTCAGTCTTCTCTTCTCCACACTACGCAAGCCAGTTCCCTCAGCCTCTCCTCTTAACTCATGCACCCCACTCCCCTAACCATTTTCCTTGCCCTCCACTGCACTCTCTCCACTTTGTCCACATTGTTTCTGTAGTGCGGGGGCCCAAAACTGGACACAGTACTCCAGATATGGCCTCACCGGTACTGAATAGAAGGAAAGAATCAATCACTTCCCTTGACCTGCTGGCAACACTCCTACCGACGCAGCCCAGTATGCCATTAGCCTTCTTCATAACAAGGGCACACTTTTGGCTCACATTCAGCTTTTTGTCCACTGTAACCCCAAGGTCCTTTTCTGCAAGTCTGCTGCTTAGCCAAGCAGCCCCCAGCCTGTAGCGATGCATGGGACTGTTCTGTCTGAAGTGCAGGACTCCACACATCCTTTTTGAACCTCATGAGATTTCTTCTGATCCACTCCAGTTTGTGGAGGTCTCTCCAAATCCTAGCCCTACCCTCCAGCGTATTTACTACTCCCGCCCTGAGCTTGATGTCACCTGCAAACTTGATGAAGGTGCACTCCATCCCATCTTTCAGGTCATCAATGAAGATATTTAACCAAACTGGCTCCAGGATTGACCCGTGGGGCACTCCACTTGATACTGGCTGCCAAGTGGACATCAAGCCATTTGATTACCATCCTCTGCGCCTGACGATCCAGCCTTACAGTCCATTCATCCAACCCATACTTCCTTAGCTTGCTTGCGAGAATGTTGAGACAGACCATAACAAAAACCTTGCTAAAGTCAAGGTATATTATGTCCCCACATCTACACAGCCAGTCACCTTGTCATATGAAGCTATCAGGTTGGTCAGGCATGCATTGCCTTTGGTGAATCCATGCCAACTGTTCCTAATCACCTTCTCTTCCAAGTTCTTAGAAATTGATTCCTTGAGGACCTGGCTCCAAAATTTTTTTCAGGGACCGAGGTGAGACTAACTGCTCTGTAGTTCCCCGGGTCCTCCTCCTCCCCTTTCTTAGAAGTGGTGCTATATTTGCCCTTCTCCCAATCATCCAGGACCTTTCCCAAATCAAAATGAGTTTTCAGAAATGGTAGCCAGAGTCTCTCTAAAAGTCACATCAGCCAACTCCCTCAGCACCCTCAGGTGCATCATGTCCAGTCCAATGGATTTGTACACATTCAGCTTTTCTAAATACTTCCTAACCTGTTCTTTCGCCACTGTTGGCTGCTCACCTGCTCCCCAAACTGTGCTGCCTGGTGCAAGAGTCTGGGAGCTGACCTTGTTTGTGAAGACCAAGGTAAAAAAGGGCATCGAGTATTTCATGCCTTTTCCGCATCCCCTCTCATTAGGTTGCCTTCCCCATTCAGTAAGGGACTCGCACGGTCTCTGATCTTCCTCTCAGTGGTAGAATACTTGTAGAAACCCTTTGGGCTACCTTTCACATCCCTTGCTAACTATAACGCCAGTTGCACTTTGGCCTTCCCAACTTCATCCCTGCATGCCCAAGCAATACTCTTTTAATCCTCCCTAGTCATCAGTCCAAGTTTCCACTTCTTGTAAGCTTCCTTTGTGTGTAACTCAGTGCAGTTTCTTGCTATGCCAAGCTGGTCTTCTACCATAGTTGCTAGTCTTCCTGCGCCTTCCATAAAAGTCTTCTTTAAAGTACAGCCAGCTCTCCTGGACTCCTTTTATCCTCAGACTGGCCTCTCAAGGGATCCTGCCCATCAGTTCCTTGAGTGAATCAAAGTCTGATTTTCTGAACTCCAGGGTCCATACTCCGCTGCTGTCCTTCCTTCCCTCAAGATCCTGAACTCCATCTTGTGGTCACTGCTGCCCAAGCTGCCAACCCCTTCTATGTTTCCCACCCAGTCTTCAGTGTTTGAGAGTAGCACACATCAAGAAGAGCACAGCCCTTGGTTGGTGTCTCCAACATTTGCACCATAAAGTTGTCCTCAGCACTCTCCAAAAAACCTCCTGGATTGCCTTTGCATGACTGTATTGCGCTCCCAGCAGATGTTGGGGTGATTGAAGTCCCCCATGAGAACCAGAGCCTGCTAGCTGTTTGAAGAAAGTCTCATCTATCACTTCCTCCTGGTCTGGTGGTTTATAGCACATACCCACCATGGCATCACCCTTGTTGCTCTCCCCTCTGACCCAAACCCAGGCCTGGGGAATAAGTCTCCATCTCCAGTTTCATACTCAAGCTCTCATGAGCAATCATACAGCTTTTACATAGAGTACAACTCCTCCTCCTCCTCCCCTTCCTGAACAGTTTAAACCCATCCATGACAGTCATGCAAGGTATCCCATTTCAGCGTCTCAGATTATTTTTCTTTGTTTTTACTGGGGTGGGCACAGGGCTAGACAAACCTTAGAGACTGTAAATGGAAAGCAGATCCAGAAGAAAAAAAAAAGTGAGTCTGTCGATGCACCCACGGCATGTGCCCCATACTTTAGGGCACATTCACTTAACAGAAAATTCAAGGGAAGTTATTCTATCCATTTTAAAATCAAGTATACCCCTTTACGTGACTGACATCTTCACTGCAGACAAACTGGATCCTGCTGCTTGAGCTCTTCCTGTTGCTCTAGTTCAGTGGTGCTTTCAAGTTGGGCTAGCCAGCTCATTTGATGCTGTAGGCCAAAGCCTCAGTTAAGGCCATAACTGTCACCCTTGTTAGACTCAAGACTCAGAAAAAGCCAGCTTTTAGCTTTCATTTGTTTCTGGACTATATAAGAGCAGCAATTTTTCCTTTTGCGAAAAAACAAGGTGCCACAGCACCCAAGTTGAGAATCGCTGGTTTAGGATGCAGTCCTAACCTGCGTACCTGGAGAGTACAGGCTATGCCAGTAATTCTGTTGTTTTCCAACACCTTCCTACAGTCCCCTCCATGCCCAGGACAGACAAGTTAGCCTGCTGTTCACTGGGGAAACAAAGTCAGCCCAGTTTAGCAAAGTGCAGTGCAAAGGAATCGTGATCTACCCCAGAAGCACAGAAGTGGAACTACTAACTCTGGAATGGCATTGCAGTATGGCTACTCCTACTTGGGCTAGGTTACCCAGCTAGTTAATTCTGCATTATATCCTCATGTTTCTTCATATGCTTCCTTACTCTTTTGTTCTCTTTGTACAGATGGTTTGTCATAAATACGCAGCTAACAGTTTCAATCATGAATGCTGCCAAGTACCCATACTATATATAGGCCTAACTTTGAGCCGTTTGGTAGCCTGGCTCTGCCTTCACACAGTGCTATTACCAAAAACCCATGTACAAAACCAGGGGAAGGGAGGGAAACAACTCTGGGTCTGGCTATACTAGTTACATCCCTGCATGAGATGACCTCCAGAGAATTTGTCAGTCCATTCTTTAGCGGTGACAGCTTTACTCCATGTTGACACAAACTGATTTTAGGAAGCTACACTTGGTCATGCCCTACCGTATTTTCTGCTTGTATACTGAACCAACACTGGTTTGGGAGCCCTCAGAAGAGGCTAAGAGCAAACCTACCCCCACTGACTGAGAACTAGAATGCCAGGCAGAGTGGAGCGAGACAAGTGGACTGAATATGACAGTTACCAACCACAACTTTACTTTACAGTTGCCAGGTGGCTGCAGCTGAAAATGTACTTATATAACCACCTTCCTCAAACTTCCTTAGTCTAAAAGGCAGGTACAGTTTGCCTGTACCTTTGAATGTCCAAACTTCAAGTTCCTGTTGGCAAAAGTCTTTCCCTCGTTATACTCTGTTACAGTGGTGCTCAGCTTTGAGACTGTGGGCCGGGTAAGTGGCATGGGGCCAATTCACAGGCTGAATCAGGCTCTGCATGACCTTGGATGGCCCTCCCGTGTGAGGATCAGCCTTTGAGACCAGATACTGTGTCCCACCTCAGTACTTCTGGTCCACTTCCGGGTCCGCTGCCAAGCACACGGGAGGGTCATGCCCCCCTCCCCCCCCAGCGTGGTGATTGGCTGTGGGAGAGCCCCAGGTGCCCCTCAAGACCCAGGAGGTACCAGCTGCCGAGCCGGGGGATGTGGGAGGCCCCCCCACCAGTGCACTCCTTGGCAGGGCTGGAAGTGCTTTTGGTCCACTTCCAGGTCTGCTGCCGAGGACTGGGGAGCCCCCCATGCTCCCGTGAGACATTCCAGCCACCCCAGCATCGCAGCATTCACAAGCCACCTGCTAGCTACCTTGAGGTACGTAAAAAAGATATTTAAAAGCTGTGTCTATGTCCGAATCAATTCAGAGGGTTCCAATTCAGTTCGGAGAGATTAAAGGGTCTCCCAATTCCATTTGGATTCGGAAGTTCAGACACCAAATCAGACCAAATCTCCTACAAATTGAATCAGGGACCAAAGCTTTGCACAGTCCTAGCATGCAGGGCCTGGGGCTCCCCACAGGTCCAGCCACAAACACGGTGGTAGGAGAAAGCAGTAGCATCATTCCCCACTGCCAAGTTTCTGGACCCATCGGAAGCCCTACAAGATGAATGACACGGTGCCAGAGGCCAGATCTAGCCAGTGGGGTAGGGGTTGTTCATCTCCGTTTCATTCGGATAAATAGATAATCTGCTTCAAGTTTGATTTCAGCATTTTCATCCCTTCCACCAGCCAATAAATGCAGGGTAGATTTAGCCTATAGCAAACAAGCAAGCTATATCCAGTGTCCAAGGTACAGTGATTTGTAAAAATGACTTTGGGGTCAAAGTTCTGGCATTCAGGCAATGAAGCTTAAATTGTGAAGCCTGTAAGCTTTTTTTTTTTTGTATTCCAGTGGAAGCAAAGCACAGTTAGACTCTTACACTAAGCACAATTTACAAATTGGAAGACTTACCGCTGCATCAACGTTTGCAGGAGAATCACCATTGGGATCTGCTAGCATAGAAATTACACTAATCATTATAGTTTCCACTGTGTGGATGGGAAGCCAGCGTTCCTCAGGTTTTTCATAGCCATATTTGTCTTCTCCAGGCTCATGAAGAATAGAAATGCAGACATCGCCATTCTTATCAACTACAAAGAAGAGTACTGTAAGGTATCTTTCAGTGGTCATTAACATGCCAACATGCTACTGCTTCAAGATCCTCCAAGGCAGTGGGGGCCAGCCTTGTTGGCAGATGTGCCACAGATTAGCCTTGTACTAAGTGCCACTCCAAACCCCTTCTCCTGCCTGACCTGCTGCTCTGTGATCCCTGCCTAATCTGGTTCCGTGTTCTCCGCTATTGTGCTGTCCGTCCCTTCCCTGGTCTACTACGTGCCACACAGGTTATTCATTTATAGGTTAGCCACCCCTGCTTTAAAGGATGCTATCCTTTGTCCTAAGGCATTTTGTCTAGTTACCTTCTAAAGGAGAAGAGAAAGTGAAGAGAACTAATGCATTATACATTTCTCCTTTCGTACACCTAGAACAAAATGAGATTTGCCAAGACTCACTAGATCTGCAGTCATGATGCATTTTATAGTCATGGCATTTGTGAAGACTATTTTAATAAGGAAATACTGACAGCTGCATTGCAATCTTTCCCTTATTTAGGGTTTTTAGAGTTGGAGATTCACTTTCCTATCCAGGGGGCTACAATGTAGATACTGTAGTGCCAGTTTGGGTTGGATCAGCTACAGGATAT
Organism: Gavialis gangeticus; assembly: GCF_001723915.1. Classification (NCBI taxonomy): domain Eukaryota; kingdom Metazoa; phylum Chordata; order Crocodylia; family Gavialidae; genus Gavialis; species Gavialis gangeticus. The sequence continues at coordinate 6,085,402 of NW_017729013.1, read as the reverse complement.
TTTGATCATCAGATATTGCATGAAGGACCAGTCTGATATTTCCACTTCCAGATGAGTCAGAAGTACTGAACTGGAAATGAGATTTCAAGTTCAGAGAGTCCTAGGCATACATACCAGCAAATGTCCCAGTAAAGAGGTTGTGCATACCTTTTGGATACTAATGAGGAAGACAAATCCGGGCACACAATTTCAGAATGGGGACTTGATAAAGTTAAAGGTACTATACCTACTCTGTGACAGACACTGCTCACCTGCTGTCAGCCCCCAATTACTAACTGAAATGTATGAGTATTTTGGATTTTTTTAAAATAGGCATTTTTGATTCTTCACCTTGTTAGGCCGCTGGAGGCAGACGCATGCTATTCTGCACCTAGGCTTGTCTACAGAGGTGGTTGGTTATGGATCTCCTCGCTCCCCTTTTTGCTTCTCTGGAAGGCAAAATGCCCTAGTAATTGCCAGTTTGGAAGGTCCTAACCTTTTCACTTAGTGATGCAAAAGGCAGTTCTAGAACAAGTTTCTACCCCCCCGTCCTTTACAGGAACGCACATGAACCTTAATGTAATAAGAGAAACCCCTGGACAGCTGCCAGAAGGCAGTGAAGAAGCTGACATTGATCCTTGAACTTCAGACTCAAATCCTCATGTGGGTGGGAGAGCTAAAAATCAAGGCCTAAATATTAGCCTTCTTCCCCATTGCAGACATAAGGTACACATCACTTCTGAATCTCAGCCAGACTCAGTTCAAGACAGAATTTTAAGAAAAAGCACAATGCTTACCATTTGGGTGCCAGATTTCCGTGATGAACTTCATTTTTGGCGGCCTGAGAGGATAATCTTTTGGAAAAGTGAGATGTGCCTTAAAAACTCCACCTTCGCTGGGGAATTTAAAAAAGTTCAGTAAATTTGAGTTGCAAAGGACTTTAATTGAAACCTAAAGTTCAGTCAGATATCTAGTTCTATCATAAATTTAAGCTGGCAATACAACTGAAAGCTACCCTATAGCTAGTGCTGTTGCCATAGCAAAAAATTCTGAATGGCTAAGATCCTTTAATAAGATACTCCCCCTCCCTGCCAAATGCTTTATTTCACCATCGTTAGGAAATGCTCGTTTTCTACAGCAGAGTGCCACTTTAACTCAAATCTCAGCGAGCCTTTAAAGCACAGGTATAGAAATCAACATTTGGTGCTAAGCCTATAAAGTGCATTGGGGGTAACTTTAAGATAATGGGACATCATACTATATTTTAGTGGAGCATCATCATTCCAGACACCTTCAGTAACTGAAAATATCATAAATACCCCCACCAAAATGTAGTACAACCCAGCAGATATTCACTTATTTTTCCACCTGTACATATTTCAAGTCTTGCTGTATTCATATTCTACACATCTGAATTGAGGAATTTCTAAAAAGCTTAGTAAGAGTGCCTCAGTCATTGATCGATCCTTCCAGTGATGCCCCCACCCACGCACCCAAACATTCACTGGCAAGTGAGGTGGGATAGAATGACCTCCCCCCCACCCTTTTAAATGCTAACATACCTAGCTTTTTTTTTTTTTGGGGGGGGGGGGGGAATAATCAAAGTCAAATTTGAGTTACATAGCAAACATCCAATTCTAGAGTGAACTTGAAAAAGATTGGACCTGGCTAGGGCCATTTAAAAAAAAAAAAAACTTAGGAGACCTGGTTGTACAAGTTTAAAAAGGCCAAGGAAGATTCAGTCTTAGTAAGCATGAAACAATATATTCAAAAAGCAGTAATTTACCGATAGGCTATCTAGCAACAGAAGCATCATATTGGAGCATATACCCTAACTGCAAGTATAGGAATTTCAGAAGGGATGTGAACTTGGGGGGGGGGGCTTAAAGATCACACTGTTGAGTATGGCAGCTCAAG
>NW_017729013.1:6077942-6083443 GCF_001723915.1 Gavialis gangeticus | reverse complement strand
TGTTCTGTTGACAGAACAAGGAGAAATGGTCTCAAGTTGCAGCAAGGGAAGTTTAGGTTGGATATTAGGAAGAACTCGCTCACTAGGAGGTGGACACACACTGGAACAGGTTACCTAGAGAGGCGGTGGCCCTTAAAAACATCCAAATATGGAGATACCAGCTCAAAGCCCTGGCTGAAATGATTTAGATGGGAATGATCCTGCTCTGAGCAGGGGGTTGGACTAGATGACCTCCTGAAGTCCTTTCCAACCCTAGTTTTCTATGATTCTATGGTTCTGAAGTAGCTAGGCAGATGGGAAAGTAGTAGGAGAGATGACCATTTCTGTTTTGTGCAAGAGATGAAAACCATTTGCCCAGCACGATGTGAACTGAAGTTTCCTCCATTTTAAAGAAGGGGTAGACAGAGGAGACTGGTTGCCTATGTTCGTGTGTAATGAACAGGGGCAGATAGTTGTTAGGAAAGTGATCTGAATTGCCTAGTTCAATTGGAAAAAAACAAGCCACAAGATGAGGAAAAAGCCTCCCCCTTCTCCTCCCCCCCCCCAAATCTGTACAATAGGCAAACGCAAGACAATCCTTCTGAAAACAAAATAAGCTGTAAGTGCAGCATAGACTATTTGGAAAGCAGTGACTCAGGACCATAGGAGAGCACCCTAGATGGCAACCTGCCCTTGTACAATGCTGTTTCAACCTAGACTACTGCAGTCCTTGGTGTGTGAAATTAAGATGCAACCTTCTTCCACAGAGCATTAGCAAGACTCTTAAACCAGTGGCAAAGAGAATAGGATTGGAAGGGACCTGGAGAGGTCATCTAGTCCAACTCCTTGCCCGAAGCAGAATTACCCTTATCCATACCATCCTATATTAAATCCATCATCTAACCTCCTAGTAAAGCTAGTCACAACACAGATGCACTCTAATCTTCTACAGGTAGAGCAGGTGGACCATGGCAGCTAACATCTTGCTGCTGCCTGGATGGTTCCTTCGTGACCCAAAGTATGGCAGAGGGGCAAGATCTTCTAGCCAGGAACTTCCAGGTTTGAGTCCCAGCAGGAGAACTAGCCACCCCAGTCAAAATCTTGGCTGCAGACAAAACACCCGGTTGTGTCAAGTTGGAGAAATCAATGCAGGAAAATTCAGGGAAGGAGCATCATAACACTAATCCAGGCACCTTAGGCTGAACATCATAGTGCTTTTTAAAAAGGAACCCAATCTATTCAGCTATCACAGGGAGAAAAAAAAATAAAATATAAAATAAAAAGCCACCCTATACAAGAGTCAGTGTTTAGTTATTTTGATGCAAGAGAGCCAAGGGATATTTTAGGGGTACGGGGGCTTTTCAGAAGAGGCATAACAATACAGCATGGCTGTAAGTTTACTACTAGAAAATGTTAGTAGGTTATTTAAAGTTTGAAAACAGCTTAGAAGGGGAGTTTGCAAACTCACCGGTCTTAGTCCAAGTAGCACATCTTCTCAGAAGACCTGTGCCAGCCTATGCAGGAAACCAGACTAGATAGTCATGGTGGTTTCTTATGGTCCACGTTTTGGTGTCCTTAGCTTAACTGATCTCAATTAAAAACATTCTATTGTTGAAATAAGAGCTAAATTACTAAACTGAGGGGCAAGTTTAGCTGTACATGGCAGACAAGATACTACACTAATACAAAGCAGAACTGAAGCAGAAGCTCTAGTTTGGAAGAGAAGTGGCTTGCTTTTCTAGACTATTTTAGTCACTCTATTCGCACCAGTAAGAAGTCCCAATCCATGGGGCAAGAAAGAAGTTAGCCTTGCATGCTATAATGTACAAGCATTTAAAATGCCAGTACTTTCTGCTCACTAAATGTTCTTGCTCCATTAATACAGCTTTTGCTAACTGGCTTTTACAATGACATCCAACCTAAGTCCATGAAGGACCACCTTTCCAATTAGAAGGATCATTTCCATTTGCAAGTGGATGCAGTTTAGGAATAGCAAGTTCAGAGGTTGCTGCATTACATTTAGGGGTGCACCAGTAAAAATTTTTGGGGCCGATAAACCCGATGCATCAGCCAATACCAATCCAATTGCCAATGTGCAGCCCAGCAGCCTGGAGAGCAGTGTCTGGACGGTAAGTCTGCTGGGGGATGGAGCCAGCGGCTCGTCTGAGGGGTGCGGGAGGGTGACTCACCACTGTGTGCACCCCTGGGGGACCATAGGACACATGCCCCCCAGATCTGTGGGGGGACAAGGGCAGACTGCTGCTGTCCGCTCACAGGCTGCACCAGGCTCTTCCCAGTGGCTGCACTCAGGCTGGGACCGGCAGGAGGTGGCAGCACTAGAGTTCCCCTCCCAATGCCGCCACTGCCCGCTCTAGGTGGCCTGAGAGCAGCCGCTGGGACGAGCCCAATGCAGCCCAAGAGCATGCAGCAGCAGTTTACCTTAGCCCCACACACAGATCCAGGGGGCACATGCCACCCCCCACATCCCCCCCCACCATGTCTCCCGTAGGGGAGTACACAGCAGCAGGAGCTGCCCCCCTGACAAACCGCTAGCTGTCCTGCACCCCGCTCCACCTGGGTAGTGCCTGCTTCTGCCCCAGCCCCACTCCCTTCCCCACCACAGGGGTCTTGATCTGCACCCCCTCCCCCACCAAAGACTTACCAACCAGACAGCCCTCTTTTCATGTTGCCAGGCTGCACTCCTGACCACGGGCATGCTGCAGTTGGGCACACGCACGCAGCATTTAAAAAAGTGGCCACATCAGCCAAAAAAAGCCAACTGCTGATCATTTCAATTTTCCTTTTATCGTCGCTGATATGACGCGGACTGATGTACTGGTGCACCTCTAATTACATTCTGGGCAGATTCAGCAGCTGGTAGTTTCCAAGGCCAAACAAGACATGCATATGTTTCTCAGATCATAAAACACAGAAGTCTTATGATAAAAAGTACAGAACCGAGGATACTTATAGAATGATCCAAGCACAAATCAAGATCACACTAGCTGACTTGCAACAGGGTAGGGTAGGGAGATGACGGCTTATCCGAGTTCAAAACACGCTATTTGATGAAGTTAAGTAGGAGTGCATCTAGGATGTCAAATTAGCTATTCTACCTGGCTCAAGTCTTGTGTTCCACGAGGGCAATTATTTTGGCTGGCAGGACACTTAGTTTTGGGTGAGTTGTTGAGGGCCACACAAAATATGTTATAGCTGATGATGTTTTACTCTATAAAATTTGTTTAAGTTACATTTTCTGAAAGATTATAAATTTCAAAAACATTTTTATCCTGGCAAGTCTTTGAGTAGTGTATCTAGAAATGATTGCATAATCAGCTCAAAATAAAAGTCTTACTCTTGTACACTGTGTGTATGCAGAGTAGGGGGAGGGGGCTGTGGGGGGCTGCCTGCATGCTAGGTCCTGGGAGCTGGTTGGGTAGCACATGAAGCAGAGCTCCTCTGGGCGGTGCAGTGCTGGTGTCATCTGTCATCCCTCCCCCTCGCCTCCCTAGTCTGACCCACGGTGCTCCACATGGGGCCGAGCCCTGCACGCTCCCGTCTGTACCCATCCCGTGCCCAGGCAGCACAGCCCTAGCCCCAACCTTGGCCAGCGCTCATTGCACCAGGCAGGCAGAGCAAGTGGAAGGCAGCTAGGATCTGGCCAGCTGCAGTTTCCCTGAGCAGTGCAGCAGAAGGAGCTGGTGGGGGCAAAGGAGACTAGCTGTACCTGGGCAGCTGCAATAGCAGCAAGAGCAGGCCTGCCAGGAAACTGCAGGCTGGCTTGGGCCAGGGCAGTGCTGTTGGTGGGTGTGGGGCTGGAAGGAGAACCGGGGCGGGGGCAAATCAGTCCCATGCAGAGCACTGCATGGGCAGCTGCAGGGTGAATACAATTAATTGGCGAGCTGGATCCTGCCCACCAGCTGTATTTTGACCACCCCTTGCTCTAGAGACAGACTTCTGTGCATTACACATTACACCTTTTTGGACCCAACAGTTTTTAGAGCAAGTTGTTTGACTTTATTATGAAGAGTCCCCACATCCTACCAATCTCTCTTGGCTGCAGCTACTGTCCCTTATTGCTCAGGTTCTCCCTTGCCTCACTGGAAAGAGGGGCAGCGTTGAGAGCTCTGCAGCTACTTCTCTGCCTGGCTAAGAAAAGTCCAGAGAGAGCAAGCTGACTGCATGATCAATTCTGTCTAGCAGAAGACCGGCATTTTAGAGACAGCTCTCCCCACCATCCCTCAAGAAAGGAGAGGGCCTTGAACCTGTTCAGAATCATGTTACAGCTCGTGCTGCGGTAGGCTGAGGTGATGCTGCCACCGCCACCTCTGTGCAGCCCAGTGCGCAAGCTCCAGGCAGGCAGCAGCAAACACTGCCCGGCGCAGCAAGCAAGGGAACCACTTGCCTGTGCCAAGCAGCTGCTGCTGCCACATGCAGCCCTGACGGGCGAGCCTGGAGCCAACGTGGGGCCCAGGCTGGCAGCAGGGGTGGGTTACAAGCTGGTGTCAAGTGTGGGAAAAGCGGCCCCGCCAACGCCCCGCGCTGCAGCCGCTCACAGCCTGTGTGGGGCTGCCTGTGCCTGCTCAGGACAACCCTGTGCGGGCTGAGAGAGGCTGCAGCAGGCAGTGCGGGGCTGCTTTTCCCCATGCTCAGCACCAGCTCCCTCCCTGCCAGCGAGCAGGGGGTCAGGGCTGTATACTGCCCCCGCCTGTACCGCGGGGCTGGGGGGCGCACTGGGTGCAAGCAGGCACATAAGCACAGGGCCCGCACCAGTGTCCCAGGGCCAGCGCCAGCAGGGGTACAGAGCCCCTGCCGGCCAGGTCCCCTACAGAGCCAGGCCAGCTCCCCCTTCTCCTTGCCAGTGCAACCCAGCCTGGCTCCACAGACCCCTGCCAGCCTGCGCCCCACCGGCAGTGGCCCTGGGACATTGGTCCCAAGATGGTGACCAGGGGGCGTGGCTACCCACGCGGCCCTTGACAGCTCGCCAAAACCGGGTAAGTGGCCCTCCACCCAAAATAATTGCCCGCCCCCGTTTCAACTTCCATGCAAGCCTGTAATGGGTACCACCACTGGGGGGGAGAGGGGGGTTGGGTGGACGCAGCTGGCGTCTTCAAGTATATGCTCTGCATTTCATCAGTTTAAAAAGATCAAAGCAGCCAACAAGTAGAACAAAAAAAAAAAAAGAGAGAGTTAACAGAACGATACAAAAAGGGGAAAACCCTGTTTGTGACCAAATTACTCCAGTGTTATTACTGCTTCAAGAGGCCTTTGACAGTGAGCTCATTCTGCTTCACTATAATTGCTTGGCTTAACTGCAATATTTAGTAAGGTGTCACCCCTGGCTATGATGATGCAAGGTTACCTGTTATTGTTAGGGCGAACTAATTTTACACTGCTGAGGAGTTCTAGGTCTGATGTAGATTTTGGTTTGTATTTATGTGCATGCATGCGTATGTGTGGGTGGGGGGGGGGAAGTGGGAAAGAGAAGGTTCATCAAGGAGCACATTTGTGAGGGGCCGGCA
>NW_017729013.1:6057987-6077770 GCF_001723915.1 Gavialis gangeticus | reverse complement strand
AGAAGGTTCATCGCAAATCTCAAAGGGTTTTATTAGTGTACTGAAGCAACAGTCAAAAAGCCACTGTGTCTTCGTTTTTTAAAGTGTGGTTCCTACTTTAAGAAGCCACTTAGATCTTACTGTAAAAAGTCTTAACAGGAAATCTCAGTTGTTCCAGTAATGAACACCTGACATTTAGACACAGACTGAAGCAGCTTTAAGTATTCTAGATTGAGAGAGACGAATTCTACAGAACGGAACGTGAGGAATTAAGTTTGTGGATTGGAGTTTGGAGGTTATTTTTTTTAAACCAGGCAGCAACTTGCATTACTCAAATCTACTGCCCTGCGTGTCCCCTTGCCTCCCCACCTCCTATAAAAAAAAAAAAACTCTGACAGAAGCAACATTAAAAGATCTGCTACACTTACTTACTTGTGTTATCTCCTTGCTCCTCTGCACAAGCCCCTCCATTCTCTCCCTCCCAAAACAGAGGGCGAGGGAAGATGGTACATACAGCACTAGGGAGGGTGGACAGCTTCCTAAGTAGTTATCTTTGAGGGAGAACTTACATAGTGGTTTGGCTAGTACAGAGGTATTTACAAGGTAAAATTTAGTCCTGTAAATATATAGCCACATGAATCAGCAATAAGCCAGCACTAACCAATTCAAATCTTACTGCCTGTAACCCAGGGTTAACCCAAAGATTTTATTTATATATATAGCTGCTTATCTGTCAGCAAGCAACAACAACAGACACTCAGCTTCAGTATGATGCTAGTACTTACTACAGTGTATCTGGAGGGCCAATAATAAGGACTTCCCATCGGTAAAGATCATTGTCGTCTATTAAGCCTGCTGAAAAGCCTTCCACTGGATTTTTGTTGAGCTCTGTTTAAAAAAAAATAAATAAATAAAAGAAAGAAAAAAAATAGCTTGCGTGAGTGTGATTGTAAGCATATTTGTTACGTGCTTATTATTTTGTGCACTTGTGCGGCGGTTAAGAAATCCTATCATGAGCAATTTTGAGATTACTGGTTTGAATCCGGCCTTAACCCCTTACCAGCTACCATCAATTACCTCACTTCTACGTAGTAACCCCAGGGCCTGGTGAACAGATATCTATATCATTATCTTGTGGTCTCAGAAGACAGACTAGGGGGAGGCAGAAAAAAGGGGAAGCCTCTCAAAAAAGGAATCTCTAACAAGTTCCAAAACAAATCTGGTGGGTCACTGGATAGTACTAGAGAACCAATTATGCCAAAATTTAGTTTGGTACTCCTTGGGTGCATCTACACAAGATTTACTGTGGAGCTGATTAGTTAGCTCTGCAGTAAAGTCTTAGTGTCTACACATACACCCCTACTAGGCCTCAGTAAAACTAACAAACACCACTGTAGGATACTACTTGTAAAACAGGAGTACTATCCTCTGGCGGCATTAAAGCCTGTAAATAATGCCACCACAAATAATACCACCTGTAAATTGTCTTGAAAAAAGAAGCATCTTCATGCTCATGCCCCAGTCAGCCCCTCCACAGCACAGTGATCTAGGAGGGAGCAGGCTGACCTTCTGGGTCCCCTGTAAGTTGGGGCTGCTCTTACCCAGCGCAACGTGCTGTGGTCTCAGGCGCACGTGTAAACATGGCACCCAAGAGCAATCAACTCTGAGCAAACTGCGCCAAGGTTTACCACGTCACTAATATTATGTGTAGACGCACCCCCTGTGTTGCATTCTCCAGCAGCTATGATCATAATATTTAGCAAGAAGAGCTACAATGCAAGAGGCAAGATTGTAGAGTATTTGCTGCTATAGGTGCAGAGCGAGCATCTGCCTCACCCGACCCTCACAAAAGGAACAAGGAGCTAATGAATCCAAGAGACCTGAGGAGCCAAATGCTGCTAAGATTCATCTGGATCAAGTAGCTGGTTAGACTTTATCACACCAAAGCTAGCAGAATTACAGGTTAAATGTGCTGCGTTTCAGTCTTGCCCACTAGGGATAAGATACTTGGATCTTGCCACTTATGCCTCTAGACTGACGATTAATTGCTATATGGAAGTCCTGTAGAAGTCCAAGAGCACTTCTGAAATAGTCTTTAGATGATTTCAGTTAAGTCTACTTCCAGAAAGCTCTCAAATGGAGTGCCTCTTAAAAGCTAAAGAAACCCTCACTCACTGTACTACAAGTTTTAGTTTCAAGATGTCAGTCAGCATTCAAGTTAACAGCACTCTCACAGTCAAGTTAGAATTACTACATATCTGAATCTAGGAATGAAGGTGGAGATGTGGGGGTGTGGCTTCTGCAGCAGTTACTATTTGCAAAAAGTTGTTGTAATAACTGCTCAGCAACAAATCCACTAGGTTGATGCCGACTGCTACTCTCCCCCAATAATCGTCATAGAAGGACAGAAGCCAGTATGGTTTCCACCACTCAAAGGAGCAAGCAGCCAGCACTACAGCTGTTCAGTTAGCTGTTAAGGGTCTTAACCTATTAAGATGAATGCAAATATCACTGTCCCTTCAGAGAAGTCATCTTGAAAAAACTGGAGGAACCAATTATTTAGGAACATTTTTTGAAGGTTACATACTTAAGCGTAACTTTGAGATTGCGTTTGCATTCCTATACCGCAGCAGTTTTGCAAAGAGCAGCAGCTGAAGTTGCTGCCCAATCGTTCCTTGGAGGTCAGATAAGCTTTGTTCTCCCTAAAACTTCTTCCCTCTCAGAGGGAATGACTTGATTTTTTACACACTGTATTTTCACCATGCCCGATCAGCTAGAGGTTTGATGAAACTCCATCTACTAGCTACTTAAAAAAAAAAAAAATAATACAAAACACACACAAAAAACCCCCAGAAAACCAAAAACCGACAACTAACCTAGGAAATAGTTCTGAAGCATACAAGAGAGCATATTCCACCTTCCACCATGACACCCACCCACCCAGGCAAGAATCTTTAGACATTTGCAAGATCATTTTGATCCCCAAGAATAATAAGAACTTCCCAAATAAGTATATATCGAGGACGTAAGCTTAGAAAGTCCATGCTACAACTATTTGTTCAGGTAGTCTAAAAGTTCTGTGATTTCAACTGAAGCTAAGACTTTGGTTCCCATCTTTAGAGGAGTAGGATAGAGACGAGTAGCAGCCAAGCCCACAGATGAAGGAAATGCTAAAGTTTCCATTTACAGAGGTCTACCAACATGTTTCAGCATCCAGCCTGCTTGGATCCTGAGACACATGCCCAGGTAAAGAATTATACCATGATTCAGAAGAGGAGTGATGCGATGGGTGAAAAAGCGTAACAGTTTTGCAAACAAATGGCACGGCTGAATTCACGCTGAAGCTATCCACTGAGCCTGATCATCACTTTTTGAAAGGCTATGGGAAGTAGACGAGACTTCTACCTACTCTTATTGGACTTCCAAGTATTTTTACAGCATCAAGTACAACCCCTTTTCAGGGCAGCACGCGCTATTGGTACTTAGTCTAGTTATTATACATATTATACTGCAGAGTTTGGGGCTCATTCAGCATTCAAACACACAGTGAAGATTCGCAATTCTTTTGCTGGGCCACAGTTGATGCTAATAAAGGTCAGGTACTCAGTTAGCCAAGGCTAGTTCAAGGGAGGGCTTTGGCTCTTTATCCAGCTGTGCTTTATTCAATCAGGAGTTACCATGTGTACTCCTTAGCTACTGTCTCACTGTGCCTACCAGCTGGTATTACTATGAACAACCAGAGCCCCATCTGACTCTGAAACAAAGAAAAGCACTCATTTTGTATGTCTGTCATTTAAACAAATATACAAAGATAGTCAAACTACTTGCATCTTTGTTAGAACTGTTCCTAAGTGTTAAACTGCTTCATGTGTATATGTGCTGTCATGATCAAGGCAAACGAGCCCCAGTAGCCAGCACCTTCCAAATACTGGCAACAGAAGCCAGCCTCTAGGGCTGGTCCTATTAACAGCACAACCAAAGCGGGAGGGAAAGGGGGGCAGTCGACCATCATGGCAGTGGAACACAAAGGAGAAGACCAATACTTGAGCTGGAAGTCAAAAATACTCAGCCAAGGAGCAATTCCACTTGCTCTTCCCCTCCCCTCGGAAACAGAAGACAAAGAAAAACCTAACTCATTAGCTTGCAGCCTCCTTGGCCAGATTTTTTTGGGTAACAATTAAAATAAAAAGCAAAAAAGCCCACAAAACACCATCTGGAAAGACTTTAGTTATGCTCATGGTCAATGCACTCGATTTAAGGTGCAACTTGCCTGCGTTGTAAATGTTGTAGCCTGTGGCAGCGAGTTAAAAAAAAAAAAAAAAGGACTTGTTTGTACTGCATTTCTGTGAAGTCACCCAGAAAGAAAACTATATAAAAAAAGAACAACATGAGCCACAGCTACAGTTCCCCGTTTAATCCAATTCATACCAAACTACCAGTGCTCCCTCCCTCCTGCCAATATAGTCTTTATACAAGTCCAAAAGCAAAGCAGCAGCAACAAAATGACTAAGCAGAAAGCCTCACAGCTAAATGCAGCAGCTATGTATGGCATCTAAACTTTTCAACTTGCCATTTCACTCAGTCTGCTATTGCACATGAACATTTCTGTAGCGCTCTCACTGAAGACTGCCATTTACTCTGCCTAATACAAAAAAAAGTCTCGTACAGTTTCAGCAAGTTACATGTAGAAGCAAATGCCAACCCCCCCCCTCCCAAAAAAACCCAAAACCAAAAAAAACAAACAAAAAAAAACACCCTAAACTATCGCCACCTGTCCAATGAAGCTGCAGTGCAGCTATGGCTACTGGTGAAGCATCCCATATTACAATTGCTTCTACTAGTGCACACAGTTTTGATTACGACAGCTATATTTTGCTTAATTGAGGTCAAGGAAAGATCAGTTTAGTTTTCCTTTGTCCATGCACCCCAACACCAGGGCACTGGAAAAAAAAAAAAGCAACGGCTGACATCTTGCTGCAAGCCCTGGCAGTTTCCATTATTGTACTACCCAAAGACTAGGAGTATAAGAAACAGCAGCTTCATCCTAGAGAGAAAGCTGCTGGAAGCTTCACTCAACCTACTTCCACATTTCCTTTCTAGGATGGGGCGGGCAATTATTTTGGGCCGAGGGCCGCTTACTGAGTTTAAACAAGCCATTGAGGGCCGCGTGACGGGCAGCCAGGGGCAGATAGATATTAATTTTCTAAATTTTTCCAGGGGCCCCACGGGCCAGACAGAGTAGCCTGGTGGGCTGCATCCGGCCTGCGTTTTGCCCACCCCTCCTCTAGAGAGTCATGCTATTTGCATTTTGATTTCAGATTGGTTGCATGGTATACTGGGGATTTATTTGCCCTCAACCTGCAGCTATGCTTTCTTCCATCCCCGCAAGTCACTGCTCAGGCTTCAAAGCCCCCCCCATCTCCAACAGAAGGGAAAATGGGGACAGAGGGCTGCTCCAGTCACGGAGAGCTTTTGCTTCTAATGCTATGATTATGACTAGGGATCCGGGTTTTCCATTTCCCACAGGAAAAAACAAACAAACAAAAAAAAACCCCATAGATCTTCCCCACTTACCAGAGGAAAAAACACAAGTTTCTCATTTTAGTGGAGAAACCCGTGTTTTTTGCAGTTTTGCAAAGAGCTCTCCACAGGCTGGCAGGAGTTCCAGCCTGCAAGAGGCTGGGAGGGAGCAGGAGGAGGGCAGTGAGGCGGGGGCACTATGTGCACTTGGCTGCCAGGCAGTCTGGAGAGCAGCTCCCACAGGTAAGGGAAGATTGAGGCCCCCCACAGGAAGGGAGGGCATTAGGCAGGGCTGGGACTGCTGTTGCCCAGCCTGGTAATGCATGGTTCTTGGGGCTGGGAGAGCTCCCCACCACTGCACACATTCCCAGGGGGTTGGGGGGACCCATGCCCCCCAGATCTGAGCACAGGGCAGGCTGCTTCCATAGCCCAGTGGATGTGACCGGGCCCTGCAGGGAACAGCAGGGCTGCACGGGGATTTCCTTGCAGCTGTGAACTCAATGCTGCTCTGAGGATGCATCCCCTGCCTGCACAGCAGTGAAAGAAACAATAGAGCTGTGCAAAACACCATTGTTTCGACATCCGTTTCACCATTTCAAAGCACTGTCCTGTTTTGTTGAAAGTTTCGATGTTTCGCCCATAGGCTACAATAGGGAATCATGAAAATGCTTAAAACCTTGTCATTTCTTGCCCGATTCAGATGAAAATTGCAGGGATGGTAGCCCCTTCTAAGGGCATGAACCCTGCCAATTTTTAAGGCGATAGGTGCAGAGGTTTCTCAGAAACTGCACCTCAAACTGCTAAAAGCAAGACTCTTGATGCTTGCTGGCAGCGGCAGCCTGCCGTCATCCTGCACGCAGATCTGGGGGCCCATGCCCCAGGGAGGGCAGGCCTTTGGATCTGCACTGGAAAACAGGGGCTGCAGAGCTGCTCAGAGCACAGCCCTAGCTCTCCCCTGCCTCCCACCACCAGGCGGCTTCAAAACACGAAACATTTAGAGTATCCTCATTTCATTTCAAAGCTGTTTCGAAGCTTTTTGTTTAGTTTTGATTTTGCTGTCTTGAGCTTGGAACAGCTTCGAAACTAAACACTCGGCAAAATTTCATACGGCCATAGGAAACAACCCCACACTGCTGCCACGCATGCAGGGGACACATTGCTACAGCAAAGCGGAGCTCAGAGGCAAAGAGATCCCCGCACAGCCCCACTGTTCCCTGCAGCGCTGGGTCACAGAACCTGGGTCCCTGGCCCCATAGCTCTGGCAACTGGGAGCCCCCTGTGGCAGACCCCCCCCCACACAGGACCTTTCATTTTAAAATTGCAGATTTTTCAGGTTATTAGAATTTCTCTCTCTCTCTCTCTCTTTTAATTGCAAAGAGAGAAAGCCAGGATCCCCGACTAGGACCAATTGTGTAGTTACTCGTTTGTTTGACACTATGCTCCTGCAATGCAGCGTGCTACAAGCCATCAACGTTTGGGGGTGGGAAGAAATGAGTTCCTCCATATTATTCATTTCCCCATACCCATTACAGGCTGGTCCCCTGTTCAAACAGTACTGGACTTAAATTGGATAAAATTAAAAAACACCTTCTTATTAGGACTGAGGGGTTTCCAGAGAACTGTATGCTGTCCATCTTCCTCCTGTACTAGTTTAGCACAAGCTGCATTCATCTAGTCCAGTCCAGTATCCTGGACACGTCTTCTACTTCTATCACTTCACAGCATGTTAAGAACATGGGCAACAGGAGCCATTTAGCATACTAGCCAAAGTAATCCTCATGGTAATTTTAGTTTTGAAGTAGAATATTTCTTATGACTAATGTCCATTTTGGAGAGATGGAAGAAAGTCTGCCATGATAAAAATAACTTTTTGGAGCAGTGGTCCCTATCAACTGACTTGGCAATGATTCCTGATTCAGTCTTCAGATTCAAAGGATCAGCTGGCTTGGACACTTGCCTCCGTGTGTAGCACCCCTATGGAAGATTGTAAATGTTAAAGCCATTTAAAAAAAAAAAAAAAAAAAAAAAAAAAAGGTTTCCAATAAAAAAAAAAAGCTGCAAGTATTTGTAATCAAGTGTTGTAGTTGGTTCCTTGGTGTTTCATGTTATTTTGGATTACTGAAATTTTGGTCAGCAATTGCAAATTCAAATTTGACAGAAGTATAAGTTTAAGACTCATGGACGTGGCTGTAAATGACTTTCTTGTATGAAGAAAAAAAAGACATCCCCCCATCCTCCCAAGCACGCTCCCATCTCTTCTGTACCATCCACAGTTGAAAAAACAGTTTACTAGGTTTACTTTGCTTGCCCAAGCTCCAGTACGTCTCACAAGACTCATCTATACCACTGGCAACTTGCTGTTACCATCTCTGTTATTTGTTAAAAGTTTTTAACAAGACCTGAACTTGGATAGAAAGATACGGGTTCTTTCAGGTCAGCTACCAAAGAGTAAAACAAGCCAACCAACATTAGAGTTGTTCCACAAAACGACTCTTGATGGACAATCCGAGTCTTTATTGAGCACCTTGCAACTAATCCTGTAAGTCTATAGACAGCCAAAAGACTACTTACTACGCATGCTACTGGGTTGAACATGAATAGACTCAAGCCTTAAAACATTGTTGTGACATGAAAGTATTTAATACTCTCAGGGCTTTAATATTCCAATCATGCACAAGTACATAAGCCCTTTTGCCAACAGTAGCTTCAGAAGCCCAACTTGGGTAGTCAGTTTTATACAGTTTTTCCTAGCGACACTAAGCCTCGACAGATGCACAATGAAAGGTGCATAACTGATGGTGTCTGTGTAGTAAGGGACAGATAGTTTGTTTCAAAGCATCTTGGAAGCATTTTTAGATTTTCTCTGAAGTACATTTACCATGACGGAGTTTTCAGCAGCTTAGTGAGATTCTTACAACAGCCCCATACAACCCAACAGAAGTACAGCTGAAAAATCGATAAGTTTAACAAAACCAATAAAACTGCATACACACATGCAAATTAAATACAGCCAAATTATTCATTTGTCCTGAACTGGGACAAAGACCTTTACAGCCTGATCAATTGCAATACTGGATTGCTACAAGTTTCATTTTCTAAAGCTGGTGTGCCACTATTTGGGGGAAGGATAGTACTGGTGGGGTTAAGAAGGGGGGAGGGGGGTAAATCCACAGGAGTTGAATTATTCATGAGATACAAAAATGGTTCGACTGATCAGTGTTTGGACGAAGCCGTTTATTTTCCTGCCAAAGCTTTCAGCTTCTACCCTTGTTCCGTTTTTAGGAATTAAAAATGTTGAAAGTTGTACCATACTACCACCTGGAAGTTACAGAAGTTGGATGGACATAAACATTACTCTGCTACAGAAGAAACATATAGTCCCGCTCAATAGTTTGTGTGATGTTTTTGAAGAGACTAAGTTTTACAGTCACAACATACTTTTGGCATGTAATCCAAGTTTGTACAATGCTCTGCATTTAAGATGTCCTCACTTTCTCCAGAAAACCCCAGATAATAATGGATGGTATGGATCAGCATAAACTGATCCACAACTATGGCACAGCAGGCGACTTGCAGGGGAAATCCAAGCACATTAGAATACCTTACATAAGAGCCACAGCTCACAAAAACTGTGTTTTCAGTGAGCATCTTAGTAGCATCTGACAGTGACATGCCACATGAATAAGGGCACATCATTTAGTCTCTGCCAAACTGATTCCTCCACTCCATTTAGCAGTCATAAGGATAAAACATATCAAATAAGGCAAGTTCTACGTTATGTGAACACCTGAGTTAACCTAGTACTGCAATTGCTCTTACAAACTCCAGGTGAAATTCTCTATGTAAAACAGGTGGAATGCAGAAATACGCCCTTCAGTGAGGGAAGACAAGTTCTAGAGTTCATCCAGGCTCCATTACTAGCTACTACAGCAATGTTAGTGCTACCCAGTATCGATTAGTTGGATGAAGGTTTTCCTCACCCTTCAGTGGTCACTCCAAGAATTGCTGGAGAATCCAGTTTACCTGAATTGCTACAGCAACTCTTGTGAGACAACCGAATGCTGAAGACAATTCAGATTGTCAAAAGGAATCATAGTGAACAGTGCCTGACTTGCACAGTAACCAGGAATGTCTACCACCAATAAAGTCATTAATATGCCTTCCTAACTGGCTTGGGAGGACTTTGCACAAGTCTTCCAGCTTTCAGGGCTGCCAAGTTAAGAACAGAACAGGACTGCTAGTCATACAGCCTTTCATTTTGACAGTAGAAAACTGCAGCTCCCTCCACAGAAGTGGAATTGCATGGAAATCATGAGTGAAGAACTCAGTCTTTTCACCCAACACCTGGGAATAGTCCTTCGGAGTATATAAGGGGTGTGGATCAGGAACTGGGAGAACATCTGTTCATCAGGGCACCCCAAGGAAGACAAAGTCTAATGGTCACAAACTGCAGGAAGACCATTCTAGATGGGACACAAGAAAGAACTTCTTCACCATCCAAGTCTCCTGAGACCCCCCCCCCCCCCCACAGAAGTGGTGCAAGCACCTAACTCTGGATAGCTTTAAGAAACGTGTGGATGCTTATCTTGCTGGGGTGATCTGACCGCTGCTGACTTCCTGCCCCTGGGGCATGGGGCTGGACCCAATGATCTTGCAAGGCCCCTTCCAGCCCTAATGTCTATGAAATCTAAATGCCTCTGAATAAGCAAGCTCATGCTAAATGGATATCTTGGTGGGGAGCAAAGGGGGCGGGAAAGAGAACCAAGTTGCGACAAACCCAAAACAACCCTGAGTAAAGCAGATGTTTTCTATACAAAAATGCACCTTATTTTAGGATTCAAATTGACAAGCTTAAAAAAAATAATTAGGCCCATTAAAATGTATGGAGAGAAAAAGTAGTTGGATTCAACAATAAATAGAAAGGGTAGATTTGCATCTTATAAACTAAGTCTGATGCATATCTGAGCATACTCTTTCATGAGCTGGAGTTCACCTCATCAGATACTGTTAAAGGATATATACAGAGCTGTGTATAAAAACGCAGTGATCTGAACACAAAAAGGGAAACGGACAGGGGAAGAGGCAAGTGGGTGGGAGACGTTAAAAGAGGAGGGGGAGGACAGTGCTTGGAGAGGCAAATGAGCAAAGTAAACCGGGGTGAGGGGGGGAGAAAGTGTCACAAAAAGTTAATCCAGGTAACAGGAAAAAAAGACTCCATATAGTCTTCATTTAAAATCATGCTCAACAACCAATCTGTAGATGATTTCTTGTTCTGCAGTTCCCATTCAAGTCTGTTCTTAAAAAGGTTTCTTGTTGAAAAACAGCTACTGTGAAGTCAGCCAAGGAACATCCAGGGAAGTTAGTGTTCTGCCATGGGCACTTGCAAGTTTTTTATTTTTTTTGGAGACAAAGTTAGATGGGTGTTTGTTCACTCTTACACATAGGGATCGCCCCATCTATCTAAAGACAGCAGAGGGGCACTGTAAGCAGGTGGCATCTATGATGTTGCCAGACCTGAGGGCGAATGAACCTTGGATGTAACATCAGTATTATTCAGTTCAGCAATGATGTCTGTATTGATCCAAGACCAAACCAGTTTAATGGCTGTGACTGAACACTAATAGCCAAACGCCTTCACTGCTCAAACATCTTCTATGACGTTCTCTACAAGGAAGTTTGAAAGAATTCTATTCCAGGATGTGTGCAAGAAGCGTTTGTTTTATCCAGGTCAATAAGTCACACCTATATTGGAAACGAGTTAAGGCTTCAGTCAAGCTAGAACAGAACATTTCCCCTATAAAATATATGTTCAGTTAAAAGCAAGCCAGACTCCGTAAATTCTCTCTGGGCTCTGACAGCTGTTTTTTGGCTTGTTATGGATATGTGCTACATAATACTACAACATGCGTGATCACATGCAACTGTGCCACAAAGGTGCATTCTTTAGCCACAGGGCAGCGTGCGGGAGTGAGAAGGGGCAGGGGAAGGTCCACAACACTGAACGATTGCTGGCCTGGAGCAGCCTGTGAATTGGGAGTCCCAGCACCAGCAGCCCTTTAATGTTCCTAGCTCACAGGCAGCCCCAGACCCCGTAATGTCTGGCACCAAAGCTGGTGGGTCTGCCTGGATCCTGGTCCCATGTAGGGCTACCTGACAGCTTGCTTGCTGGGCTACCAAAAAGCCAGTGGCTCACTTTGCCCCTCAGTGCCTTTTGGAAGGGGGGGGGGGGGGAAATCTCAGATCTACCCAGGTTGATTTGTTTCAGAAAAAGCTTCCTGCAACAAGTTTGCCATTTGAAACAGGAACGTTTGTGCCATATCAGCCATTTCACTTGGCCATTCCTTTTGTCCCAGATTCATAGAAGTAAAAGCCTATGAAATACAATGTCTGCCACAGCCCTTTTCCGTTTTTTCTGTGAATGGAGTGGGTATGACACGACCGATCTGGAGATGGTGCACACATGCCTGCAGCCCTACTACAGGTATGCCCCCACCTCCAAAAAAGAAACGAAGCAGGACTGACCTGCAAGACAGACTACACACCAAGCCAACCAGGCTTTTTTCAAGGCCTTGTAAAAGGATGACCTGCTTTCCAGTAACAGCACATCTCTATACTGCCTCAGGTCAGCCTTTAGGCTAGTATCAATAGATATCAGTCATGTTAAAGGCAGTAGAGAAGTGGTATCTAGTGTCTAATGTCCAATTAAAGAGAAGTAACATTAACCAAGTACAGTAATTCAGTAAACACCTGTAGCAGAAGTTAAGACTTATTCAAATCCAGGTTTTGGTACCTTAAGTCACCTGCATCATGTACAGCACTGAAATGCTTGTATACAACTACTAATATTCCCCCTAATCCAACTGTGGTATAGGTATTATTTTGACAGCTAGATTAGCCATCACAACAGCTCTTGCCACTCTTCACACACTAGTTAATCCATTTGTCATACTTAAGCATCAGGAAGTGGAAGTAGCAGCATAAGGGCCACTATCCTTTAAATTTCCTTGGCTTCTGCAAGAAGTTCTGGTCACCAGTTAGTTACAAGAAGTCCCAAGCTACCTCCACTTTTGAGCAAGTACAGAAACTGATGCATGTCCCCTGCTCTTAAAGTTCCAAATGAGCTAGTCTAATCCTAAATGTTTGAATCCCTTCCACACCAGCCTTCACGCGGGCATATTTTGAAGATGGGCGCTCTTTCCCAGAAAGAGAAGACGTTCACATATACCGTCACTTCACTTCCAGAAGGCTAATAGGCATTACAACACCTTAGAGGTGTACTTCTGTTTGAAGTTATTTGTCCCTGAGGGTAAAAGGCATGATCCAGTGGAGTAAATTGTGGCTTACTTCAGAAGGCAGATTAAAGGGGTGACAAGATCATCTCCTTAGAAACAGCAAAACTTAGTTTTCTTGCCTACCATTTCATACTATCCAGAACCCCTTTCAGGAGCAGCCATAACACATTTTTGTTATGAGTGGTAGAACCGATTGGTTTTTAAAAGTACCAAAACTGTATCCGGCATTGGTGGATGCTGTTCTACAAGCAAACATGCCAGGGAATCCACCCATCAGAAGCGAGAAGCTGACAGAAGGGCCATATGGAAATGTTAACATCCTAGCACTCTGCCAGGAGCCCCAGAATACCCATGACATTATTTACCACATTGTGCATGAGAAGTTGAGTAATTCAGAGGCACTTTTCCAGTTTGTTTTCTTTTGTTACTAATAGGATACCGAAACCTGTTATTCAGTTCCGGGCTGCATTGTTACTCAGAACTGCTCTAGAGACAAGTTCGTTTTCTCCACGAGATTTTTCAGAATATTACTTGTCAGCCTTGCGCATGAGTCACTGCAGCTAGACTTAAAACTGGCTAGTCAGGCTATTTCCTGTAAAGAGGCAATACTTCATATTCAGAAAACATGAATTACTTTTCCCCAGTATTTTAAAGACCAGCATAAGCAGTTGCTCAGTTGACATCCAGGAGGTACGGTTGTGCCTCAAGAATAAATCTCTTTCAGATTTAACACCCCGCCCCCCACAATTAATGCTAAACAGGACCTGGATACCTGATCAGTGCTAGTGGGAAGCAGCCTCAAAATAATCTAAGCTATCCAGAAAGGCTCACACTTATTAGAAGGAACTCCAAGTGCCTGGCTTCAGATATATTTAACAAGTTCTTGCCAAGATGAGTCTGGCATACATTTCACTGATGGGGTGCGTATACATTGCTGTTAGCTCGGGGTACCCCCCAATGGAATCAGAGCTGATGTGTGGCAGGCTGCTGGAAAGGATAAGATTAGGTGGCCTTGTAATTTGAGCTCAAGTACGGTTACTCAGGCTGTGTCACCATGTATTCCTTATGTGGACAGTTACAAAAAAGGGGGGGGGGGACAGGAAGACGGAAATGATTCCTACCTTCAGAAGCCTGGCTCTCTTTGCCAGGCCTCCAGTTTTTGTGCTTTAGAAAGATTATTATTCTATTAATCTACTTGTCTAAAATATTAAGCAAAAAACCAAGAAGGAGAAAGCCTTACAGTTCCACTTCAACACTGCTTGATTCTTGATGTGGGCAGTGACTGGCTTAGATCCAGATACCCCAGCACTCATTACATTTCTGCAGCTTAAGTTAACTACTTTAGTCGAAACAAAAGCTAAGACGTGCCTGAAAAAAAGTCTTGAATTGATAGCCAGGTCAAAACCCGAGTTTGCTAGAGTACTTCATTTAGATCCGTGGGGAATCAAACTTTGGCAGATGCCACAAGTTAGCCCAGCACCCTTGAGGTGACACACTGATCCCCTTTCTCTGCCAAGCTTCTCTGCCCCCACCCCAATCCATCAAGTGCCACACAAAGGCTGTCCGTGCCACTTGTGGCACTCCGGCAGACTGACCACCCCAATGTAGATCAAGAGGCCATAGTTGGAAGCAGTTATCCATGAAGAACAGTCAGCCAGAAAGTTAGTATTCCCCGAGAGTTAAGTTTGATTTAGAAAACCAAGCTTGAGATATTTAAAACTGCAGCTTTGAAAGGAAAGAGAATGACAGCCTACACAGCATATAACCAACTGAGATCTTAAAAAGACACTGACATTTGTCATTTGAAGAAACCAATGCAAGCAAAAGCAATATTGTCTAAAGTTAGACCAAATACTTACTGCTGAAGACTTTCCTGCTTTTTCTAATCCTTACTATGATACTCTGTCCCTCCTATTCAGCTGCTAAGATAAATTGGTCAAATTAATTAAAAAAAAAAAAAATGCATAAGTCCTTCCTCTTCTCCCCCACCCCTACCCCCATAGCTGCTGGCTATTTTACCAGCACTAGAAGTGGAGTCCCCATCCATGGCAACTAACTAGAGATTCACATATCAGGACATTTCCTTAGGATGGAAATAACTTGTTGGGAGGGGGGGTTGGGAGGAGGGGCAGGGGCAGGCAGAGTTAAAAATCTGTTTGACAGTAGCACACCACAATTCTTCTAGTCTAGGATTATTCCTGGTAAGTACCCCAATGGCCCACAAGTCCATGCCCCACCCTCCCCTACATCCAGGGTCTGGCATGTGAAAATATTCAGTTGCCCTCTTTTATAGATTAGATCAGTCCCCTATCAGAGATCAGAAGTCTAGAACTTATAGTTTAGATGCAACCTAGACGAAAGTTATAACTATGCCTAAGTTAGGGTGGGGAAGAGACGAGAGTCAGTCAGTCACCTAACCGGAAAAGAATGGGCTGCTGCCACCTGACCAGATACCTTTCTCTTCTCTACTGAGTGACTGTTAAGTAGGTTGGATTTCAGAAAAAAGGGACTGGCTGGACAGAGAAGAACATTTAAGTGAACAAGCCCATCTAATTTGTTTAGCTCACCATTACCATCTGTTTCCCCGCCCCTGTCTCTGGGAGAATGCCTCAAACTGCTGCTCAGGGGAAGACCGTCAGCATCTCTCGTTCAAAGAAACAAAGTCTGAGAGTGCTCGTGTTCATACTTACTAAGATTTAAATGACAACTCTGCCTGTCTCACTAGACTAAGGCTTGCCCTCCCAAATTAAGAGATTTGTTAAACAATAGCATTACACTGTATAATACAATATGACCCCTTTGCTTAGGTCTGGGTAATGCACCATACCTAGGTTATGAGTGGGCAACATTCACATCGCTAACCTTTTGCCAAGTCAAACTAAAATGCCAACATCTAGAAGTTAGTTACTTCTGTCTAGCCAACCTCACAAGAAAGGCATCCTGCACATGAGATTAATTTATATGCAGTATGACAGAACAAAGTTTACAGATAAATATTAAGATAGTGGTGTGCAACTTTTTGGTCCCCATAGGCTAGATGAATAGCCCAAGGATTAAGCCCTGCACACATGATGCAGTGCACAGAACCATGTGATTTGATCTGCAGGGATCACCATAGGTCCAGAAGTTTGGCAGCAGGGGAGCTGAAATAAATACTGCAATTTTTTTGGATTCACAGGTAGCCCTCCAGACTGGATGACAGAGGTCCTATGTAGCCTGTAAGCCAGGGATTGAGCAACCCTGATTTAGGAGCATCTTAAAGCTAACAGAGTAGAGGAAGCTTGTCCAAAATATGGAAGATACCTTTTTAGAAGCAAGTGTATGCTGGCATTGAGTGATGTGGAAGTATTAAGCTTGACAAGTCCCTCTGAATAATAATTTAAAAAAAAAAGTGTGAAATTGTAAATAAATACTGACTTGCTTGTCAAGTGTGCTGCTGTCAGATCTTTTTGCCAAAAATTGCTATGCAAGTCACAGCAGTACTTGAGAAGTTGCTTTCTGCTTGCCATTACACCATTACAGACAGCTTTGTTTGGAGCAGGGATGGCCAGACTGCAGCACAGGTGCTGCAAGTGGTATTGGCATGGCATGCACCCAAGTGGAGAGGGGACAGGGCAGCACAGCGGCAGATATGGCAGAGGACAAGGCACAGTATCAGATCAGGCAGGGTTCACAGGGCAGGAAACACAAGCAGAGCAGCAGACCAGGAAAAAATCAGAGTAGCACTCAGGGAAGTGGGGAGGGCTTTGTGGCATGCCTCCTGAGAAGGTTGGCCCCCACTGTCTTAGAGATTGTATACATGAAGTTCTACTGCTTTGCAATGGCTGTAGCAATCTCAGACAATGGAAAATGTCAATTTCACTTGATTAACACATAGCTCTTCTATACAAAAGTTACTTACTAGTGTTTCTCCTTGTGAAACAATGTTTAATCCTTATTGTACTCTCTATTGTACACCAAATTTTAAAAAAAAAAAAAAATTAAAATAGTGATTAAACCAGATAGCACTAAAAAGTCAGGAGAGGAAGGCACTCAAGATCCCCAAGGCTATTTGTACAGAATTTCTGCTCCCCTTCCATGGAAACGGTGCCCTTTTAGCCTCTACTACAAGTGACAACTCTTGGACTAACTTCATGAAGGGTCCTAGACCTTCACTGGAAGGGAGACTAGAGAACAACAATAGAACAGACCTAAGCCTACATTAAAAGAAAAGCACCTAAATATCGCCTAACTTTCTTCACTATATTAGATATGGTTGTACCAATATTTAATCTTAGAACTAGCAGCTTCAAGTAAGATTGCAAGCACGTATAGTAGTACCCTAGTTTCTTGATAGCACAGCTGAATATTGCCTAAACATCTCAGGCAAAGGAATTTATTACCAAAGTTAAACGAACTCTATGCAAATTGCTGTATTGAGGAAGGAAGATACTTTGTGACCCTGGCAGAGAACAGTCATCTTCAGCAAGTTACTTTTCTTACAGTAAGAAAAAAAAACTAGATAATTTGAAAGTCTTAGTTGCCCAGAGTTGAAGTGCAGCATATTAGTTCATTTAACTATTGTTGTGGTGCTAGTTATCCAATTAACAGAATTCATCTTGCTTTAGCAAGAAGCTTCCCTCTGATGTGCTCATCTGGAGGAGGGGGAAAAGGAAGGCAGAGCCAAATCAAATCCAAGTTCCTCCAAAAAAAATCCAACTTCTCACTTCTTTGGTGAGAAAGAGGGTCTAACAAGCTAGAACTTTGCTTTAGGAGGTAACTGCACCCTGGACCAAGAGTCATCCTTGGATACGTGCAACTCCAGAACTTGCATGGAAGTTGAAGGCAAGTTTATAGTACTTCACCACAAATCCAAGTCCGAAATCCTTTACCAACAGCATAAAGAAAAAAAAAAAAAAGAGAGGGAAGGGTGGAAGACAGATTAAAAGGAACTTATAGTGCTTGTACTGTGCCCTTGCTCTCTTCCCCATGTCATTTTGTTACAGCCCTGAGAGCCTCCACTTTGTTTCCCTCCCCTCACTAATCTCATCTCACGAACATCAACTGCTTCATCATTTTGCTTCTCAGATTCCTTATCCAGGAGTGGGATGCATGTCTTGCTCGAACCGTCAGCTCCGACTGACCTCTTATGCTCAAGTACTACTACTGCGATGGGTAAATGTATAACCCAAAGCAATTATAAAAACTTTGATCATGTCAAAAACTAGCCAAATTCCATCCTATGCTATCCAAAGGCACATCTAGCATTATCCAACACCTCACAAGATACAGGAACGCTGGAATATTAATTATTTTGTTTTGAAGTATTACGGGCGAAATACACTGGCCCAGATGAGACTTGGAAGACAGTCAGCAGTGAAGGAGGAAGACCTGACCTACCACGAAGCTCAGTCTCAGCATTGAGTTCAAGTAGCCTGCCACGAGTAAGGTAAGCATTGGCATCTGTAGTGGTCACTCACTTCGAAAGTCTGTCCGTGTTATGACATGAACGTTGAGACGGTCTTCAAGCAGGAACTCCGAATACTCCAAAGATACCTTCCCCTACAGCACTATAGGATCTTGCACTGAAAACCCACATACAGAATTGCCAGCTATGTTAGTGTGTCCGACAATATGGGTTGGCCCATGTCAAAATGAGGGTATACAGCACGGACATTAAACAGGTCATCTCCCAAGTGCTGAGGGAGCAGTAACCCGTGTTGGCAACTGTGACATGTTCTTACAGCTGCCCAACTAACATACAACTCATAGCACATGAAGTCTTAGTAACACTGTCTAAAGCAGAAGTACACATCCATCCGATGATCAACAGGTTAACAAGCCACTATAAATAATTCAACTTCTATACTCAGATACCCACCCTCCAAGTTTACTCAAACTCTTCCTTGAGTGAAAGAATTAGTGTTAGCTTGCCCATCTGGATTTGAAACATAGGGATATGGAAGGAATATAGAAGTGTTGTTATCACTCTTTCACGCAAACAATCCATGACTTATTTCTTCCAATTAAAATAAGATTAAACCTCAGAAGACACCACTGTCTTCAAAAGCAATACGCCTCGCTCTTTGGTCTCGTAACTCTGAATAGTTACAAGACACACAGCCAAGATATTTGTTTTGATCACAGGGTACTTTGTTCATTTTGCTATGGAGAAATGCCAGCGAATAGAAACAAGAAGTGGAGGAATTACCCAGCCTAATATGTTTACGCTGTAATTACAGAACATCGTGTCTACGAGATAAAGCCGTGAAAGTGGCCTATTCGCGTCTTTGGCCGACTGAGCGTTTAAACTAGTTCAACGCCATAACCCCAAAAGCTGTACTGAGCAGCTTATTTACTCACATGGGTCCTTTAGAAAGTGCCCATTTAGCAGCCACAGGATTCGGGGCCGTATCTGTACCCATTATCAAGTGACAGCACTTGAGCATGCAGGTACCCCGACTATAACGTCAACAGAAGAAGTTTCTGCGGTAGCGAAGCATTAAATCACGCACCCCGGCACTGCCAGCACCCCACTCCTCGTAAGCAACGGGCACGACACGTCGCCACCGCTGAAGACGGAGGCTCATACACACCTGCCGTTTCCTAGAACAGACTCCGCGAGAGAAGAGAGAGGTTTCACTCCTGAACCCACCAGCTGCAGTGACTCT
The DNA here is from genome assembly GCF_001723915.1 of Gavialis gangeticus. Classification (NCBI taxonomy): domain Eukaryota; kingdom Metazoa; phylum Chordata; order Crocodylia; family Gavialidae; genus Gavialis; species Gavialis gangeticus. Next base: position 6,058,329 of record NW_017729013.1, on the reverse strand, counting down.
GGTCTACTTTTTCGGTGAAGGACAACTCTGGAGGGGAGTTATTTTAGAGGCAGAAAGCAGCGGAGCCCCCTGGGACCGTGCCGCACCCCCTTCGTGGCCCCAGTGTCCTGGAGGTGGCCCCACCGCGGCAGAGGCGCCCTGCCCTCCCCCCCACGCAGGCTACTGACACACGTGGGCCGGAGCCCGGCCCTCCTCCTCCGGGCCGCGAGGAAGGGGGAGGCGACGAGCCTCGCCTGACACCTTCGCAGCCCCGAGGCCCCCCGCTCCGCTCGGGGATTAGGGCGGCGGAGCAAGGGCCGCAGGGCCGCGGAGGGAGCCCCCCGTGGGTCTCTCTAAAGTCTG
>NW_017729013.1:6055462-6057568 GCF_001723915.1 Gavialis gangeticus | reverse complement strand
CTCCCCCGCTCCGCCGCCGCCTCCCCCCGCCCGCCCGGAATTTCACTGCACTCCGGGCCGCGTCGCGCACGCGCACTACAAGCTCCCGGCCCGGCCGCGCCGCCATCTTGGGGAGGGCCCGCCGGCCCTCCCCGCCGCCATTTTGGGAAGGTCAGCTCTGGGCCCGCGCCCGGGCTCGCGGGGAAGGCAGGAGCAGCTCTCGTGTGGCAGGAGGGGAAGTTGGAAAAGACCCCGCCCCCCCACTCTTGGCTTAGCACAGCACGTGGCCCCGAGCGGCACGAAGCCGTCGCCGCCCGTTCCCACAAGAACGCCTAGGCCTGGCCCGGGACAGCCCAGGTACCGCCCGGATGGGGCGCGCGGGCCCTTTAAGAGGGCCCCGGGCCAGGTGCATTCTGGGAGTCGTGAGCACGAGGTGGGGAGCGCGGGGTATGCTGGGAAGTAGGAGAGCGGCAGCTGCAGCCTGGCACGTGGCCCCTTGAGGGGGTGGGGTGAGCGCGGGGCCGCGGGCCCCCACCTGGGCCGTGCCCTTGGTAAAGCCTCGCCAGGGGAGTAGCAAGGTTGGGACCAGAGGCGCGGGGAAGGTCGCGGGCCGGGCTGGCAGCTGGAAATTCCCCTCTCCGGCCCTGCCGCTGCACTTTGCAGCTCCCTCCATCAAGACCACCTGTTTTCTCTTTTTTCTCTTCTCTCCTTTTGTGAGAGGAGTCGCGACCCCACTTTGGCTGCAAGATGAGTCAGCAGTTAATATTAAGGGAAAAGAAACTAGGCTGGCAGAGCAGTTCTGCTAACCTCCGATAGCGGTTAGGCTTTCAGCAAACCCTGCTACTATTGCTTCCTATATTGCGCTGTGACATGCAGTTCCTTCTGGTACTGTCTCCTCCTCTTCTTGCAGCCTTCCCAGGGTTGTTCTGATCCAGGCTGTGTATCCTTAGGTTGTTACATTTAAATAATGTGAGAGATTCGAAAACTGAGCTGGGAACCCCTCGTTCTGATCCCACTGATGCTACTGCCAAAGCCTCTTTTAAGGAGGGAGGCAGCTGTGCAGCTTCATTAAAGTATAGTCTCCAATCCTAAATTTTACCTTGTGCACGTCAGAACTAGCACTGTTAGATAAATTTACTTAAAAGTGCACCTTGTGCATAGTAATGTGGGGATTAAATTTGCAGTTTCTGGCCCAGAGAATTGGATGCATTAAGCAGCTGTACCAGATCTGGAGGCTAGGTATCAAGAACAGAGTGATACTATGACTGTGACAGTGAGTGCTTCTTGTGTGCATGCTTTATTAGTCAACATGAAACAGTGGCTCATAAGGCCTGAATGTGGAATGGGCTTCAGTGTGCCTCTTGTTAAACAGGACTTACTGCAGCTTTATTCTGAACTAGCTAATCCTATCTGGGAAGCATTCAATAGCTCATGTCAGTAGATTGTTCCTGTTAAGTGGTCACTGGTGAGAGAAGTGTTAAACTCTCTCAAATTTGGCAGGGGGCGGGGGTTCCAGATCATCAAGGACTCTGTTTTGATTGAGTACTTCAGGAGTATGTCAGTGAAAATCAGGGCAACTCTAAACTGGAGTTGTATCCTGCTTGTTAGGCAATGTCAGCCAAGCAGAATTTCTTAAGGTTCTGTTGAGCATCCCGAGGCTGGTGGAAGAACTTTGGGTATGTGCTTGCTCACATGTGTATGCAACAGTGGTGTGACTCAGGCCTATATGTATGCAAGGGAAATTTTTTCTTCATGTGTCAAACTGCTACTCTACTGGGGTAACTAGATTACTCTGTTGACTGGCAATAAGATATGGCTGTTTTTAAACTGGGTTAGTCACTATAAAGAACAAGCATCATGATGGCTCGTTTCATAGTTTGTAGGGTTGGAAGGGACCTGAGCAGATCATCTAGTCCGACCCCCTGCCATGGCAGGAAGAGCACTGGGGTCAAATGACCCCAGTAAGGTGGTCATCGAACCTCCTCTTAAAAACCCCCAGGGTGGGAGCCTGCACCACCTCACTTGGAAGCTGGTTCCAGACTCTAGCCGCCCTGACCCTGAAGTAGCGCCTCCTGATGTCCAACTTAAACCTTCCCTCCGCCAGCTTGTGACCATTGTTCCTGGTCA
>NW_017729013.1:6048427-6055008 GCF_001723915.1 Gavialis gangeticus | reverse complement strand
GTGTTCATAAAGCCGTGCCAGGGGACTTGCAATGACCCCAGCGAGTTCCTTCAGGACTCTAGGGTGAAGATCATCCGGGCCGGCTGACTTAAAAATGTCCAGCCCCTCCAGAAGCTCCCTAACTAAATCCTCACTCACTCTAGGGCCAGGTGAGCCTCCCCCGGGGCCCAAAGGGGGCCCAGCAGGGAGGTGGCAGTTCTGGTCCTTACTGAGGAAGACAGAGGCAAAGAAGTTATTAAATATAGAAGTTATTAAATACTCGTTAAATGCGAGTAACTCGTCTCGGTACCTGTCACAGTTGTTTTGTCCCCCTCATGAACACCACTGGTTCACAGTGCCTGGTACTTTTGTCAGCAAAGTACAAGATAGGCTGAGGTGAGCACCTACTCGCGGTGGGTAGCGGGCATGTTGATGAGGACAGTAAGTGTAGCTTACATGGATGGTAAATCTCCAGGGTGTGTAAAAAGCAGACTTAATTCTTAGTGTCATTCAACTTAGCATTGGGTTAACAAAAGTTCCTGTACTAGATGTCAATCTTGGCAGGAATATACATTTCTGACACATCTATTAATAGAGGACCTGACCATCTCCAAGAATTGGAGGCCACTTCAAACACTTCTATATCCTATTGCAACATAATCCAGTGTTTCTCCACCTTTCCATGAACTCAATCACTGGCAAAAGCACCTCTCCTGTGAGTGGTGTATATTATCACCCTTTTCTGTAAGAGGAAGAAAACCATACTGTAGTAGGTCCAGGAGGGTGTAGTGTAAAGTGGGATGGACAACCTGGATTCCTTTTTTTTCTGGCATCAGGGCCTGGCTTATAAAGATACTGCATATGTGATAGTGGGAGGTGGTTAAGAGTTCTGCAGTCTCCTCTATCAAAGTGATTTGCATTTAACCAGACAAAATTGGAATAGGTCCTCTTGTTTGTTGGAGAGAGAATTTTTTTTGTTTTTTTTGACTGAGTCATACTAGTGTATTTCCCAACAGCAAGCAAAACTCCCAAGGAGCCCCAGCAATAGCATGAAACTATTTTTTCCCCTTAGTTGAGGTGGAAATGTTACTTGTCCTTCCAGGGTACATGCATTCTCCTTCTGCACTGTAGCAAATACTAGTACCCAGAGGGGGCGTACCTCCCCTACACCAGTGGAAGTGAATCTCTTCTATTGTGTTAGTACCCTGAATCCCCATATGGCATTGAATAAACATCTTAGTACTGCAACTGTTCCTTACTGAATTCACTTACTAGCTGGTAAGCCTGCAGAGAGGCTGCCTTTCCCTATCTCTGCAGCCGCTAGAAGGGCAGTTAACAGGTTACCTTCCCATCTCTTTCTTAGATGTTTTTCCCATTCAGTGGCCTAAATTCAACTGCCATTACAGTAGTCTTTGTTGATACCATTTCACTTGTTGCAGAGGTGTTGCTCAAAGCCTATTTGTGTTAGGGTCAGCAACTATGGGGATTTGTACTTTGAATGTTTAGAGTTTCACTCATAGCAACTTAATAGTCTTGATCATGGTGTCTGGTTTGACCCCGGATCCCGTGGTGTTAAAGATACGCCCATCCCAAAACACGGTGCCAAGCGGTCCGTCAGTAAAAGCTCTTCTGGTTGGGTTCAGATTGTCAGTAGCCTCTGCTGGTGTGATTTAGTTTCTTGGCCAAAACCAGGATTGGTCAATCAGAACATCAGTAATAGTCAATCAAAATAGACAGCAGCAGCTGGTAAAACAGTCAGTCAATAGATGAGAATGGTCCTACCTTTTGCACCACAATAAGCTAGTCATAGAGATCTGGCTATGGAAAAGTGGTGTGCATGTAGTACACCTAATTTTCCTATGTGCACCACATGGGGTAAATGGCCTGTAGACCCATAATACGTCTTTCTTACATGCTGTGATCAGTGAAGTGAAATTTCAGTGGCAGCATGGACAATTACTGTTATGCTCATTGAGACACATGGGAGCATGTCATATCTCTTAGTTACCGTTTCAGAAAGGTAGTCTGGCAACTCTTTATATCCAGCTCAATCTGAAGTTGCCTTTGTAACCGGTAACATAAGGGCTTCAAGTCTGGTTTCTTTTAACTCCTTAGATTCTGGAGCCCGAGAGTCACCAAAGGAAAGGATTAGCTCACTGAGCTGCTGTCAGCCCGTGCAGTCTAGCCCCCCAACACTTTATATCACCCTGGTGTAGGAGTGGCTAAATCAAAACACCACTCTGTGCCAGTGGACCTGGAGCGAGTTGAAATCATTCACAAGTGCTATGCAGGCTTTCAACCTAAAAGTGCTCACAGCTTCATCCTAAAAGTGAATGTTCTGCAAACTATTCTGCTGGAGAGGATTTAGCAGAAAGGAGATGAGTTTGCTGAGTTCACCTTCTCTGTCAAGCTCCCTATTCTGTAGATTTATTTTGTTTCTGTGCTGTTTCTGACTATATGTGCTTTACATATAAAAAACTAGATCCTGGGACCATCACTACATCTAGCCAAAGCTGTTTTGCCTGAGTTGAAACCCACTCCTATTTAGAGGGTTCAGAAGTTCAACTCCTAGTCAAATGTTGCTGGGTTGAGTTCCACTGGGAAGTATGGGGCTGGGGGGGAAATCCCGTGAGAAAAGGAGCTGGCTGTTTGGCAAGCACAGGTCAAGGACCTGGAAGCAAGCACTGCAGTATTCCAGCACACCTTGTATAGCGCACCTCACTTTCCTGCGGTATCTGGGCACAGTTTTGTTTCCTTGTATTGCAGTCACACCTACATACCCCAACTGTAATTGGAGTCTTTCTAACTTAGCGTTGTGTGAACGTGTAGTAGGATAGTCCATGCTCCCGTGTAAAGCTTAGAATCCAAATGTGTGAGATGGAAAAAACAGTAGGAAGGGAAACAATTGTGTAGCAGTGACTTGATTTACCTAAGATCTGTGAACAAAGCGCTGTCAGAGCCAGAGGTCCAATCTGGGTTCAGCTCCCAATCCAGGTCCCTGCTTATATGATTGTGCTTCATCTTGCAAGTATGTTGACATATGGATATAATATTTACCTTCAGTCTTATGTGATTTAATTTGCATCATTCGGTCATTCCCTGATGTGCCTAGCAGCATTCCAGCATGCTCCAAAGCCCCTGGTTCTTGTGGTGAGTAACTTCTGATGGAGTAACGTGGTTGCGGAAGTAAAGAAACGAAGCGAGGGGGACCTAGCACGTGAATCCTTGAAATTGCCAATAAAATCAGTGAGGAAAGAGTGCGGGGTTCGCTCATAGTCGAGTCCTCTCTCTAACTCATTAAAGAGTTATCAGTATTCATATGGCTTCAGGCCCAGTCTAAAGCATTCTGCTAAAGCAAATTTTCTTAGCCACTTTAACAAGATCTTTTTCTGCCAAAAGTATCCTGTGAGCCATTGCAAAGATTCTTGAGGTGCCTCCTTAAAAACACAATGGGACATGACTTGCTTCAGTGAGCAATGCGAGCCAGCATATACTTTTGAGGAGCACCTAAGAAGTGTTGATGGCCAGGGGCTGAAAGTAAAGGGTATAACAAGCAAAAGTGTAGGACTCGTGCCGACTTAGCACAGTAAATAAGCTGGCACTAATTGCTGCTGAATTCTCCCCACAGTAAACTCATCCTCAGGAGGATTTCACTTTATGATGAGGTTTGGTTGTTTTTCCCTTCAATTTTTAAAATCCTATCCATCCCCTAAATGGGGACAACTAAAATAATTTAGGACATGGCCACATGTGTCTGGTAAGTGATTAATTTGTAGCTCCTCCACCCCCTGACTGCCACTATCCTCGTTGTTCCAGCTGCTGCTGCAGTCAGGGACTCCAGGCTCCCCTTCCCTTCTGGCTTTCACTTCGTGCCTCTGCTCCAGAGGCTGAGGTAGAGTAGGGTGGCAGGGACCAGCACAGCCTGCAGTGCCAGGGGATCCCGCAGCCAGGGATGGGGAAGGAGCTGCCACCTTCCTAGTGTAGCAGTGGAGGGAGAGGGGACCCTTCCACCCATGCAGTGTTAGGAGAGCTTGCAGCTGGAGGGGTGAGGGGGAGAACATGGCCCCTGCTGGTGTGGCCCCCAGCCACTAAGAAGTTGAACAGCCAAGGTTTAAGATGTAGCCTAATATTTCTTGTCCTAGTCAACAAGACTGCTTTTGAAAACAAAGGATTATTCTAAATCTAACCTGAAGTTCTGAGAGCCAAACCAGGCTTTGATCCTGTTCCTGTTTTTTCAATCAAAAGGAAAAAACTCCCATTAACTGCAATGAAATCGGATTGAACTCTTAACCTGCAGTGTAACGTTAGTGCGAATTTAACGTCCCAGGTGATAAATTCATATTTTATGTGTTCCATTTGACGCACAGTATATTCAGACACCTATCTTGTTGGAATCTCACTCCATCTTCAAGTGCTCTGACTTGTTTTGATGTAATTAGAACAATGTTGAAGTGTAACAGCACCCACTGACTAGCTCTATTTGGGGGGAAATAGTTTCAAAGCAGATAGGAATTGATTAGACTCGAGCACCTTTAAACCTTCAAATGGCTGTTCAGATGCTGTAAAAAATCTGGTATACTTATGGACCTCTAAAGATACAGTTAAACTATATAGCTCTTTGTGGTAGGGGAGGAAGCGAGGTTCCCTTTTATACCTGTAAACTGCTGCAAATATTTTAAAAAGTTGCTGAATTTTGGTTGCATCAGTTTTTAGGTGGTGTGACAGGGCTGTATTCCTTCAGACCTAGCTTTGGCCTAGCACCCCTGTTGTGAAACCTTGGCTCTACTAGGAGCATAAATTCTGGAGAACGTAGCCTTGGAAGCCAAAAGACTCCTCATGTGAGTAAGAAAAGATATAAAAGAAATGGCCTGGTGCTTGCTCTGGCAGAGTCTTATATGGAGTATTTATTGTGTGGGGTCTTCAGGGTGGCAGGCAGCAGCAATTCACAGATAATGCATTAGAACAGCATTTCTCGACCTGTGAGTTACGACCTAAAAGTGAGTCGTAAGAATATATGAAAGGGTCACAAACAAACCTTAAAAAAAAACAAAAAACTGATCGACAAACTTTAAAAATGGATTCTCCTTTAAAGGAGAACAATGTGGGGAAACTGTGCTGGTTGGGGCTGAGGGGAGCAGGAGGAGGGCAAACAGGCAGGGGGTGCCATGTGCATATGCATGTGGCAGCTAGGCAGCGTGGAGCACAGCTCCTTGCAGGTAAGTCTGTCGGGGTGGGGCATAGATTACAAGTCAGGGAGGCACAGGTGACGCTGCCTGCCACCCCACCTCCTCTCCAGGGTAGAGCTGTGGCCTGGGGAGCAGCAGCGGAAGCTGGGCCATGGAGGCAGGGTAGAACTGCTGCCTGGCACACAAGTGGTTGGCAGCAGGAGACGGTAAGGGCAGTGCAGCTTCCGCGCCCCCCCCCCCCCAATCCATTACTCTTCACGCTGCTGATGGCATGGCTGGTGCAGGGGTTCTGGCAGCAGTGGCAGCAATGCATCTCACTGCCCCACTCTGCCCTCCTGTGCCAAGTCCTGCCTGCTGGATCACGGACACAGCTTCTGCCCATGCTGGTCCAACCAGGCTGCAGTCCCATGCCCACTGTGGGCGCACAAATCGGAGGGGGGGGGCATTCCCCACCCCTCCTGCCCCACACACCATGGGGTTGGGTCCTGAGGGCAGCAGCTCAGGAGTGAGGAGCACCAGCAGGGCTGAGGGGGTGAAGGGCTGTGGGTTGGGAATGAGGGGCACTGGCAGGGCCAGGGGGCCTTTTTCTACTTAAACTATTAAGTAGAAAAAGTATTAAGTAGGGTCAGGACTGGCCGTCAAAGTTTACAAATAAGTCTTGGTACAAAAAAAGTAAAGAACCACTGAACTAGAAGGAGCAGTGATTGTTGGAACAGGGGAGAAGAGATGCAGATGTAGGCTGATGATGATACCAAGGAAGATACCAGGGGCAGCAACAGAGTGGACTGATTGCTGAGAAAGGTGAGGCCTATTCCTACAGCATTTTATACCAACACCAGATGAGTCCCCCATTGGGCAAAACCTTGACAGAGAAGCATAGGTCAGGTTGAACAGACTGTGATCTGGATATGTTTCATAGACATTAGGGCTGGAAGGGACCTCAGAAGATCATCGAGTCCAGCCCCCTGCCCAAAGGGCAGGAAGTCAGCTGGGGTCATAGGATCCCAGTAAGATAAGCATCCAATTTGCTCTTGAAGGTGTTCAATGTAGATGCTTGAACCACCTCCGATGGCAGGCTGTTCCAGCCCTTGGGGGCTCGGACAGTAAAGAAGTTCTTCCTTATGTCCAGCCTGAAACGGTCTCGCAGTAGTTTATGACCGTTCGACCTCGTCATCCCTTGGGGCGCTCTGGTGAACAATCGTTCCCCCAGATCCTGGTGGTCACCCCTGATAAACTTACAGGTGGCCATCAGGTCACCCCTGAGCCCACGCTTTTCCAGGCTAAAGAGCCCCATGGCTCTCAGCCTGTCGTCGTAAGGTCTGTTTTCCTGACCTCTGATCATGCGTGTGCCTCTTCTCTGGACTCTCTCAAGCTTCTCCGCATCCTTTTTGAATTGTGCAGCCCAAAACCAGATGC
>NW_017729013.1:6031276-6047971 GCF_001723915.1 Gavialis gangeticus | reverse complement strand
TCTGCCCTGTTGTCCCCAGATCATGCAGGTGGCCTCCTCTGGACCCTCTCCATGTGGTCCACATCCCTCCTGAAATGGGGCACACAGAACTGGACACAGTACTCCAGCTGTGGCCTGACCAGTGTCGCGTAGAGGGGGAGGATCACCTCCTTGGCTCTGGAGGAGAACCTTGCATTTTTCAGTGTTAAACACCATCAGGTTCTCGTCCGCCCATTTGCTGAGCCTGTCCAGGTCAAAAAAACACTTCACAAAGATGAACCTCTTGGACAGCCCCCTGTCTGAGTGCGGTGTCCAACAAACAGCACAACATTTAATCAAAAGTTGCAGTCTTTACAAATGCCCAGATGGGGTAGATGGAATCTGTACATTGAGCAATAATACCAGACAGTGGCTTATAGATTTGGAACTTGATATCTGATGCCATATGAAAAAAGAAGAATGAAGACAGAGAAGAAAAATCTTGCAAAATTAGCCTTCCTTCTTGGTACAGTTTGCTGCTACACTTTGTGAACCAGGAGGGGATGGCAGCAGTGGCACCTTGGTAGCAATTATATAGCTTAACATATATATTCAAGTGGTTCTTATTCCATTAAGAAGTAGCATCTAAGTAATAGAAAACAGTGAATGACATCCCTTATTTTGACTTGTGTCTGGCTGGTTTAGGTGGATAATTCGTATTTGACTCTAAGCACAAAATAGTATTTATAAAAAGTTAATTGAGGGGAGGCAAGGAAGTGTTCAGCACACGTGGTAGATTTACTTATGTAAAATTATCAAAATATGGCCTGTGTTTAAAATGTTTATTGCACAAGGAAGTATTATCTATTAATGAATTGAACTGATTGTTTCTGGTCCCTGTGTCCTTCAGCATGTTAGTACTAATAGATCTCTTCATCCCACATGCTTTCCTGCATATTCCACTCCCAATTGATTTCTCAACTCTGAATGAACTAGTCATTGAACTGAACTTGTTCAATAAACTGAAACTAAGAAAACTTTCTCTTAGCAATAACCTTTTCTGCCAGTACAGTCAACATTTTTGTTCAGGACTTCAACAGACTCTGCTTAGCCAGAAATGTCTGCTGGTTTAGTGCCCTGCATTTGGCAATGTTAGTAGCAAGCATGCATGCATATCTTTCTTTTTTTTTTTTTTAATGTAATCTGAACAATTTTAATAAATGCCTTAACACAGATTGTTGTCCTTTTGAATTTTTTTTTAAAACTTTTCTCTCTTAAAAAGAGAGACCTAGTTGGGGAAAAATACATATCATGACCTTTCCACTGTCTTGTTCTTGTGGGCTGGTCGCCTATATCAAGGGTGGGAAAAATACAGCCCATGGGCTTGATCTAACCTGCCAGTTGATTGTATCTGGCCCGTGGCTGCCTCTGTGGCATTCCCGTAGGGGCTGAGCCCTGCCTGCTCCCACCTGCAGCATCCCATAGCTCCTGAGGGCAGTGCCCTGTGCCCACTGAGAGCACTGCCCAGGCCCCAGCCAGCATGCACAGCTTCCTGGCGGGGCTGGTACTGCTGCAGCTGCCCAGGTATTACTCAGTTCCTCCCACCTCCAGCAGTTCCTCCTCCTCTTCCTCCTCCTCTCCCTGCAGCACAGCTGTGGGCAGCGGGTAGTGCGGAGAATGATGACAGAATGAGTGCACACTGGGCACCACGTGCCCAGCTAGGCCAGGGGGGAAGCTGCAGCCGGAAGGCTCCTGCCCCAGTGCGCAGGGCTCCAGCTCCAGGCCTCCTTGCATTTAGTCTGTCCACCTGGCATGATGAGCAGCCACTTGCATCAGCCAAGTGGATGGAAAGCAGCCGTGCTGTGAAGCTGTTCATACTGGCTGCAGCTGGGGCCAGGGCTGGGGTGGTGTTGGCAGGCATGGATGGGAGTACAGCATAGGTTGCCTCAGGTGAGAGCAGGCAGGGCAGAATGCCATGGGGCAGCCATGGGCTGGATTGGTGGGGAGTGGGGGCAGAGACCACACTTGCACTACACTGGCCAGGCAAGCTCTGCTGCATGTGCCTCCTGCCCCACCTCTCCCTTCCCAGTCAGCTCCTAGGGCCTAGCATGTCAGCAGCCCCCTACCCACACAGCCACCCCCCATGCACACCCCTACACACACAATATACAAGACTAAGACTTTATTTTGAGCTGTTATGCAATCACCTCTGTATACACTACTCAACATAAATCAGGGCAAAAATTATTTCCTTGAAATGAAATTAAAATATAGTAGATGTTTGGTTTTTAGTATATACTTCATTAAAATGATAGCTTCTGAGATATTTTATGCGAGGCCCTCGACAGCTCACCAAAACTCATTAAGTGACCTTCCAGCCGAAATAATTACCCACGCCTGCTTTATATCCGTGTATGCAGGAAAGATTGGAGAGCCCGAATGTAGGCAGAGACTCATTTTTACCAGTCATGGATGGAAGGGTGGTGGTACAGAATGACTAAACTTCTGTCATGTATATAGGCTTGCTGCTCTCCTTTCACTGGGATCAATTTGAACGCTTTTTTTCTTGCCTTAAGACATTCACTCCAAGATGCTTGTATTTAGATTGCCAGTGCTTGTCTGTCTTAAATGACAGGCATAAATTAAGTTCTTAAAATGACATGCAGCTAAAATGAATGGCAGTGATAGAGCATCTTCTGTTTTTTAAATGATGTTCAACAGCTTAGCATTTAAAAAACCCTACTAAGAGTTGAATCTTGTATTTCAGCACACAGAGCCTTGGGGAAACAAAGCGCTAAATAAAGACAACATGTTCCATCAACAGCTTATCTCAAACTCTTTTCACAGGAGGAAAAATAAAAGCAGTACATTGCTGGTGTTTGTAAATATTTCTTGGTATATAAACTGAAGCATATACTTACAGAGACAAATGGTCTATTTGACCCGGTACAATGGGACCCCAGAATAGTCCAAGCACCAAGAGCTTGTCTAGACTAGAAAGCATGCCATTTGAACGACATTGGTGTAATTGCAGAAGCAACCCTCTCTGTGCGGGTGCAGTAATTATTATTATTCAGATGTATATCCCACTTTGTCTGGAAAGGCTCAGAGCAGGTAATAACAGGTATAAAAGGCTTATTCTGGTTTGAGAAGCAAACTAAGTTTTTATAATGAAAGAACTGCATCTGCTCCTGAATTCATTGAAAACTGGATTTGGGAGTAAGGAAGGACGTTCCAGAAGACTAACTACTGGAGGTGGGCGGAAGAAACTAAGAGAAGAATGTCCCTGGGTAGGAAGGTCTGTTATCTGGTTGTGGGTATAACTCCAGTGTAGGCGTCGTCTCGTCTTCTTTGCAAAGTAAAATCAGTTTGTTTTTCTGTAGATACTATGCTGTGAACTCCTCTGGGGTGATGAAAACGCAGGTGGCTTGAGCTATATTTGGCTGCTTAAGCAACTGAATTGCTCCACCAGTTTACATTTGTGTCCTTACTTTTGTGGCTTTTTTTTTTTTTTTTAAAGGAGCATTTTTCTTAAAGGGAGTTTGAAAGTATTTCTTCAATGGAAGTGAATTAAGGATTAGAACATTGTAAGGGAAGAGCAATCGCACCATGCAGGCTGGAAAATGTAGGCAACAAGGTGAAGTGACTTGCATATTCCATTAATGCTTGTTTTGTGACTTGGACATCTCCTGCAACTGTCCTAGACTTTGAAGTCAAGAGCCCTTCTCAACTCTGCTTAGCGTGCTACAATAGCAAACTCTTTTAGCTTTCCGTCAGACAAGTAGTCCCACTGAAGTCAGCTGAAACACTCGTACCAGCAAAGACAAGTCTCATACTGGTGTGACTTTCAGTCTTACAATATTTGAATTAAGAGATCATAGTGTTACATTGCAAGGGGGCACGGCTAAAAACTAAACATTACCAATTTATATCATTTGGGCAGTCACTTTGGAGTGCATTGAAGTTGGTCCTTAAGTAGGATATTTGGCTGCTTTCTCAAACCAAAGTAAAGGGGGAGTCAATAGTCATTTATGTCTAAAAAGAGCTCAAACCCACAAGAGGGATCCTTCACTTTAGCCTAGGGGAAGAGGTATCATTCAGCATTTGTAAACTCCAATATGCTGCCTGTTCACAAGAACAAAGTAGACAAGTGCAGCAGGGAAGAGTTGCCTGCCTGCTTATATTTAGCTTAAATACAAGTAGGCTGCACTGTACTAGTTTGTCTTTCTAGTTTTCTTGTATTCCTGTCTCTTCCATATGCTTGACACACTCACACACATCAATCCTGGATGTGAACTAGGTGCAAACAAGGGGAAATCATGAAATTCTGATATTGGCATCTTAAAACTCTCATCTTGGAAAAGCAAAATTGTCTAATTTCAAAGTGGGCAACAGCCAACATGTCTCTAGGCAGGGAAGAAAAAGCCCATACTTTGCCTAAGCCACTTGTAACTTTATATGATGCAATTTTTAGATGCCTTATTCCAACTTGCTTCTATCTGAATACAGCTGGAAGAAAGGATATAACGCTGAACATCAGCTTTGGTGCCCGCTCTCAGTTGTTTAGTGACACTACAGGCAGGTGACAAAATGCCTTGGGGGTCTGGTCATCAGATGTTTTATCTTTTCTCTTGTATTAGGTATCAAACAGAAGTGAAAGCCTGTATTGTAAGTTGAAGGATTTGTGTGGAGAGGGGGAGGGTGGGGGGAATAAAAGCCCCCTCAAAATAAAGATTTTCTCTGCTCTTTGACGTTTATCTGTCAATGGTATGGTCCCTTATACCATGATGACAGTGCCGGTCTCATTCCTGAATGTATTTGTAGCAGGATGGGACCTTAGGGTGCCCTCCGTACCGTGCCAGACTTTCTCCAAGCACCCTCAGAATGTTGCCTGCCACGTCTTTGATGTTGCGTATTTATTGTAGGGAGGCTGCCCTTCATTCCCTTGGCTACGGTTTCCTGCTGCGTGCCGGATCCACCTTGGTCTCCTTGGCACTTGGGCGCTCTACAGCCCTGCCTCGCTCCGCGTCCTGTTGACGCTCTGTCCCTTCACAGTCTCGTCTCACTTGGGCTCTCTGGAGTCCCGCCTTGCACTGCACCTCACGGTGCTCAAATGGTCGCTGCCCCTCTCTGGGGCTTCTCGCTCACCCCGAGCACCTCTGGCGCTTAGGTTCTCCACGGCCTTGTTCTGCCTTCTGGGTACTCGGGGTCAGCCCTCCCCCAATACTGCGCCTTGGCCTTGGCGCTCTGGGATGACACCTCCCCCTTTGCTGCGCCCTTATGGACGCTCTGGGTCAATGCCCCCCCTGCACTGTCCTTTCTGGCAGTCTGGGAGGCACACTCCCTCTGCTGCACCCTTTTTGGTTTCACGGTCGCTGCCCACACTCGGGGCTGGGGCTCCCACACTGTTGTGGTTCCCCTATGAGGCCTCCTCCATCCCCTTATAGCCTCACCCGGTCCTCCGGTGTAACAACAACCAAAACGCAGGCCCCTCGGCTATAACACAGATCTACGCCTCGTGGCTAAAACGTCCTCCGAACCACGCCACAGGTGTTCCAGCTCTCACCCGTGTCACTAGCTGCTCGCGCATCCAGGCCTTTTCCTTGTCACACGTTCAGGGCCGAGCTCCTTCCTCCTTGGCCTCGGGCTGCCCTCTGTCTGGGCTTTGGCCTGCGATTTATGTCTGAGCCAGGCCCTGCCCCATCCATTCAGCTGGCCAGACAGGTGTGTGTCCTTAACTCCCTCCGGTTGCCCTTAGCCACCAGCACCTGAGCCACTACTCTGGCTTTCCAAGCAGCAGGCACCTTAGTGCCCTGCTACAGTATTAATCCTCAAACGCTGATGTGAAGTCAGGCAGTGCTGCTGTGCCCACTTTCCTGATGCGGAAGCTGAGGCATAAACAGACTGACTTGTTCACGATACAGAGGGACTTATATTAGAGCAGAGATTCTCACAGGTCTCTAGAACTGCCATCTTTTCCCCTAACCATGGAAATACCTCCTTCTTAGTTAGCAAACTGACTATAAAGACCTGCCTCAGAATAGCGTGTGGTACATGCAGTCAAAATCACAGACTGTCGTGGTCAAGTAATGCTTCCAGAGACTTAGTGGTACCTTAAATATGGCTAGGCGAAGGCCCTGTGTCGTCTTTTGAGATATTTATGATCAAAATGTGTATCTGTGTTTTAAGAAGCTAAGAGAATAAAATCTTATATTAGTGACAGCAATAAACCAGAATCTGGTAGGTAACATTGTGATCTAGCACATTAGTAAATCTCTGGTGTCTGTTTAACTGTGCTTTTAAAACAGCACGAGGAGTTGTGAGGTGAGTTAATGCAGGCAAGCAACATGATAACCCAAAAGGGAGGTGATGGCTGGAGAATGATGTAATACACCAGAAATAAGGAGAGAACAGTCGCAGTGGATTGTGTATTTCCTTTAGCGGTGTGTCTTACTTTGCAGGCACTAATACAGTAAAAATGGGGCACTGAAGTGGAAGAGTGAGTTAATTTTCATGGAAGAATGAGTTAATGGAAGAATGAGTTAATTTTCAGGGTGTGGATAGCAGCCAAGGTGTTGGCTTGTTTCTAATGAGAATAGAATATCTTCAGGGACGTGTCAACCTCCTGAGAGGAGCAAATGAAGGAAGACTTCCTTCAGCACTGACAGCGGGTTTGAATGTGTACCATCTACGTGTTTGTCTCGAGTGATATCGAGGGACTGGTTGCGTTAATGACTGTTTGCTTGGAAGCATTAATAATGCTGGAGTGAGGACTACTGTCATAGCACATACGGAGGATTTAAGGCATAAGAGAACAATACAGAAAACAAAGAAGGAAGATACAGGCTCTATTTTAATGTATTATATCTTCTCCTTTCACCCCTTCAAAGGTGGTACCACTCGCTTAACAAATAGGGACCTGAGATGCAGAGGGACTAAGTGGCTTGTCCGTGGTCACGGGAAGGCCGTGTCAGAACGGGGAATTGAGCCTGGGTCTCCCACATCTTAGGTTTTCATTAGAACCAAGGGGCACTTGTTCTCCTTTAAAGGTGTTTTGCCCTTGCTTTTAGGGAATGAATACGGGCTGAGTTCTGACTGACTGAAGTTTTTCTAGACGTTTTCTGTAGATTGTTTCTGGATCCTGAAGAAAAGCTAATCCTGATCACTTGTCACTGAAGTGGGCATAGCAATGCCATTAGCTAAAACCTCTTTTAATTCATGCTCTCGAGCAGCGGGCTGTGTGCTGTCTTCCATGCCAGAGGTAGCCGCCTTTCAGTGATACTGTATGTAACTTGCATAGAAGCTTGGCATGAAGAACACTTTATGAAAAGGAAGATGCTTGCGATTAGTCTGTCACAACTAATACAGTGTGATGTTACCTAGTGTTACGCAAAGGCCAAAGGAAGACAAAACTTAGGTACCATAAAAATAAAACTTTAGCTTCTTAATGCCAACAGTGGGGTGTGGTGGCATAAATGTTGTGTGTTATCCCAGAGGGGATAGTGCATTTGCCACCACTTTCATTGATAGTTAAGGATGTCCTCTACTTCTCTAAGGATGAGGACCATAGGATGATAGGAAATAGTTCTGAAAAGAACCTTACCAGGTAATCTGGTCCAGGCTCTTGCTCAGGTCAGGATCATTTCTGACTAAACCATCCCAGCCAAGCATCTAGCCAACCTGTTCTTGAAAAGGTCCAAGGATGGAGATCCTATAACTTCTCTAGGTAGTCTGTTCCTATGCTTGACGCCCCCTCCCCCCCCCATCAGAAAGTTAATAGATTCATAGATGCTAGGGTCAGAAGGGACCTCAACCGATCATTGAGTCTGACCCCCTGCCTAGGCAGGAAAGAGGGCGGGGGTCAGAGGACCCCAGCCAGATGCGTATCCAGCCTTCTCTTAAAGACACCCAAGGTAAGGGAGAGCACCACCTCCCTTGGAAGTCCACTCCAAATTTTGACCGCCCTTACTATGAAGAAGTTTTTCCTGATATCTAGCCCAAATCTTCTCTTAGCCAGTTTGTGATCATTGTTCTTTGTTTGTAACCGTTGTTCCTCCTAGTCTCCAATTTAAATGTACTTTGCTGCAGCTTAAGGCCATTGTTTCTAGGCCACAGAGGAAAGCCTGCCTCTGCCCTCTCTGTAATCACCTTCCAGGTATTTGAAGACTGTTATCTAATCCCCTCCCTGCCCCCACAACCTTCTCCAGACTAAATAACCATACTTCTTTTAGCCTTTCCTCATAAGTCTTGCTTCCCACACCCCTAATCATGTTGTCACTCTTCATTGGACTCTTTTCAACCTGTCTGCATCCTTTGTGAAGCATGGGGCCCAAAATTGAACACAGTACTCCAGGTGAGGCCTCACAAATGGTCAACGGAGCAGAAGAATCACTTTCCTTGATTTGCAAGTGATGCTTCTGATAATACAACCGAATATGCTGTTGACCTTCTTTGCAACAAGAACACACTGTTGGCTGTGTGGTTTAGCTTACGGTTTGGTTGTGAGCTATGTGGTTTATCTTATTCAGCTTATGGTCTACTGCAGTGGTTAGACTTGAGGCACCGGTCAGAAAATTCAAGCTCTTCTTTTTCTGTAGTTTAAAAAAGAAAAAAAAAAAAAAAAAAAAGTGAAAACCAATAGAGCAATTCTTCTGTTGCAAAGAACTCAAACCACAACTGGTCAGAATGTTTTAAACACTAAGAAATCCTATTTGAAATTTCTGGGTTTAAACAGTATGAATTCCTTTTTGAAATATCTGGGTTTATCTTATAAATCAAGCTTGCACACCCAGAGTGGGACATGGCACTCTGCAGCAGAACCCTCAAAAAGATCTCAAGGCACCCCAGGGTCCCACATCACACTAGTTGAGAGTCACTGGTCTACTGTAATCCCCAGGTCCTTCTTTGCAGAACTGCAGCCAGCCAATCTTTTCACAGTCTGCATTGGTGTATTCAGTTATTCTGACTGTACCCATCTATGCCAGCAGAGTAAGTGATGCACAGCTTGGGACTGCACTGCCTGAGCTCAAACCCCTGTCTGTGCTGACACACTGAGACATTGAACATTCTCCCCGTGGGAGGTCCCCCTCTACTTGCCTGCCACTTCTTGATCTTAATGAAAATAAAGGGGAGGTATGTTGTCAACCACCGTAAGGCATGTTCTATTTGTAGGTGTTTCTTGGGGCTTCTCCTTCCCTACACCCCATCCACATGCCAACCTGGGCCCGTCAGCCTTATGGTGCTCGGTATTCTAATTGTAGGCAACCAGCCAGGTTTAGTATTGTTCTTTCTCCAAGAACGTCTTGATTATAGGGACGTGACACGTGTGATTAGTTCGATTGCCCTTGAGATGTTCCAGATTCAATTCTTCCATAATTAATTCATGAGTCAAAAGCAAAGTATTCACATTAATACATAAATCACTGAAGTTCACGATCAAATTAATTACAAACATCTGAAATCAATTAAGTCATGATGGTCTAAAAAGTACAAATCAAGTCAGTTTATAAATAATTTTCAGGCCAAGTGAGCCCCCAATGAATTAATGGGCACTCTTAATTCAACAAACTCCCTGATCGTGTAGCCCACTCTTATAATCACATAATTAATTCTGGTCATGTGGCTTTGATCTGTTCTAGGGCTCCGTCAGGATACAGCGCAACAAAAAGAAACAAAGCCATAGGACAACAAAAAAAAGAAGTGGTAATGTCCCCGCCTCACTCACGCATCCCACTTTTAACGTCTGAGTACTAGGGTCCAGGACAAATCCTTTTCAGGGAGGCCCTGGGTCATGGAAGAGAAAGATACCCCTCTGGGTATCCCGGCTGTGGAACCGGCTTGGTGCTTTCCTGGTCTCGGCGTTCTGGAGCTCACAGCAACTGGGCTGCTTCCTGCTACCCTGCCATACGGTTTTGTTCAGGCTCTTGCAGCTGGTTCTTGGCATGGACGTCTGACTTCACGCCCCATGCACCTCTCCAGTCGCAGAGAGCATTTATTAATAAACTATGGAGATAGTTCTGCTCGCTGCTCCGTGGTCTCCATTCCTGTACCTGCATCAGGTAAGCAACTTACAGTTCCAGCCCTTTCCGGGCATTTTGCCTGGGTATTTTGCAGTCCTCCTGAGCTGTGCAAACCCCTCCCAAATGGTGTCCAGTCGTGCTGTGACGCTGACCCAAGTGTAGGACTTTGCAGTTGTCCTTGTTGAATCTCATGATTGATTGTGGACCATTGTCCCAGTCTATCCACTTAATTTTTTATCCTAGTCTTGTCCTCCAGAATGTCTGCAACTCCCCCCATCCTGGTATCATCTACAGATTTGCTGAGCATGCATTTAATCCCATTGTCCAAATCATTAATGAAGCTTCCTAACTGCAACTTTCTAAAAACACTGAAGGAAATTGTTAGTGAGAAGCAATGTAAGTGATACCAAATACTCTACCTTTGCAGAGGCATATTTTTTAAAGAGGATAGCCTATATTTTCATGCTGTCAGTTCATGGCTTTTGTCATTAGCCATAGAAAATGCTTCCTTACCTGTGAGGCTTTACTGGTAATTAGGTGAGTCTAATGGATAAGTGATAAAGTATGCAGTGATCTCTTAATGGTCCTTCAGGGACTAGTATTTCACCTGATATAACAAGGAATCATGCCAAAGGATAGCCAAGAATGTTAACAGACATGCAGCTCTGGCTACTTTACTGAATTCCACTGAGTTGCATAGCTCTGTTTTCCTGATTTGATTATGACAGGAGCATCCTGATGACTTTCAAAGCTAGATGATTAGAGACTGGCCCTAGTCTGAAAAAAGTAACTGGTGCTGGGTAGAATAGTGGAGACCAGTTAAACTGGTTATTGGAATCAGAGCCTTGGCAAATATCATCACTGTCTAACTTGTTTATGTAAGCCAATATGGTCTTAACTTGTTTTATTCTATGCTTGAAGGAATCCCAGATGGAACAGAAAGCAGCGCTGCAGCCAGGTGGATCTTCCTCCTTCATGACTTTACCAACTGCCTTCTTCGCAACAATATAGGCAAGCATATTCCAAGGTTCCTAAAATCCTAAAGGATGTGTGCAAATTGGAAGGAAGCTTAATGACACAAACGTGAGTACTCTGGTCACCTTGTAGTGTTACAATACATACTGTGCTCTAATAGGAGATGCTGTTGGCTCACTGCACTGTAGTGCCTCTTAAACTCAAAATCATACATACACCATTCCTCATGGTAGATATTTGTAACTTGCTGTTCCCCTTAACTGCCCCACCAGTTACCTGTTGGTCCAATTAGTAAATCAAGCTTCCTTCATAGTTTCATAGTTTTTAGGGTCGGAAGGGACCTGAGCAGATCATCGAGTCCAACCCCCTGCCATTGTAGGAAAGAGTCCTGGGATCAAACGACCCCAGCAAGGTGTACATCCAGCCTCCTTTTAAAGACCCCCAGGGTAGGAGCCAGCACCACTTCTCTTCCTTTCAGTCTTGTGCCTCAGCTTCTAAGGTCTTGATCCCAGAATGTCTACATGTTCTTGATTCAGGATTGGATCCAAAATGTGAAGGGCCCTCTGTTCTAAATGTGGTTCAAATCCAGCCCAAGGTGACAAATCTCAAAAAGAAAGCACTCATCCTAATCTCTGATCCACTTGTGGTTGCTACTGCTTTCCAGGTCTCTCTTTCCATTGAACACTCTTTGGGAGCTGGTTTCCCCATATAGGAAATAGGTCTGCTTTAAGGCTACCTCACATGTAGAATATTATTTCATTCAGTGAACTTGTTCAAGCTGCTTCCTGCTTTGCTACAAAATCCTAATATTTCAACTTAGACTTACCCAAACCGTACCTCTGTGCACATTTGTAAACTTTGGGAATTGCATCAAATACCTCAGGAATGCAAACGGTAGTCTTATTCACTCTTGAAAGGTTGCGTGCAACTCTCACTGTCCTAGATGGTTCATGGCTAACTGCTCTGCTAGCTGGGTGTGCTGGGGAAAAAGGAAGTTATAAGGAACAGAGGTATATCCACTCTTAGCATCAGAGTGCTAATCAGGTTCTCAGTTCTGCGACAGATTCTGACTGATTTTGAGTGAGTAAATTAACCCCTGTTCCTTGGTTTACAAAGGGGAAGTGATCGTAGCCAGATGAGGAAGCCGGAATATTTCTGGTTTGTGTTTCAACGAGACCTTTGTTAATGACCGTTTTTGAGTTAGCTTTCTGAGAAGGCCTGGCAATGTGGCTTGTCTTCAGGGCTGCTCACAGAAATGCTAACTATTAACATTGCAGAGCATTTAGCCCAAACAGGGTGACTGCAAATAAACAGGATCAAAAGCACTGTTAGAAGAGATTTTCAAGCAAAACTTGTCTGTCTGTTTGTTTATTCTGTTAATAAGAAGTGTTAATAGTAATTCCCCTTCCCGTCAGCTCGCTGTAAATTGTTCTCTGTGGGTTCCAGGCACAGTATGCGTGCTAGCAGCCTCTTCACTGGACTGAATGAAGCTAACAGAAATACACTGGTGGCTGTTATAGCATGCAGCTTCCACAAGTCTTAGCTGGTTAACTTTAGTATTGCTCGTGTGTACTATAAGCACTTTTTCACTAGCTCCCTCCTGTTTATATCAGTGTCTCATTTCTTGCTAATAAGAGTGGCAGCACAGGCTAGAGTTGTGGCCAAGTAAGGGTAGGAACTTCAGCTTCTCAGGCTACGTAGTTTGATACTCAGAACGCAATGCAAAGATCTAGCAGGACTGCTGATCAGATGTTAAGTGCATGCCACAATGGATAGAATGCTTGGTTGGTTGTTTTTTTTTCTTGAATGAATGAATAATGTCCAAGCAAAATTTGAGTGTTTAATGACTGCAGTTAAAGCAAGTGTCCTGTCTAAACACTACAAAAAGTGAGAAGGGGAGAGAGAAAGAAAGAAAATAAATCTATGGCTTAGCCTGCTGAGTGTCAGCTGACCCATTCTAGCTACTAACAAGTGCTGTATATATTCGTCTGGAGATTCTCAGTTGCATTTGCCAGGTTCAGCCATCAAAACAAGACTTTAGTACCAAGGCCAGATTCAAAATGGTGTGAGGAAATGTCTTCCAACTGTGCACATGAGTTAATGCCAGCAACTTAGAATAAACAGGTTCTGAATGGCTGCTACCATAGAAGGATTTAACTGCTGGTGCCTTGCATGATGCAACTGTGAGCCCTAAATGGGGAGTAAAGGGAATAACCACAGGAGGAGGATGCTATACTACTAGGTAGGGAAGCACTTGTGTGTTACAGTGACACCTAAGGACTTTAGTGTATCTGAGGTATCTAGACAGTATAGGCTCCTCGTGAACTTTAATGCATAACTGGTTAAATGAGGTGGGTCATCCTATCCAAGCAATAGGAAATGTGGGGTATAACAAATGGTAATCGTGTCCCAGCTATTGTCAGAAGTCTGTACTCTGTAAGCAAGAAGTGAATCGGAAGATGTCTCTGGACTTCTGACGTGGAATTTGTCCCTGATCATTTTAAGAGACCATGAAGTCTCTGTGGGAGAAATGGCCTAATGAGCACCAAAGGTAGAGCAGTTGGTAGAGCAATGTTGGTGGTGTGCCCCTGTGAACTAATAGGTCAAGTCTAGGTTATAAAAGGCTTCTAGAAAGAAAGATAAGCTTATCGGACAGCAAAGAAGGGGAATGAACAAAGGGCCACCAAAGCAGGTATGCATGATCATCCTGGGGAGCAGCTTCAGTAGTTGAAGTTCAGGGTAGGTGTGATGATGTGAACAGCAGAAAGGCCGAAGTTGTAGAACATGAACAAATAACTCAAATACTGCCTAGATGACTAAGTCAAATGAAAGCTGTGTCTAAGAGGATATATATATTTTACATCAAAGTGCCTGGAAGAATGTTGCTCTTGTCCAACCTAGTAAACCAAAAGTAGAGCTTGGATAGAAGCCTTTATTTTGTCCAAGTTGAACTTGGAGTTGATGACATGACATTTGTAAGGAAATGGTCTACAAACCTGCCACTCTGTTTTAGGCAGGTCCAATATGGAAAAATAGAGCTGAGTCACCTGCATAGAGAAGTCAGGTCAAAGCCAAGTAAGTCTTAACTATCTATGGCAGCTTGTTCCTACAATCTTCGAGTCCAGGAGTAGATGTTGGGCATTCTGTGACAATGGAGAACTTTGTGGGCCAGAAGGGAGGTCCAAGCTACCAGTTTTGGGAGTCTTGAGTGGCTTTTGCATCTGTAACTCCCCTGAAACACAGGAGACTTGGGTATCCTGGATGGGTGGGAAAAAGTTTGTGGGAGGGGTGGGGAGTTTGTATACTTGCCCTGGGTATACAGAGCCCAGGCACTGCTATGCTCTCCTTTTGAAAGGACACTCGAGGTGATAAATTAAAAAGTTTCCAAAGTTTGGGGCTCCATTTCTTTTTAATTTCGTATTTAGCTTGATCTAGTTGTTTTGTCTTTCTCTTCCTGCTGATGATAAACCCAACTTTCTGCATAAGCGCACAAAAAACAGTGCTGTGTGATTGCCTAATCTCCTTCAGGAGTGCACATGCACACACATTCTGCAGACTGGTTTGAGGAAAAATATTTAAAAATTGGAATCTAACATAATTACATGTTCCTTTACAGAGCAAGCTTAAGTCTTCAAAACTTGATCATGGCTACATGCAAATGGAGATATTGGTGATGGTGTTCAGTGGCTGGGTTTCAGTGATGGCTAGACAGATCATTTTCCAGCGTGCTGGCTGCTTAAGCTTTTTTTAAATAGAAAAGATTAATAAGGAAACTGGTCCAAAGTGTGCTAGCGTAAAGGTGATTGGAAGCTCCTGTTGTTTGTCCTAGGAGGCATGGGTAAGTACATGGTGTTCTTTTGTACTGTAGCGACACCTAATGGCCCTTTATTGACTTGCATAATTAACAGTTTAAACTGTCCCATTTCATTGTGAAGCAATACATTTATTCACACCGATTCATTACAGAAATCTGAAAATCTGTTGAATTCCCTTTAACTTGCCTCTCATCTAAAACAAGCCACATTCGGAGCTGAGATGATTTTGCCTAGCTTAGAAATGCTTAGTTCTCAAGGTGAGCTTTTGTATTTTATTTCTGGCCTAATTACCTACCATTTTTAATGGGGCAAGGTTGTACTACTTCTTATTACATATATATTTTAGCCAGGGGTATATAACCACTTGAGGTGCATGTGCTTTCAATATATTAGCTTATCCTTCAGGTTTTTGGAGCAACATCCCAGCCGACCCCGTTAGGATGGTTCTAGCAGGATACTAGATTAATCTCCCTCTGTTGGTCCCATGCAGTCACAGCTGATGACAGTACTGATGAAAGCTGCACCATGGATTGTAGTGTGAAACTTTTATGGATAAATGCAATTTTAGACTTATTTAAAAGAACTTTGAGGGGTAACTGTTTTTGCCAATTTTTTTAATTCAACTAAATTTAGAGCAGGATCAGGCCCTCTGGTTCATACAGACCCTGATCTCCAAAATAGAAGTGTTGTAATATTACACACCACTCTGAATTGGAGAGGGTCAGTTTTTCAAAGGAACTGGTCACTCTGGGAATGGATACGTTTCTTTTCTTTTACAGTCCACCCCAAAGTGAGAGATGCATAAAGAAAGCAGTTGGCTACATTTTTAAATCAATAAGCATCAAAAATAATTGATGATGTTACTATCCCATCTTTCTAGACTGTTTTAGGTGGTTGTCTAGCTTTTAGCAGTGTAGTTTCAGACCCTATGCCTAGTTTGCAGTAAATTCCCTTAATAGAGGAGTATAAGTAACAAAGCCAGTTGACAGGAACAACTGGAAAGACAGTTGGGACTAGTTGTCAGATTTCTAGCCCCTTCCGCCACAAATAAAAGTAAAAATAGAAACCCAAAATTTGGAGTTCTGCTGTCAGAGTTCCTTATGAGAACTGGTATTAGTCCATTTGGAAGAATGGTAAACCAGAATTGCTTCCCAGGTCTTTGAAGTGGGTAGCAAGGGGTACTAATAATAGGCATGTCTACACACTCTGGAAGAACCTGCATTTATATCCCCCCAAAATGTTTTTTATTGTAGAATATAATTGCATATTGCTATAGAATGTAAATGAGGGTGCAGCAAATTCTGCTGAAGTAAAATTTCTTGCTTCTGTTCCCTGCCTGGTTTCAACTCCAAGGTGAATTCTTCTGTTTTGTCTCTGGTAATCCATGCTCCATGACTTAGTGCAGTTTCCCTTCACCTCTTAATGGCCAGGGTGAAGTTTTTTCCAGATATTAAACTCTAGTTAAATAATAACTGATCTATACCCCCAACCTTGGCAATAGTATTTACAGACCCTTAATTATAAACCTTGAAGTAGAAGTCTATCTTGTTTGGGCTGCCTGTAGTGTCCCATATGACAGGAGCAGTGAACAAACTTAGACGCTGCTCTCAGGATGCCATTCTGATGTTCTGATACTTTTAGCCCTATTTTACAGATGGGGGAACTGAGGCACAAAGAAAGTGACTTACCATAGGTAGGCTTTTTCTTCACCCAGTTGCTTAGTACTCTGTCCTGCACAGTGAGTCTTTCTGCATTTACATCCTCTTGTGTTTGGATTCAGAGTAGAAGATATTTTTACAGCTCTGTGTCAGTAAAAACCACAGGCCTGACCGCCTTTTCTGCAGAAGCTGCCATGAGGAACCTTCAACCTAAGGCTTCACAGCCAGGCTTGCGGGTAGATCTTTGTCGCAGGAAGTGACTCTACAAGG
>NW_017729013.1:6014631-6026276 GCF_001723915.1 Gavialis gangeticus | reverse complement strand
CATCCACTTGTGTTTGGATTCAGAGTAGAAGATATTTTTACAGCTCTGTGTCAGTAAAAACCACAGGCCTGACCGCCTTTTCTGCAGAAGCTGCCATGAGGAACCTTCAACCTAAGGCTTCACAGCCAGGCTTGCGGGTAGATCTTTGTCGCAGGAAGTGACTCTACAAGGTTGTCTTCCGCATAATGTGAGGGAAATTAAGGTCTATCTGGTTGTGCTCGAGAGATTGAAATAGGGTAGTTTCATGTCCCATGGAACATGGAGAACTCTGTGCCAGAGTGGCTCAGTGAAACAAGTGAGAAGAGAGGCATACGAGCTGAGCTGCCCCGTGGCAGGAGGAGCTATGGCACAACTGAACCAAGTGAAAGAGCCGCTCAGTTTTCACAGGCATCAGGAAATACTTCAGCAAAGAGATCTTACCTAGTGGTTGGGGTGCTCTGCTATATTAATTTAATAAACTTTATGGATTGGTGTCTTGTGCCAGGTAAGATTTCTTCCTCTTTTTATGAAACAGAGTTCTTAACCAGTCTGTTAATCTCATAGTTGTCAGGGAAATATCAGCCTCAAAGGCCTTTATTTTGGGGGCAGGGACAGGGGAACCACCATAAATCCATCAGAGCAGCACAGATATGTAGACTTGTATTTATTTATTCATTTTGCGTGATAGGTTTTGCCTGTTCGTCAAATTCCTGCAAAATTTCCATTTGTAAAATTAAAAGGCCAATAAATGATTGATTCAGCTGTTGGAAGCATCCTGCTGACAGTTAATCTCCGGTCATTCATGTCTGTAACATGCTTGGATCTTATTAATTATTTACTCATGAAATTACTATAAGTGGAACCCTGGCATAAAGTGTGATCAGTCGGTTTCTGTGCAATGACTTTGCAGGACTTTGGCTTGGTGGGGCAGGATCAGGTGTCACCACAGCTTCTTAAGATGTGATAGACTGCTTCTTTTTACATGTAGAAATGAAAGGGTACTGTCCTCCCTGCTGCTTTAGGCTGCAGATAGGTTTGCTTATATAAGGACTGATGGGTCATCCATGCTTCATTTTTCTCCTAAAAGAATTAAGCAGCCAAAAATTCCCCTTTTTATTGGACCGTAACTGACATATTTAATCTACTCAAACTTGGCAATCTTAAATATTTTTGAGGGGGTTGGGGTGTTTCAAAATCTTTGATGGATTGGTTGCTTAGTCTAACTCTAATAAATGGCTGAGTGCCTTAACTAGATAAGTTACTTTGTACACATAGATGAGATTTTAAGCGCCATGGATTTAATTCTCACAACATACAGCTTTAGCAACTGTGAGGCTACCAGGAATGTGCACTATATGGTTCCAAATTTCTTCCTTCCCAAACACTAAAGAAAATGAATGACTTGACCTGAACCAGGAATGGGAAACAAATAGGGATATGAGCTGAATGAAGTATCAAGGCTGTTAAGTACTTTTATCCATAAGGGGAACTCTCCTATTTGTCTAGGCATTAACATTAAAGCTCCTTCAGCAAAGAGGCTTGGGGAAAATAATTGGGGTTAGAATGCGTGAGAAGAGAGTGCACCGAGGATAAATGTGTGTGATAACAATGGACTTTCCATGGCTTAGCACATCTAGATAGTGTTATCTGTTATTTGGTTCACTAGTGACCAGAACTATTCCTGATCTTGATTGGAGGGAGCTAAAAGTGACTTACAAAGAGCAGGTCTTAGGATATCCCAGGTTTACAGTTGGGGAAATCGGAGGGGCAGCCACCATCAAGGTCATACAGGAATGCTAAAGCAGAGCCTTCCAGATATTCCAGATATAAAACACGGACGTTCCAGATGTTCTTTCTGTACCTCCATGGCAGCATGGCATTGAAACGTACTTCATTTAACTCTCGAAGAGCCCCGGTATATGTAACTTGATTTTCTAAGTGAAAATTACAGATAATGTAGTACAGCAACGTCCTGTACGTCTGCGTAACTCTTGCATCAACCAGCTTCTCTTTAATGCTTCTGTGTCGGTGGAGGTCAGATTCCTAAAATGAAGCACTTGGCTTAACAGATTAATGCAGGAAAGCAGGGTAAATGCAGGCATCAACTTGCAGGCGTGTTGGTAGCAGTAGAGAAAGTACGGTTTTGTGTTGTGGGCCCTCTTGAAGATAGGGTCTACAGAAAGCAGATCGTCTGATAGTAAACTTTTGTACTTGGTTATATGAAAGAGGAAATTGGGGTCATGTGAACTTTGCCTCTTTTCTTGTCCTGTTACTGTGCATTGATATAGTCAGGCTACTTTTAGCTTCGTGGGCTTGGTACGTGAAACCAAACAATTTGATAACTTGACCTTGAGCTGGAGCGCTTGGTTTGGGGTGGGCAGAGGTTCCAGCTGGAAATGGCATTTTTGGTGATATTGTTTGTTTCCTGATAATACTGTGCCTTGATCAATAGCTTCCACATTCTACCCCAGAAGCGTAGGTAGTGTCTAGTTTGATCCATTTCTGGTGAGGTTAATGATATCATTTAATGTCAGCAACCCAGACTGACTTACTGTGGTTTTGCTCAAAGAAAGTCCCAGTGAATTAAGGCTGCTGACTTTCCAGTCACTTATTGAGCTTTCCAGAGCAATAGACCTTTTAAAAATAAAAATCTCGTGCTTTTGCATGCAGTACGTGATCAGGAGCAGCTTAGAATTTGAGAATCTCAATGTTACTCTTTACATTATCGACTAGTGACTTAATATTGGACTAAGGGTATACCTGCTGGGAGTCACCACTGTAGCTGCAGTGAAGACATACAGGAACTAGCTTAAACTAGCCATGACAGCCTGGACTAGAGCTCAGAACAAGTTGGGAAAACCCATCCAAGGAACGTGGGATACCTTGCACTTAAGACATGATTAACCAGTTAATCACTTCTTGCATAGTAACCTGGCCACATATTTATGCAGTTAATGGTATGATAAAACAGGCAATAAGCCACAAAGTTTTTAGACAAAATGGGTGTAATAACTCTGTGGCTAGTTCCCATTGCATGTTAAATTGAATATGTGGCTAGCACTGATCTGTTGATCAGCACTCTGAGCCCCAGGAGTGCACCAGTCTTGAAGGACTCCTATGTGTTCCCTCAGTGCTCCCAGCCACGGGCACACTGGGCACCCAGTTTGCTACTTGCTGGTGCAGGGGGAGCCTGGGATCATGATTCCAGGCTCCCCCTGCACTGGCAATAGGGTATGATTGGGATCTGATCCCCGGTCCCACAATTGCACTTCCTGCCATGCACATGTAGCATGGCAAGAAGTCAATTGCAAATCAGATTCCATTGCACCTTTAATTGAACCTCTGTTAACAGCCCAAGAGGCAAGGTAAGTACTCTTGTTGTTGGTCTGTTTTCACACCTAGATTGCTACCAGAACTAGAGCTATCTGGTTTGCAGAGTAACATAGATAGTGATGGTAGTATAATATAACCAAAGTAGTCAACATCACAGTCAACTATCTTCCATAAACCACAAGATGAGAGGGGGTTCTGTCTAAGCTAAGCCATTGGAGATGGGATGGGACTCTGACCCCTTGTGTCCTTAACTAAATTTTTGGTAAATAAGATATTCTTTAAAACACAAGAACTAAGACCTTTAAACTGATGTAATATCCTTCATTACCACAGGACTGAAGGAAAGGAAACTTCGCATATTTTTGTGGCTCTGGTTTCTGCTATCAGTTTCTTATTTTTATCAGAGGAAGAGGGAGTTACAAACATCAAGATTGTGTTAAGATAAGAGCTTCCCTCCCCTCCTTCCCCAGCACCCTACCAAACTGTGAAAAGCCATAAAGTGGCTGAAGTGCCATCTCCTGAGCTTTAGCCATGGATTTATAACAACGATTGTTGGAATCATTTGTATTTTGTCCAGTGTCTGAGAGGCACAAGGTGGAACATCTCTGTACGTTGGAAATGGTGATGTATCTTAGTAGAAATGTAGAAGTTCTTTCTGCTCAGACTAAATATTCTAGGATTGCTGGCTATGTGAAGCTAGGAGCTCCTGTGTTGCAAATGCCATCTGATCTGATGAGCATTCTTGCTACAAAGGGCACATGCCACTGATCTTGTTCTGCATGGTGTCTACCTAAGCCTTGGATTTATAAATTGCTTATATATCACTATATATGTAAATGACTCTAGAAATTACTGATTGTAATGAAAACCCTGGGTGCGGAAAGTGTTGCAGGATCTGTACAGTAAGCTACCAATAATTTCCTGAATGAAGTGCTGGAAAATAGGTTATTTAGACACTTTTTAGTATCTCATATACCAAGGGTTGGCAACCTATGGCCCATGGAGATTTTGGAGGCAGCCTGCAAAGCTGTGGCTTCAGCAGCATTCAGCAGCAAGAGACTCCTTGCACCACACCACAGTTGGCACCAGGATCTTAGCTGGAGAGGGAACTGCCCACATTGCCCTGCAGTTGACCGCCTTGGGCTCCAGCAGAGGGGCTGTCACTGTGCCCACATTGCATTTGGGCAGCTTAGGGTGTGACAGAGGGAAGGTTTTACCCATACGATGCCAGTCAGGCAGCATGGACTCCAGCAAAGGGGTGGCTTTCTCCCTGCCATCGTGGGCAGCAGGGAAAAGTGGCAGCATCCAGGTCCTAGTGCCCACACAGCTCCTACCTGAGTTGGGTACTGGGCTGCATAAGTAGAGCATTAAGGCCAAGAGACCAAGCCTTACAAGGAGAGACTCAGGGGCATGGGACTCTTCAGCCTGCAGACGAGAAGGCTCAGGGCAGCCTATAAGTACATAGGGATCTAGGAGGACAGTTGTTCACCAGGGCTCGCCAAGGCATAGCTAGGTCTAATAGCCCCAAACTTCTAGAAGGGCACTTTAGACTTGATATAAGGAAAAACTTCTTTACAGTCCGAGTGTCCAGGGTCTGGAACAGAATCCCCCCAGAGGTGGTGCAAGCACCTACTCCGGATTCATTCAAAAGGCATGTGGATGTTTATCTTGCTGGGATTACTTGAGCCCTTTAGACATGGGCGACTGGTGCCGCCTTAGTCGGGGGGGCACATGCTCCCCCCAACCAGTCCCGCCAACCAGGAGGGGGTCCCCCTGTGGCCGATCCCGCTGCCCAGGGGGAGCCCCACAGCTGATCCCATAACGGCCAGTCACTGTGGACAATCACTGCAGCCACTTCTGAGAGTGGTTGCGGCCGCTTCTGGGGGCGGCTGCAGCGATTGGCCAGTGCTTGCAGGGTGGGCACCAGCGCTCCCGCCTGCCCCCCATGCACCCTTGTTCACCCCCTACATGTTGCCACTGCCTGCAGACTTCCTACCTCCGGCAGGGGGCTGGACTCGATGATCTCACAAAGTCTCTTCCAGCCCCTAACGTCTATGAAATTGCCAGCAAGTTGAGGAAAGTGATTCTTCCCCTCTATTCAGCACTGGTGAGGCCACATCTGGAGTCCTGTGTCACGTTTTGGACCCCACCACTGTAGAAGGGATGTGGACAAATTGGAGAGTCCAGTGCAGAGCAATGAAAGTGGTTAGGGGAGTGGGGCACATGACTTCTGAGTAGAGGCTGAGGGAACTGGACTTATTTAATCTGGAGAAGAGAAGACCAAGAGGGGGTTTAATAGCAGACTTTAACTACCTGAAGGGGGGTTACAAAGGTGATGGAGCTGGACTCTGTTCTCAGTGGTGGCAAATACAGAACAAGGAGCAGTGGTCTCAAATTGCAGCAAGGGAAGTTTAGGTTAGCTATTAGGAAGCATTTTCTCACTAGGAGGGTAGTAAAGCATTGGAACAGGTTACCCAGAGAGGTGGTAGAATCTCCATCCTTGGAGGTTTTTTAGACAAAGCCCTGGCCAAGATGCTATAGTTGGGGATGGACGTGCTTTGATCAGGGGGTTGGATTACAGAACCTCCTGAGGTTGCTTCCAACCTCAATTTTTTATGATTCAGTGACTTCCAGCCTTACATCAGGAAATGTTGCCAACCCCTGTTGTATGCGGTATAGATTGCAGTCCTCTGTTGGGTGGGGATTGCAAGACAATTGACAAGCCGAATGCACCACGGCTTTGCAAGCCCTGGTCTAGACATCAGTCTTCAAGGTGGCAAATGAGAAAAACTGCAGCTAATGTATGGTGTTCTCTACTAAACTTCGATGTGGGGTTTTCTCTTTGCAGGGGTACTGCTAGATATACAGAAGTACTTCGGTATCCATGACAGCAAAGCCGGTTTATTGCAGACAGGTAAAGAGTGTGTCCTGGTCAGAGGAATATGATCTGTTCCACATACAGCTTGCTGGTTTCTAAAAATGAAGTATAGCTGTTCTTTTCTTCCTTGTTTTGTTTCTAGTTCCTCACTACTGCCTTGCAACTTTGAGTTCTAAAACTTTATCAGTTGGCTCACAAATGTATGGGTAAAAGCCAATGACTGCTGACTTTTAATCAAACTCAAAAAAGTTTCTTTACTGAGAGGGCTAAACTTTTTTTTGGGTCATTTAAAATTGTTACGGCCCTCAAAGTTGGATGTTGGAGTGGGTTTCTTGGCCAAATTCCTGCTTTAACAATAACATCCTCCTAACAAAATTCTACCGATCTTTCTGTAGGCCAGGCAGTAAATACCTTTTGCCTAAACTTAATGAGTCAAATATGAATTGGTCAGACCTATGATCCCAGGGTCTGAGGGTTGGCTAACTTTTAATTGCTGTTGGTTTGAATGAATGTGCTAAATAACATGGCTGTGCAATCCCTTTATTTAGCACGGCATCATTTAGTATCTGTCATCGTGAAACAACTAAGGTCAGAGTTCATGGGTGCTGGTTGTAGCTGTGTTGGTCTGAGGACATAGGCAGACACGATTCTTAGGGTAAATCTCATACCTTTTATTTGACCAACGAAAAATTTTAGTTGGTCTAATTAAAGATATCAGATTTATCTGAAGAACTATGTCTGCCTAATGTCAGAGTTAAAATTCTGACTGAAGAGCATGTTTTGGGAAATAATGGCACATTTTGGGTGGAAATGTGAACTAATGAGCATGGCTGACAGCATTAAACTGTCTTCTTAACAGAGTATTAAGAAACCCGTGTCTCATTCAAAGAAGTTTAAAAAGAAGTGTGGAGGGTGCAAGAAGCAGTGGTACAGATTTTTTAACAGTGTATCGAAAAGTGAATTTATTAAGGCACCTGGGAGAAGTTTTTCAGTCATGCATATGTGATAACCTCATGAGTTACTAAAGCACTGGACTGCTTGCATCCTGGTCACTGGTTTACACTTAACGTTTTGCTGCTTGTGGTTTCCGTTTCTTCATCTGTAAATGCTTACATCTAGATGAGTCGCTGCCTAAACCAGAACTATTAAACCTTGCTACCTCAGGACTAGAAGAGCTAAAGCTGCTGAAATATTAGCCTGTTTCAATATGGCTCTTGGGAGTGGTGATCTGCCCACAAGTTCTGCAAATTTGATCCTTCCTTTTGACATTTTGCCCAACAAATAGCACATACATACACAGTACTGCCTCAGGGGAAAAAAGGGGTGTCATAAGAATGACTTGCCTAGAATTCTCAGATTGATATATTTTTCTTTTTCAGCCTTCCTCGTATGCTACATGCTATCTGCACCCTTCTTCGGATACCTGAGTGACCGGTACAACAGGAAAATCATCCTTGGTGCTGGCATCTTCCTCTGGAGTGGTGTGACACTAGGCAGTTCATTTATCACAGAATCAGT
Source organism: Gavialis gangeticus (assembly GCF_001723915.1). Classification (NCBI taxonomy): domain Eukaryota; kingdom Metazoa; phylum Chordata; order Crocodylia; family Gavialidae; genus Gavialis; species Gavialis gangeticus. Next base: position 6,018,568 of record NW_017729013.1, on the reverse strand, counting down.
ATGTCACTGGCTTATTCTGGGGTGGTACTCTTGAGTCAGTGGAGTCTGGGGATAATGGAGTTTTGTTTTGAACCAATCACGCTTTTTAAAAAAGCTTTCAAGCAGCATGGTAGACCCTGCTTCTTAAAAGTGAACAGTTAACCATGTGTAGGAATGCTTTACCGGGGATTGTAGTATGCCTCTGAAGCCATGGAAGGTATAGAGTCATGAGATTACTATAGCATAGTGTATATGCATAAAGATTAAGTCTGTGAATTAAAATTGTACAGGCAACTTGTTTTCTAACTTTTGAGTGCTTGACTTTTCTAAAACAGTAGGGCTTTTTAGCTTCATAGTTTGTAACTTCGCAGTTTAGCAAACCGAAACCTAAGTCTACCATGTGGCATCATTGACGCCACTGGCTCGTAAGCATGCTTAGAGTGTTAGATCCTTCATGGTGGCACATGGTATCCTGAAATAAAACAGTCTCCCTGGATCCTTCAGCTGTGTTGCATACATCTTTTCAATTTTACCATTGCTGTTATTAGCAATGAAAGTGAGAAGAATGCCCCTTTAGTGGAATGCCTGGGCTCTTCTCTCTAGTTACAGCTACAACCACCGTGGACCTGGTGCCACAGTGGGAGCTCTGGCATGGTCGGCTGCCCCAGGAAGTGCTGGATACTTTGGACCTTGGCAATCTGTTAGGCATGTACCCAGAATTGTTAAGGTGGCTGTACTTGGGTTCTCTTCTAAGAGAAAAGTTATGATGAGCTGTACTGATCATTTCAGGAGTTTCAGTTAAGCACTGATGTCTGTACGAAGGTCATGCACCAAATATATAAAATGTCATGAAGCAAACTTTCAGCATTCTATAAGGAATATCAGTTTGTAATGAAATTCTACAGGTGGTTCAGAGAATTTCCTTCCCCCCCCCCCGCCAGTAAGGGAAACCTTCAGGACATGGACCACAATGGAAGCAGCTGTTTGGTGCTAGTCTTAATCAGATTTTTATTTTCAGTCATTGTACCACTTTAAGTCAATTGGGAAATGCTTAGTACCCCTTCTCCCAACTTTGAATAAGCAATGTTTCGAAGTGTGGTGCAAGGCTGTCTAAAACAGACAAGAGAAAGTGAGCAGTTGCCTTCCAAAAGATGGAGATGATGCACTTGATGTGCATTCCACTAGATGCTTCATCATGTACTGGACCTATTTGTATAATGCCCTATTAGCTCAACTTCTCGGGTGTCCACAGTAGCTCTCCATCTTCACTAAGGGGATTGAGATTTCCTTTTCACTGAGTGGTGTATTCTGAGGTTTTTCTCACTGCCTCTCAAATCCTTAAACAGACTTTTTTCCCTATCAATTTTGTGAAAACATTGTACACTAGTGCTTCCAAAAATGGACCTGGACTAGCGTGAGTTGATAACAGAATGTTAATTGCTGTCTACCCATTTTCAGTACAAAGGACTAATTCATCTAGTGTCTTTGCTGTTCTGAACACTGGTAAGAGTACCCTTCCTTTAAAAGAAAGCTTTCATATGATGTGCATATTTTGGACCATCCTCTGTCTTCTGCCTCCAGTATAGCTGGTTATTCTTTCTTTCGCGAGCACTTGTTGGCATCGGCACCTCCAGTTACGCCACCGTGGCACCAACTTTCATTGCAGACCTATTTAAGGAGGGGGAAAGGACCACAATGTTGTCTGTCTTCTATATCTTCATCCCAGTTGGAAGGTATGTCTTTTTACCTATTGTTGAACCTTATGGGAATTTTTTCAGGTCAGGACTGTCATGTAGCATCCTTTTTAGCCTTGATTATGTCCAGCTGAGCCTATACCTTTATTCTGACTTCACGGTAGGCCACCACCCAAAAAGAATTGGCTAGGCTTTCCATAATTATGTTAAAGTATATAATTTAAGTCACACCTTTTATAATTTTAATGGGTTTTTGTGTTCATTTTGGAAAACTTAAATGCTAATGTTGTGCATGGGCAGGCCCCCATTAGTTGGGAAAGTCTTAACATACATATATATCTTTTTAGATAGGCGAAAGCTAGGTTTTCTTCTCAGAAACAAGGTTTTCTTCTCAGTTGTCAGGAAACTTTTTTTTAATTAAAGTACTTGAAGAACAGAAACACTTGAGATTAGTTTTCACTTGCAATAAAATCCATAGGGGAAAAAAGCATGCTTGTTAGTTGCAGACCACACTGGAACCCAGGCTCCCAGTTTAAGATAAAGGAGTCTAGTATAATTCATCTGGCTTTTGTACATGGACTGTAAGATTTACTGCAGGTCCCTGCTTGTATCTGGATGCCTGGGTTTGTCCTAATTGAATAAACATGTATATTCCCTATGAATATAAATTCAATGAGATAGACTGAAGAATACTTTCTTTCCAATGCTGTTTTCTAACTTTGGGTTCCTTTCATTTACAATCATCTTCATGAAGAAGGGTGGGCCCAGGCAGAGGTACAATACATTTGGCTTTTAAGTCTTTATGGGATTGGGGCACTGGAGTAATAGCTTTCTCTTATTTTTTGGACCCTTTCTAACCATTCCCCACAAACTCATTTGCTTCCCAATGTGTGCCTGTGGGATAAGGAAAGGTGTGCTAAGCACTTCTGATTCAACAACATGGATATTAAGGACCTATTTGTGGTAGAAAAAGTCCTAGTATAGACCTGATTCAGACATTGTCATCACAGTCTGTCTGAGCACTTTTACCTTCTAATGGGAAGTACAATTAAATTACCATGGAGAGGAAACTATCACAAAATCTTCCTGTGTGCTTCCCTCAATAAAAATCCCTCTGCTGAGGGTTGGTCTTCTAGTGCATGAGTGGACACTGCACAGAAATCTTAATGTATCGTTTTTCTTTTACAGTGGCTTTGGTTATATTCTGTCATCAAGTGTGACACAAGCTACTGGCCACTGGCATTGGGCATTCAGAGTGAGTGTCTGTTTTTTGTATTGGTTTTTCTTTCCCTTCACCCCTTCTCCCTTTTCCCCTGGAATCTGATCTATTCCTTGTAAAATTTTAGTCTTGACTAAATCTGTGTAATGAACTTTGAGTCTCCTAGCTTGCTTACAAGGCAAGTCAGCAGCCACAGGGAATGGGTGACAGCTGCTTCTAGCAGTCAGGTGCCCTGATCTTTAGGAGCAGAACTCTAATCTTTTAGATCAAAGTGACCCACATGCAGCTTGAATGCCACAAGTGGCACAGGCAGTCTCTGCATGTAGCACACAGCATATCAGGGCAGGGACAGGAAACACAGTGACAAGTAGGACAAGAAGCAGAAAGCAGAAGAGGAGATAGAGCAGTAGCTTGGGCAGAGGAAGGGGATCAGAGTGATAGTTGGAGGGCGCAGGGCTAGCTTGTGGTACATGTGCCAAAAAGGTTGGTCCCCACTTCCCTGGTTATGCTGCCTCCCAAGCAAAATGAGTTGTCTGCCTTCAAGGTACTTGCAGGAGTAGAAGCATCAGTACTGGGATGACTGCTTGGCTGGGTGCCACCCTTCATGCAAGACTGGCAGCTCTGCACAGTGGGGAACTTTCTCTGCATTTTTCCCACAGAACTATGGGAGACCATTGGTGGACTCATGCAAGAACATGTGAGGGCATGCCAGTGTACTGCACTTCCTCACAACAAAATCTTGTCCTATAGTTGCATGGTGACCTACAGCAGGGGTAACCAACCTGTGGCACATGTGTCACAAGTGGAATGGGCAGCCTCCATGTTTGGCATGTAGCAGATCAAGAAGGGGCAGGGAGCAGAAAGCAGAGCAGCAGACTGGAAAGAGGAAAGGAGTGGCACTCGTGGGGGGTGAAGAGCTCACTGTCCAAGTTCATGGACAACGCCAAGCTATGGGGAAGCGTGGTCATGCTTGAAGCTAGGCTGCAGATACAAGCAGACCTAGATAGGCTTGCAAGATGGGCAGACTGGAACCAAACTAAGATAA
>NW_017729013.1:6008505-6009631 GCF_001723915.1 Gavialis gangeticus | reverse complement strand
TGTGAGGCTTAGTTTGCGGTACACCTGCCGAAAAGGTTGGCCCCCATTAGCCTAGAGAAAACAAATAAGGTCTCTTCTAGGCCTCTCTGCAGGTCCTCGTGTATACATGTTTAACAGTAAGACTTCTGGCTATTACCTGCTCTTCACTGTAAGGGGAACAGCATTCATGACCTTCAGTCTTGTCTCTACAGATAACGCCTTGCATGGGAGGGTTGGCACTGGTTTTTCTCATTCTGCTAATCCCTAACACAACCCAGAGAACAGCTAAAGGTTTTGGAGGGCAAAGCATCACCAACACAACCCAGGTAGCAGCCGAGAAGCATGAACCACACAGCAGTGCCCACACAACCTGGTGCAAAGATGTCAAATCACTTGGCAAGAAGTAGGTAATCATAGTTGCAAATATTGCTTATAGCCCAAAATAGTTGTTAAACCAGTAGGCAGTGTGATTCTGGATCCAGATGGCAGTAGTGTCCCACAAGCATTTGTTCTGTACTTGAGTGCTATAGTACATGCTGCAGGGTATGTAGGTTGCCTGAAGCCCTCGTAATTAATTTCCCTGCTTTCGTAATTACTGGGACACTACAAATGAGATTGAGGAGTGACTTTTTCTCCCTACATATGTGAAAAGGAAGAGGCAAAGCTGCTAGCATCTGGGGGTAGGGAAGGCAAATGCCTGGTTCCCCTTTTGTTCTAATTTAAAAATAGGCCTGACTCATTCCAAGCCCTGTTGTGGATGCAGTTTAAATCCTGATCCAAATCTGCCACCAAACTGGGCCTCTAATTCGTAGGTGATATCTGCCCCACAATTGCAGGTAGAATACAGAGTGTAGACTTACCTGCACCAGCTCATGTACCACGAAGCTGCAGCAGCACAGGTTTCATGGACAAAGTCCTACCAGACTTGTACTGCCTAGACAGAAGCAACTCTTATAAGTCTGTATGGTGCAAATCTACCCGGCTTTCTGTCTGCTATTGAGGTTTCAGATAAATGAGCTATTGGAGAGTAATGGGGCCTTCAGATTATATTCCCATAACACCACATGGTGATAACATCAAACACAGATAATCATCAGGTGAGTGCCAGTTGCTGAAATCTTCCAAGGCTGACTTCCAAGCATACTTC
>NW_017729013.1:5992761-6003505 GCF_001723915.1 Gavialis gangeticus | reverse complement strand
CAAATCTACCCGGCTTTCTGTCTGCTATTGAGGTTTCAGATAAATGAGCTATTGGAGAGTAATGGGGCCTTCAGATTATATTCCCATAACACCACATGGTGATAACATCAAACACAGATAATCATCAGGTGAGTGCCAGTTGCTGAAATCTTCCAAGGCTGACTTCCAAGCATACTTCCAGTTGATAATATGTACCCTAGGGTGAGGACTGAGGGAGATGGCAGCACCAATCCAATTGTTATGTTGGGCGGTAACCCATCTGATTTCTCCTGTTCTGTACTGGCAGAAATAGCATGTTCCTTGTAATGATGATTTAACAAAAGTCTTTGCAGAGTAGAAGGCATTTGCTGCCCTGCATATCTGACAGAAGCAAGGTTTGCCCTTGACTACACTTCTTCCTGGGCATTTGTTCATGTGAGAGGCTCCAGGAGGTAGTAAATAATTGCAGCTCCCACTTACCTGCACGCACAGCCTTGGGAATGCCAAGCCTGTTTTTTTTTACCACCAAACAGCCATCTCTGAAAAGTGCCCAGAGGAAGATGGGTCTGAAAGCATCAGCAAAACAGGGCCAGAAGGAAATCTGGATCTCACTTGTGTCCTTAATAGTAATCAACATGCTGTTAAGTTCTGCATAGGCCCTGTGCCGATAACCCCTTTCATGATGCTGTCCTTGTGGGTTCTTCCTAAGCTGTGTTGGATCAACAGGTTTTGGGCAATCTCATATGATGTTATATAGCCTGCTACACTACTTCATGGCATTGTGGCCAGAATTTGCAGGATGAGGAAGTGCATTTGTGGAGCAGTTGTGCAGCCATGCCACAACATGCTCACCACTTCAGCTTTGGCACCAGGCTAAAAAACAGAACAGCCGTCCACAAGGTGGCACTGTTGACTTGTATGAAGCTCACTTGTACAGTTCTCAAATTGCGACAAAGAACTTAATGACCTGGCAGCATGCTGACATTGTAGTTTTGCTTTCAAAGCCTACCTGTAACTGCCTTAATAAATCTTGGCAATAAAATATACAAGAGGCTAAAGTTGAGCTTTCACATTAAGGAATCAATGGGTCACACTCCTGCTGTTGCTGTCCTACTTGGTCTGAGTATAGCATCTGTTCTCATCATAGATTTTTGTGATCATGATTTTTATGCTTCCTGAAATAACATCCTTTTGCTCAAAGTATTTCTCAAAACTCTGATACTTGTTTCTCCTGATCTGGCAGCTGGAGTTTCATCTGGTCCACATTGGGTTTTACAACTGTGGCGTTTGTGACTGGAGTCCTGGGATTCTGGATGCCGGCGTTTCTATACAGGGCTGAACTCCTCCGTGGCATTGTCTCTCCATGCCTTGAGGAGCCATGCATGTCCTCCAACAGGTGAGGTGTGCTTCATTCTTGAAAGCTATAGAAAATGTATGCAAGAACACGATGTATTTCTTAACCCCAATGGTGGCCAGGGGCTCTAAGAAAAGGCTAGGGTTGGACTGTGAGCAGTTATGGGGAAGGTATAAGGTACTGGTATTAAAAGAGATCACTGAGGAATGCTATGATCACCTTAAGGAATGCTGTGAGTTTATTGTTTTAGATTCATACTGTAAATGAGCTGGTGCCCTTTTCTTGAAGGTTCATTTACCTGGTGAGATGCTACTAGTCCTTCAAAAAAGGCAGTTTACACTGTAGCTTCTCAGTCTGTGGAGAAAGGCCTAGCTAATGGAAAAGAAGGTCCAAGTTTGAGAGCTCCCTTGACCTCCTAGATACATACATGAAAGTCACCTGACCCCATAGAATGGATAACTGTCACCACCGCATGATGGGCTGTGCTTCCCTCCTTCATAGACCCTTTGGGAGTGTTTATTTTTTCAGTGCTTGACCCTGGCCCCTCACTCTTCAGCAATGGAAAGCTGCATAGGTCTGCTACTGAAAAACTGGATTTCTTGGCACCCTGTTTCTTACTGGCTTCTGCTAGTAGGTCCAAAAGAGCTCGAGCATTGGTTGGAGATGTAACTCTAACAGGAGCTGTGGAACCATCAGATTTTTGCAGCAACTCGTAAATCTTGTCAAAATGAAGCACTGTATAGCTGAAATACAGTATTCAGGGACATTTGGGTAAACAATAAAGAAAAGCCTACTCTCACGTCTCGTCTATCTTGGCTAGGTTTGTTGAGTTATGGAAGCCCCACTTGGGCCTGGCCTCAAGGGAAGGGGCCCAGTGTTCTGCAGCAAAACCTGCTCTGTGTGTAGGGGAGATGAAAGGGGAAAGCTCAGTTGAGTCACCCTGCATTTGAAGAAACAGCTTCTTGTAGCAGTATGCTCCAGTCTCTTTTCTTTGTCTCAGGTTCCAGTCTTGCTGTCTTTCTGTGTCCTGACACAGAAAGTTAAACTAGTTTCCCCATCCATCTCCAAAAAGTCTTCTTGGCTTGTCTAGTGGTGGTTCTTCCAGTCTATCTACCAAGTAGTTTTCAGATAACTTGCATCTCCCAGGTGACTTGCAACCTTCAAGCTGCAAGTTCTTGATAGTCCATTTGCAGCAGCCTCAGCATACCTGCACGGCTCATCCTTCATTACGTTCTTTTGTCTCTGGAAAGAGACTAATTGCTTTACACTAGATGGACATTAAAAGTGAGTAGGAAAACTTAATCACATACTTGTTACAAACCTAAAATGATATTGTCACAAAAAACCCACAAACCACGAGATATGTGCGAGTGTTGGATTGTGGGAAGAAGGGAGAAGTCATCTAAATGTTCTGGTAAAAGATTACTCAGTAAAGATGAACCTGAGCACGAGATTCATTGTCAAAGTTGAGGGGAATTAAGCCCCCATCTGATGATACCACAGCAGTGAGAAGGGAACAGAGGTTATTGAATCTGAACCTGTTACCAAGTGGCCGGGTTTGAGACTGGAGTCACACTAACAGGTCTGAGCCATCTGGCACAGCACCCTAGCACTCTGCCTCAAAATTGGGTACCTTCTATCAGTCAGTAACTTGTCTATAGGCAGAACTGTGCTAGAGAGGAATAGTCAGGTACAGATATTGATATACAGGTAAAATATCTGGTACCTTTTAGAAAATTGTGTGTGGTGTCAAAAGGAGGCAAAGGATCTGCAGCTACATATAGCAAGGGAGCTGCAGAAAAGAGGGTCCTGAGGTAATTCTTGTCTGGCTTTTAATTGATTTTTGACATTCTTGGAAGCCTCTTGCCCTCAGCACGGAGGAAAACGTTCTCGGCCTTCTACACTGAGAGTAGTAAAGTATGCTTAGTACAGCTCTTAGATGCAGCAAGCACTCAAATACGTCCCAACGTCTACACGCTGAATGTCCATTCTCTGTGCACGTGGTCATAAATTCCTTTGTTTTTTCAGGGTATTTTGAGGGGCAGCAGATTGCCATGTTTTTTATCCTCATGGTGGGAAAGAAGGGTTCAGAATATAGAGGAAAAACAAACCAGAAGAGCTTTGTTTATCTCCTTGGGTAGCATAGAGAGACTAGGGGAAGCTATATTTAAGCAGGCTGACAGTCTCTGAACTCAGAGCTGGAGGTATTGGACAGTTTACTGGCTAGTTCACCAGGAGATGATGGCAGCAGATCAGAACTTCAGTACATAACTATTTTTGCACTGGCCAATCCTAGGACAAGCTTTGGTAGTGAAGTCCAGCCTGGAGAAACCTGCCCAGTTTCAGATAATAGGCATACTGATGTGAGAGTTCATGAATTGTCACCTGCAGGTACCCACCATATCTTCTCTACTAGTGACTATTTCTGAGGAACTTGTTTTGCTGAGATGCTAGTCCCATTTTGCTTGTTCCAAGCATAAGATGCAGTTTTATTTTCTAACTCGCATTTTGGATGATTTGATGATAATGATATTAGAGTAAATGCTACCTTCATCGAAGTAAAAGACTGCCTGACATTTACTCTTATCTCACATACTGCATTGTATGCTAAGGTTTTCTTTTCTTTTTTTAAACTGTCATGGGAGCTAATGCTAAGGACCTCATATAGCTGGTTACACATATTTTTTGGTGGAGTGGCATAAAGGGAAATATCAGATTTACATCTGCTAGTGCTTGGATTTTCAGGGTGCTGCACATTCCTGGATTTCCCCAGTGATACTTTAAGCATGTCTGAAGCTGATTAACAGCCAGAGGGGATGACTCTTGCTTAAGGATCAGTCTTGCAGCACCTAGGCTCCCTGGAAACAAAAATTCAACCTGCAGCATAGCTGACTCAGCCCTTCAGATACCATGCAGTTTATGTACAGGTCTTCACACGGAGACCTTTGCACAGGTCAGACAAGTACTTGGGGTTCTCAGATGCTTAAAGACCCCTGGGCAACCTAAAGAAGAAAATTCTCTCTCCACAGCTTGGCTTCTGTACTTCTTTCTCTCTACATATTTTGTTGTGCCCTCTGATGGACTAATGCTAGGCTGCTTCTGATTTCAAACTTGACTCTACCTGGCAGAGATGTTTGTAAAAGATTTGCTGGTTCTATGCATACTACAAGAATTATTACTAGTTATAAATTAGAGGATTGAGGGTGGTGAACTTGTAGTAACCTTATGCTTTGCCTAGTGCCATTGGATTATTTTTCCTACTAATTCTACAGTGAAGTAGTGAAGTGATAATGTCCAGTTATCCAGGAGGCACTGGAAGAGCCAGTACACTGCATCAGTTTGATCACTACAAATGCAGTTGCCCCTGCCCTGGGCTAGGGATAGAAATTACACATAAACCAGTTCAGATCTATAACACAACAGAAGTCCAGCGCACATAAGCTGCTTGCAAAATGGCTGAAACTGGTTTAAGATAAACCTGGGTGGATGTAGTATCAGACTTAACTGATTTAGGTTAAATTGGTTTATTGAACTTCTGTCTCAGATCCCCCCCCGATTCAAGTTAACTGGCAGTCTTCCATCATGCCAGTATGCTTTGCATTTCCCCTGCAAACCCCACCCCTCACAGGGTGGGTGAGCTAGCCTTGCCCCAAACTGTCTGCTGCAGCTGAGCAGGGAGGTGTGCTGTAGCACCCCCCGGCTTCTGGCCTGGGCCACTGCAGGCATGTGGCTGCATTTCCAGAATCAAAAATGAATGAATGTCTGTTCACTTAGGCTGCTTGCAGATGTGGAAAAAAAATGTTGCTTTACTTTAAACTTGGTGCGCTTCCACGCTGAGCCCAGCACATGCCCAGAAGAGGCAGCACCTTATTTGCACCAATGTCTGTAGAGATTGAACACCTTAGCTATTCAATCAGCTATTAAATACAAGTACCAAAAAGCCCCATTGAAGTGCCCATTCTATACAAAAGCTGCAGAGTTGGGTCAAACTAATGCACTGCTGCTTCTAGCAAAATGCATTCTGTTTTGTTTTTTATCCACATTTGTCATTGCCCTTGTTTATCAGTTCAGTCTATACAGCTTAGACGAACCTGTGAAGATTGAATTGATTCAGTCTCGGGCTTTTTGACTATCTGTACTTAGCCCTAGAGTTAAGGTGAACTGAAAAAGTAGGGTTCAGCATAAAGCTATGGACCTTGTTAAAATATATTTAAAGGTTCATGTTCTCAGAACTCTCCTTTGCCCCTGTTTCCACTCGGATGAAGAAGTTCATGATGTGTTCAACAGTGACTCCATAGTCTTGTCTTGCTTTGTCACTGGAATCTCATTTGGGACTGTGGGGATGTTGAGGGGCAAGGAGCCCCTTAGGAAGCTAATGAGGGTACATGCTTTCTTGATGAGGGTACTGGCTATTTCTGATGAGGATGTCAGCTCTTACAGGCCTACAAAAGGAACCCAAGTGGCATTTGAAATCCCGTGTTGTGAAAATGTCCCATGCAGTTTCAGTTGGATAGTTACTTAATCTACTCCGAGCTGCTCTGAAAAGTAAAAGCTGTTTCCAGCAGTAGAAGTTAGTCTGGCCAGATGGGTCACTTGAGGATTACAACTCTTACGCCAGCATGTTCCAGCGTGATGAGAGCCCTTCCAAGGGAGTGGATTGTGAGGCCAGTAGCCCCATCTCTACTGTGGGGGTAGGAGTAGGTATACGTAAGGAAGTATCTTAGTTTACTGGACTGGCCAGGATGGCTGGGGGCTCCTTTAAGTCGCTGGTTCTTTCAGACAGCTCCTACTAGCAGAGACCCCAGTGGGGTTTTATTCGTCTTTTGAGGGCATATATGTTAACAGCTGCTCTGCAGGAAAACATCTGCTTTGAGTGGGCAGGAATCAAGAGCAGAAGTGTAACTTGCATGCTTCAGTAATGTAGCCTTGGATAGAAGGGATTGGGATACCCGGATAAAACAGAGCCCACATTGGATTATTTTTTCCTATAACCCTAAGATTAGTGTCACAACTAACTGACCACTAATAATGCATCTTTTCCTTAATATACCCTACTCACCGCATCCCTTTCCTTTACTACCAGCTTAATATTTGGAGGAATTACTGTTGGGACAGGAATTTTTGGAGTCGTCACTGGGGCAGAAGTTGCAAAAAGATGGAGGAAGATTAACTCCAAAGCTGACCCTCTTCTCTGCTCCATAAGTATGTTCATTTCTGCTCTGTTCCTCTACGTGGCAATCATGGTGGCCCAGGAAAACATCATAGCTACTTACGTGAGTGATGAGACCATCTGTCCGCAACAAACTGCTTTGCAGGATATTGTGGGTGGGTTGACGTGGCTGAACTGGTTCCATTTCATTACCTGCTTACAGTGGCTAATGCCTGAGCACATAGCACTAAATTGGTCTGCACTTCATAGGGGCAATCCAGGGACCTTAGAGGCCTCAAAGTGTAATGCCTCCCCCTTAGTTGGAGCAGGCAAATACCTGATGGAACAGGGAAGTATTGCAGACTGGGAGTAGCAGACTTCATAGACTGAACCAGTGTACTGAAGATGATGATGAGAAATTCAGGCACCATAAGTTTGGACAAGTGCTGAAAGGTTGCGTTGGACGCTCGGACATGTGACAGAAATTGGCCGATTTTGCAAATTAATTGCATCACATTGTACATGTGTGGGGGGTTTTTATGATATAAATGAGGGGGTCTTGATCCTTCCCTCCACCGTAGTGGTGCCCCCCAGGGCTGCTTGAGCGAGCAGTTAGCATATGGGTGCTGCCTGAACTGGGGCAGTACCTGCCTACTATCAGCCCACCCTGGCAGCCCAGGGGGGTGCTCCTGCCGCCACAGAAGGAAGAACTGCCCCCCCCCACCTCAGTCCAGGGGCCACTCAGCCCACCAGCAGCTCGCCCCCCTGCCATGGGAGATGCAGGCAGGCTTTGTGGCAGGGGCAGGGAGGAAGGATCAGGCCCCTCGCTGTAACAGTGCTGGAAGCTCCTGAGTTGAATTAGTGGGATTTTAATCGTTGGAATTAAAAACCCAGCATTTTGGTTTGGGGAACTAAGCCCCTGTCATGTGTACAAGTACCCATTATGTTTTAGTTGAGTGAAGTGTGGCTGTCCCTTCCTCCACAGGTGCAGTGAGGAGCGAGCTCTAATAGAGTGGCTTCTGGCATTTACAGCTCTTGTGTCTGTTTACTGCCAGAACACTTCAAGATTTGTGTGCTTGGCAGTGTAAGATGAACACAGTTCCTGCTTTTTGAATAATTTAGCCTTCAATTTGGGTGTCCAAAATCACTAGTTGCTCTTGAAAACTTAAGCCCACAGTGATGTAACCAGAAATGTAAACAGTGTGAATATTGTTCTCAGTAAAGGGAAATGCAGAAACCTACCAGGAGTGATGAGTAGCTGCAGGAACTCTCAGCAAGGAGTAAGTGAATGCAAACTGTATTTTAGCCATAATTTGTTAACAGCCATGAAAAGACTCCGAACCTTTTCCAATGTACCCATGAAAAGACTATGAGCCTTTTCCAGTGCATCTTTTATTCACCGTTACCAGTATTAACATAAATAATAGGATCCAGGAAGAGTTAATGATAGTAATCAACACGTCAATTCAAAAGGAGTACTTTCATAGCTCCTTCTCTTCTAAAAATAACATTATGCTAAAGGAAAACCTCTTTGAATCTTCAGGAGCATGTTCTCCATGAAAGGCCATCCAGCACTGATGGATTTTTCAGGCCCACAAATCCAAATGTGGTCTTTAATATGACATAATTTTTTTTATTAATGTGTGAAGAGTCAAATAGCAAAGTGTAATTATCTCAAGAATTTGTACTTGTCCTTTGTAGGAATCACTCTCAAATCCTCATGCAGTCCTCCCTGCACCCCAGTACCTTTTGTGCATAAAAGTATTGCACACGAGCATGGTTTCATATTCCACTAACTTCCACAGTTAAGATGATTCAGCCAGCATGTTGTAGCATCACATTTTGTTCCCTTGTCCTTGATTAGGGATGATAGCATGAAAACCCACTCTTTTTTTAAGAGTTTGTCTCCTTCTCTTACTTATGAGACATCAAGTGATGACAAAGCTTTGTGAGGTGAACATCCTAATGAACAAAAAAGCTTTTTATGTATAAAAACATCTTTGAAGGGGCTGGTGGTACAAAAACCTCTTTGAAACCCACTCCCTTCTTAAATGTATATTGGCAGAATCCTTCCTCGAGTAATTAAATCCATCTCAGAGTAGGATGTGGGTCACCATGGTCTCAATGTCTGTCTTTTCCCTTCTTCCCTTGCCCCCACCCCTGCCTACAAAGGGTCAGTGGGTTTCTTAAATGCTCCAACTTCTCTGGATTATATTGGCTCTTTGTTGCATATTAGAAAGGCTGGATCAAGCATGAGCGGTGGGTTGTAATAAATTCTATGTACTTCTTACCTGTTTCTTATTCTTTACAGCCACCTGACTTGTTCCCTTTCCTGGTGCCTGTTATGTCTGTGTCTCTAAACTATATCTGACATGAGACATAATGGTGTGTGAATGAGGGTGGAGTGCCAGCTGGTGCATTTGACTTGAAGGTCCCACTGAAACAAAGCTTTCAGCAGTGGCAAAAGCTGTCAGAGAAACTGGCTTTCCCATCATAGTTAATTCAGCCACACTGAAGGTAGCAAACTTGTCCCTACCACAGTGCATGTGACGGTAACCAAGGCAAAAAACCGCATGTTTCACATAATTTCCAAAGGCAGTGCCTTCTGGATCTAAATAAATGATGAAGGCCGTGTTGGCTGGGTGCAGCTGATAGAGCCATATCAAAATTGAGGTATGCATTCAAATAGGCAAGAATCTTTCTGTGGAAACTAGTGTGGCAGCTGGTAAAAGATGTTTCTCTCCTTTTGTTATCTATATTATTCAGTAGTTCTCTGCTGCAAAATTACTCTTGGGAAGTTTGTTCCCACAAAGTTGTAACCAAGTTGGTGGAATATTTCACAGTCTCAGAAGAGGTTCTGGTTGGTTTGCTTGGAATTATTTATAAAATAGATATAACTATCCAAAACTGTAAATTTTCTGTAGCCCGGGTAGTACTCAATTATGTACTCCCCTCTCCAATTGAAGGGAATGTTAGCCCAGCAGGTGCTCTGTGGGGTGAAACTGCCTTTTGCACACAGTTTCCTCCTTCCCCTATAAAGTGGGGACACATCTTAAGACTTAACAATATACAAATGTATTAACATATAATCAGAGTTAAAAATGGAACATATATAATAAAGACATGGGAACTATCTGCAATATATATACATACATACACACACACACACAACTCTATGCAAATACTTTGGGTGCAGGTGAGGGATCTGGGAAACAAAGGGTCTCCGTAAACATCATGCAGTCTTATTCTCTAGTGAAATACTAATCTGCAAAGCATGAGGCACAAGTTCACAAAATAGGAGGCGCAGGGTTTACAAAATATGAGACCCAGGGGGGAATAAACAAACAATAACAATGCCCCAGGAGAAGGAGGAGCCCTAGATGAGACGTGGGGAGCCCCACATACCCCAGCTGCCCCTTTAACAAACTTAAATATCCCAGTTACTCATCATGGGAGGAAGACCCTTCTTCCCTGTAGAAATCCCCTTCCCAGGCAACTCACGACTCCTCCAAGAGTCCGGTGAGGCTGTCCTTGTCTTCCGGTGTGAGGTGTCTCTCCCCTTGGCAGGGGGGCCTCAGCTGCTTTGGGGCTTTCCTGGCCTCTGGCCTGCTTGGGGACCTGTGCATTGCTCTCTGCACCATTGGCCCTGCCTTGTGCCAGGGGTTGGAGACCCAAGCCGCCTGGTGTGGCGCCAGGGTCTCGGTCTGCTCCCGGATCGTCCATGCACTGACTGTGTATCATGTACCCGGCCCGTGCCAGGGGTTGGAGACCCTAGCTGCCTTGTGTGGCTCCGGGGTCTCGGTCCGCTCCTGGACCCTCCATGCACCAACCTGTGCACCAACTGCCTGGCCTCCTGCCAGGGGTTGGAGACCCGAGACACTTCGTACAGCTCCCAGGGTCTTGGTCCCTCTCGGACTCTCCGTGCACTGCCCGTACACTGACTGCCTGGCCTCGTGCCAAGGGTTGGAGACCCAAGCCGCCTTGTGCGGCTCCCAGGGTCTTGGTCTCTCTTGGACCCTCCGTGCACAAGCTGTGTACCAAGACAGGGCTGGGGGGCATGGCTGCTTGCTGCTCCCCATCCAGTGACAAGTCTTCAGGCTCTTCCAGGGCAAAAGCCCCGCCCCGCTGGCCAACTCTCCCAGCTCTTCCTTGCCTTCGTCCCTCAATGCAGCCACCCATGCGCCGGGCACGCTGCTCCTTAATTCCCTTCGGGGGCTTCTCCCCTAGATTGCAAATGGAGCAATCGGGGGGGGGGGGGGGGG
>NW_017729013.1:5990805-5992693 GCF_001723915.1 Gavialis gangeticus | reverse complement strand
GGGGGGGGTTAGTCCCCTCTCAGGTCCAGCTCTTCACCTTGCCCCCCAGTTGGGGTAGGGCAAACCTCTCCCCTGCCCTCACCTGATTGGTGGGAACGCCCCACTAATCACTCGGAGACCTTGTGAGATGGCAAGCTGGGCTGCTTCAGGCCAGTTTGCCACATTTCTAAAGGTGATGCATGAATATTGCTGCAACAGCAAGTTCTGTCTCTGTAGTGCACTGATATTTATGTTTTGAATATTGGGATTAAGTGGGAGCCAGGTTATTCTTAGGGTTAACTCAAGCTAGGTTCATCTTCAGTCTGGCACAGTTCTGGAGTTAATGGAGTTTGCTCAATTAAAGGCAAATTTTGAGTCAATCTGCAGCTGCTCTCCACTCTGATAGAAGCAGCTGCAATTCAGCAAGATCATCTCCTACTCGGACCTCTTAGGTACCTTCCTTTCATCTTAAAGATGATGACAGCAGTGGTGGCAGACTGCCTTGCAAACTTTACAGGCTGTACCCATGTACCAAAGCAGACAGTGGCAAATCTGTGGTTTACATGTGGTATCGGTTTCTTGCCCAAGTGATTCATCCACATCTCAGTTAGGAAAGGGGCACTATTTAAACTTTTAAAAGGTTGGTTTAAAGGGTAGTCTGACATGTCTTCCATAGTTATGCTGTTGGAAGTGATTTAGCTCAGATGCAATTTCATCACCTGCTTTATTTTTTCATCTGACAACATAACTAGCAAGCTGGCTGCCTCGACATATTTATGAATATATTCAGAGAAAAAAATACTGAGATTTTTACTATGCTCACGTAAAATCCCTGCAAGACAGACAATTGGAGCACAAATCAGTTCTTGTCCAGGACCCTCAGTGAAGAAGTAAGGCCTTTTCTTCAAAGCTCCTAATATCAAGTTGAACTGCAGCCTCTGCATTGTAGACAATTGTAAGGCTTGGAATCCTCTGGGTTGTCAAATATTCTTCCATTTCCCCTCAACCAGAAGTAAATAGACAACAGGAGTTGACATATTGCTGGAATCTAATCAGGGGAAATTTTAAAAGGACAAAGATGATGATAGATTTCCTTTAGTTCAGTGTGCTGTGAAACAAAGTACTTCCCCAAACACTGTAGTACAGCTGTTGCCATAAAACAATGCCTAGCAAGGTTGGAACCTTTATTAAGACATACAGATAGGGGATCACATGTATCCCTGGTGTAATTCCTTTGACTTAGGTTGTTAGAGGATGGATAAATCTAGCCCATCATGTGCGGCAAACAGATGTGTTCTGGTTTCACAAGCAACTGCTGTAATACATTTATTAGTCAGTTTGGAGGCCAGATGAATTATTAGCTGCTTTAAGATGTGACTGACTTAGAGCAGAACATTTTTTACTTGCATTTAATGTTGATCACTAAAACAGCATCTAGGCCTTTACATGAGTGTCAGGTAAGAATAGAGATCGCCTATTCATGGCAATAGATGGGACCATTATTCTGGAATCTAACCATTCATCCTTCTAAAACCAGTTGAATTCTGTTGCTGACTGTGAACCAAACAATAGCTGCATGTTCCTCTGGGTTTTTTTCTTTACTGCGACACATATGGAACCAGCTTCCAAGTGAGGTGGTGCAGGCTCCCACCCTGGGGGTTTTTAAGAGGAGGTTGGATGACCACCTTACTGGGGTCATTTGACCCCTGTGCTCTTCCTGCCATGGCAGGGGGTCGGAGTAGATGATCTGCTCAGGTCCCTTCCGACCCTAGAAACTATGAAACTATATTCAAAGGTGTATAGAAGTCCTCTTAATTATTGGATTAGGTCTGACTTGCCACAAACAAATGTGATTGCCTGTAGATTTAATGGAACCATTCCCCATATAAATTTAGACTAATGGCTTGAG
>NW_017729013.1:5975475-5985805 GCF_001723915.1 Gavialis gangeticus | reverse complement strand
AGGTGTATAGAAGTCCTCTTAATTATTGGATTAGGTCTGACTTGCCACAAACAAATGTGATTGCCTGTAGATTTAATGGAACCATTCCCCATATAAATTTAGACTAATGGCTTGAGAGGTCTGAGGCTGCATTGAGGAATAGCTGAAGCAGTAGGGTGCCCTTAAATAATGCATGGTGGTTTCTCTGGGCAAACATTACTTGCAGGATCTAGTCTCTTGGTCTTGGGCAGAGACTAAGTATAGAGCATTTAGTGCAGTTGGATGGCTGAGCTTACACAGAGTATGACACGCTGCATTATACCATAAAGTGAAACATAACATCAATTTGAATTTTAAGATAGATAAATATCCTGTCTACGTGTATTTGTGGATATATCTATGTATCTGCAGCTTTATATATTGCAACCCACAGCTAGTTAGGGAAATATTTTTCCACTTGTACCTAAAGCTATCATCCATGCAGAGCCTTAAAATGAACTTTGACGGCTTAAGGCAGAATCAGCACGATTCACAGAACAAAAGAGACTTGAATTTTATTTCACCTTATATGAGGTGAAATAAGAGAAATAATTCAGTCATGATACAAACTACGAGAGTTGAATTCTAATGAGTCAAAAGGGCTAGTGCCTAAGCAGCAATGTGCTAGAAAACTTGCTTAGCCAGCATAGTTCACATCATTTCCACCATTTTTAACATTCTGGGCCCAGTTTCTCCCTGACTTCGTGAGATGAATTAGACACTTTTCTCAGTAGCTAGGTCTTGTGCTGAGGGAGGCCTGAAGGTGTATATTTACTTGGATTTTTAACAGACTTCTATTGTGCGGTTTGTCTTTCTATGATAAATGTGCTCCGCTTTTACATTCCTGTGCCATTTATAAGGCTTTGTCCTACTCTGCTGCCTTTCAGGCTAGTATCTTCAGTTACTTTATACTCAGCATCACAAAGTCTATTGTAAGGGGGATAGGTGGTATTAACCAGTTAATGCCCTTTGCAGCCTGTAAAATGTGGATAATGACTTGCTGTGGGCCATACTCTCAGCTGTTGGTAAAATTGCTCCTTGCTGTCGCACACACCGCATGGAGCTGGCAGAAGTATGTGCCTAGGAACGTGCTATGCCAGGGTTGTAGTAGCAGCATTTGTAAGTATAGACAAGGTCTGGGACTTGTTTTCCCCTTCAGTTGGATTCAAACTACCTGTCACTGTCTTCCAGGGGTCCCAGGAATTACCACTATCTTTGTCTTCTCCATGCTTTGCTTTTACTTGTGATGTTTCTTATAGGCTGCTGCAGTTTTCATGAGATTTACACAACTGAAGTTCAGACTGGCAGTCCTGGATACTCCCTCCCTTTCAGTACTTGTCTGCTCCATCAAATTGTAGTGCTTCTGAGGTATCGAGTTCTTTAGTGAACAGTGCTGTATTTGAGTCTTTGTGGTACCAGTGAAAAGAGAAAACAAAGTATGTGTCGGATACACAATTAGTTAAGCCTGCCCATGGGATAATTGGACTGTGGTACCTTTGGGATGAAGCAGTAAAGGGCTAGTGTCCTCAGTGGCTTGCACAGGTCCATGGTGTTTTGTGGTTATTGCCAGGTGCCTTGGCAGTAGGATGAGCTCTGTGCTATTGCTACTCATGGTAACAGATGTGTTTCATTTTTTTGGCCCAAAGTGCTGTAATGCAAGCATGTATCACTTGCTCGCCAGCTAAGGTTGGCACGTGTAAGCATTTCTGTGCAGTTCATGGGATGAAAGGCCCCACGTGGTCAAAAACTGAAATTGCAAAATTCCAACATGTGCAAAGGCAGGGCACTTGGCTCAAGTGGCCTCTCCTTGACTTCCGTGATGGTTGGACTAGGCACATAAACCCAAGGCACTGACACTTACTGAACCAGGGATTAAGTGGATAATATTAGCCACTGTCTTGCAAATCTCTACCAGTTCTGTTGATCTAAGTTTCATTCATCTATTTTGGGTTTATCATTAGAAGTCTTGAGGCAAAGTAGAAAGCTGCTTCATGAAGAATCTTGAAATGACATAAGCCTGTGTCCTAGATAAAGCTGTCACATGCTCCTGGTTTTCAGCAGAAAAAGGATGGTTTAGGATTCAAACCCAGATCCAATAATGCAACTGGCCCTCATACCAAATGGGCCACCCTTAAGGCTCTGACACTCATGGAAAGAGTCAAAATTAGATCTAAATGTTGTGATTAGAGCCCATCCCCAACAACAATTATATGACAACGGCTGGGCTTCAGAGGCTGATGAGGTGGAAGTAATTTGAACTGAGTGAAGAAAAAAGATCGTCTAACTGCTTCTGCCCCCTTTCAGATCTGTATGCCTGGCTAGATTGCAAACTTTCCCTGGCTCCCTAGGTTATGCAAAGTACCCAATGCACTTTGAACAATAAACCTTCAGTGACACAAGACCTAGCATCTGAAGTCTAAAAACTGACCCTTTGGATAATGGACAATGGCAGCATTTTTTATGTGGACTGCTAAGCCACCAGATATTAGACTAGGAAAAGCAAGCCTAAGGCTATATGTTTAATAGAAGAAAAAGCATCTCTTTGACTGATGTTCAAAGCACCTGTATGGGCCTGACCTTTGTCGTCTCTTATCTGAGTTACAAATGCACCTTGTCCCAATCCTTGCAGCTCCAGGCTTTACCAGTAATGCTGGTTTTATCTTGGTGTTTTTACTCATACACAAATGGATTCAACTGTACCTTTTGGGAGAGTGGTAGGCAAGTGTGGTGAATTTACAGGAAGCTGAAACATTTGTTCCTGCAAGTAACAAGGTGTAAGCTTCAACAGAGTAATGCAAAAAGCAGGTTCCATTGTCTTGAAACTGGCTTTTCTAATGATCCCTGTTAATATGCAAAATGAGCTCTGACTAGAAATGTGTTCTAGGCCCCTTAGTGCCATGAGGAATTGAGGATCAAGGATGAAAATTACCTTTGGTGGTGGGAAGATTGAAAAAAGAATCAAATAATACCTCTCTCATGCAAGCCCAACAACTTGAAGCGTTCCCCCTGCAGTTCTTCCAGTTTGAGGCTTTTCTTCATGGGCTGGTTTCCAATGGATGCCGTTCTGTTGGCTTGTCTTGTGAAACCTGCTTTAATACAAGCTGTTCTGGTCATATGTAGGTGAGCTAACCTCACCTCTGGCTTGTTGAAATCACTTCTGTGTAGAAGTCGTTGAGACAGAAACCCTACTGGGGTCCAGGCTGTAGAGGTAGAAAGTGGGAAAGAGGTATCAGTCCAGTTTATGGGACAAACAGACAACACAGAAGAAAAAGGAGTTGGTTGTAAAGGAGAAGCAGAGATTAGCGTTAGATCCCTGCTTCTTGGCAAACCCTTGATGGGTTCCCTTTGTGACTTGAGTAAACTTAAAATGACTTGCATCAGAAAGTGACTTCAACTCTGGAGATCTTTAAAAGCAGGCTAGACGCACACCTTCCTGGGATTTTTTGATCCCAGCAGTCTTCCCTGCCCAGAGCAGGGCAGCTGGACCCAGTGATCTCATGAGGTCCCTTCGAGCCCTAAACTTCTGTGAATTTGTGTGAATCCTGGAGTCCACGGTGCTAACCGTTGGAACCTATTCCTGTAAGTAAATTGTAATTCGCCTCCTATACTTAAGACTTCAGTCACTGCCTCTAGAGTCAAATGCTGTCTTCAAGAATTTGCAGCTTTGAAGGGTAACCAATGTCGTTTCTGGTACTCCACAAGAGTAAAAATTGCATGTTGCGTGGTTTTTATTTGCATTATTAAACACGCTTCAGTGGATTGGCAGGTAGAGGGTTAATGCTTTCCAAGACCACAGCTCTGAGAACTATAGGAGTCCAACCCCTCTTCTCACATGGCTGGGCTTCCATCTGTGATGAATTGAGCAATTCCCTCAGCACCCTAAGAGTGATGTGAGCCAAGCAGTCTAGGTTGGTTGTCTCTAGGAGCCACTTGCTTATTGGAGTCAGCCTCCTGGGAAGAGCCTTCTTACTGGAATACTTGACCCCTGTCTGTTAAGAGCCATTCTGTTCACTTCATTTAGAGGTCAGGTCAAAGGTTCATCTTTGAGGTCACATTTTTAAAATCGCATCTGACTGGGAGGTGCTTCTGTCTTCTAGGCTCTTGCTTTGCTCTTGGCTGGGTTCTGCAGGCGGTGAGCAAGAGTCACTTTTTTTCTGCTGTGGGTTAGGGTTTGGTAATGAAGACTTGTGATTCCTTGTTCTGGCTGTGCCACTGTGTAGATATGACAGTGAGCCAAACCACTTAACTTCTATGCTCTCGTTTCCTTATCTTTAAACTAAAAATGATACCTGGTAATCTTGCATCAGGAAGGTTTGCAAAGAGATTTACATGCATGACTACTCTGAGAATGAGTCAACCTCCTTTGAACGTGCCTAGCCACTTATACTTTTTTTGCTCTCGTTGCAGGTTTTAATTGCACTTGGAGAATTTTTTTTATCCTTAAACTGGGCCGTTGTGACTGACATACTATTGGTAAGTCCATCGTTCCTGCATGTGTATAACTTTTTTGCTTGATAACTTGATACTCTTCTCAGTCACGTGTACTAGTAGTCAGAAGCTCCTCAGTGCCTGTTTCTTATGGTACATATTTTGTTTCCTCGAAGAGTTTCACAGGTGGAATTCCATTCACACCAAGGGTATAACTCATCCATTCACACCAAGGGTATAACTATCAGAAAGTAGTGCCATGCAGAGAAACCAGAGCTAGCTCTGAATTAGTTAGTCTGGATGCTGGCAGCAGTAGAGCATAGCCATATTGCAAGAAGCAAGATGTAGATGCCCAAGTGCACTGTGGTATCGTTGACCAAGCTATACTGCTTTTGGTACTTGCCTTGTTCAGATCTAGCTTTGGTACCTGCCCAGTGCTGCACGGTGTCAGTGCCTGTCAAGTCTTCTGCAGAAGCAGGAGCCATTTCACAGCCCATATGCCAGTGCTGGTGCTGAAATGGATAGAGTAAGAGATACAAAATGAATAACTTACATTTCCCTGGAGATTTGCTTTGTTGAATCTTGCTTTACTATTCTGTCAACTACCAGGAAGTTTCTCTCCTAAACATGCAGTGCACACAGCTTCTAACATTTACAAATCAAATTCATGCACAGTGTCACACTGCTGAAGTGTTAGGAAAACAGTGAAGTTTACTAGACTATTGGTGGTTCCAGCAGTGACACCACAAGCTAAGGAGAGTAACAGTGAATATTACACTTGACTTCCCTAATCTATAACTCTCTTTGGAAGAGTGCTGTGAAAATCATGTGTCTCAATGTGTCTGCATCAATGAGGGACTGTTTTTTCTTTTTGTAATAAGGCAATTTTGAGGTAGTAACATTTTAATAATACTTTTTTTTTAATAGGACTTCCATTTCACAGAAGAATCTGGCTGCTTCTTTCTTGAACAGTAACTTTGCAGTTGTTACTTTGCTTTAATATGCAAAGCAGGCTAGATCTTACACAAGTACAAGAGAAGTATCCCTGGCATCACTATGGGTAGGGGTGCATGAATACCTTGCTGTAAAGTTCTGATTCAGTTAGTTTGTAAGGGCACCAAGGAGTAACACTATGCAAGATAGGTTGTTCCACTTTCACTGAAGGCTAAGCTACCTCAAATGTATTGCAGAGAGAGAGTGTGCGCATGAGCAGTTACCCTAGAGTGGTTGGTGTGCTCTGTTTTCACACCCTAATTACTGTTTTCACAGTAATGTACTTGTAGCTTTGCTTCTGGCAGTGTAACAGTGAACTGCATGTAACTTGCTCCTCTGGAAAAGTTGTAACACTAACCATTGGCACAATTCCAAAGGAAAGACTGTAATATTCTAAATTATTCATATCTAGGAATCCTCCTGTCGAAACACCATGCAGTAGTATCACATCCAGAGTCTATCAAAGTTACTGGGAGCCATTACATTCATTTCTTTCCATAAAAGGTGGGCATGACTGTCTGACCCAGAGACTAGAAGCTGTACATTACAAACTGTACCACACAGTAAAGAAAAGGACCCTCATCAAAATGATGATAAGCTCTGTAACCAGAAGCTGGATAGTACTGTAGAGAAAGAGCAGGAGTCACTTGGGTGTCTTTCATTCTATGCAGTATTTCTTATCTCAGAGATCCCAAATCCTCTTACAAATTTAGGGGTGATGTTGTGCAGTCCTTAAACGTATGCTTTACATCTGTATGACCTGTAGTTCAGATGTCATTATATGGCTTCGGTTTTTGATGCACAGCAATATAATGCATCAGTGTGGAATTACATAGGGCTAATTGGGAACCAGTATAGGTACTAGATGATGATGATGTATAGAAAAGGATTGCCATTTTTCTTGGGTGCAGAAGTGAGAATGCTTCAGTACTCTTAATCTGTCAATCCTTTAAAAAAAAGTACAGAGTCCCTAAACTCAGCCTTGACAACATAAAACATGCACAGCTCTACATTAAGGTTAGATCAAATTAGGCAAACACATGGGTCTAGAGTTTATCTACCCCGTGTCCTACCTTCTGCCTGATTTTTAGACTGACGTGGCTAACTACTTGCCTAGAGTATATTCCAAGATTTTGCAATATGACTGCCACTTGCATCTTTGAGATGAAAGAATAAAGCTACCAAATCAGAATTCAAAACTCTCCATCACATCACTGCTGAAATGGACAATTACGTCAGTCTTTCTTTAAATGGATCATATAATGGATACTAAATGGTACCACTTTCTGTCGCATGTCAAATTACAAAAAAAATCTACTTCATTAAATTGGAGTTCTAATAAAAAAAATCTGAAAGTGACCTTAATGAACTGGTTGTCAGCTCAGCTCTTTTTTTGCGGTCTACAAAGGGTCAAAAACAATTACCCTGTGAGACTGAAGAAATGTAGGCAAGGCTGGGCATAATCCATCAGAGAGACTCAAAGGTATTTTTTTTGATTGCTTTCTATTTCAGTTTACTCTATCAGTGTTTCTTATATCAATGGCACCAATTACTGTTACACATTTTAATTTTCTTCTTTTAAAGACCACTTACTGCTTCAGCATGAGGTTTTAAGTAGCTTTTAATTGAATCATACACTTTTCTCTGAACTTTAAACCTGGATACTAATAAGCCTACAAGACGTCCTTGCTACAGAGGAAGAGGATGCTTCAGTATTTTGCTTGTGGGATGTCATAGAGAGACAAAGTTCAGACCAACTAACAGCGTTAGTTATAAATGGGAAAACCAAGGCAGAGGATGATACTTAACTATTGTTAGTAGCAGTCTTGGAGTGGCACGAAGGAGCATTGCTGGTTAGAGCAGAAGTTACAAAGCTGATGACATTTCCTTTGCCCTCATACTTGTATCTCCCAGGGAGCAAGAAAAAAAACAGAACCTTTGACTTGTTAATGTTGTGCGCCTTCCCAGCCTCTTGCTTTGTGGAAAGATTCTAACTGAAAGATGTGTTTTGTACCAGTAGAGCAAAAGACTTGCCTGTAAATTAGTGCTTTGTTCTGAGCTGTATTAAACGTTGCAGCAGGTAACTTCTAGCAAGTATCAAAAAGAATGGTTCTGTGGGGAATCTTAATGATGTTCAGTTTCCCTACCGAATCTGCATGTGTTTTGTGGTGGACTCGTTACATGCTAAACATGGCTAATTGATGACATTGTGCTGGTTATACAGTGCTTCACTTGAGTGTCTTGGAACCTGTCTTCCATTGCACTGAGACTCAGAGCAGGTTCAGTGCACTGATGCTATTGTATTGGCTGAGAGGTGTCATAGCTTGCTCAGTAACCAGTTCATCCGTTGAATTTGTCTCGTCTGAACCAATGCGATTGCTGATGACATGGCTTGTCTTGCCATGAAAGTACCTTTTTATATGCCATGAAAGTACCTTTTCTTTTTCCCCACGTGGCATTGCTTTCCAGACAATATAGTTGGGCATTTATTTATCCTGCAACCTGTGGAGCTGCAGACAAAGGAAGATGCTGGCTGAATGATAAGCTTGCTTTTTCTTTTTGTGCTGTTACATCAAGATGCATTGCATGTAGCCAGCTCTGTGCCCCCCTTTTTGGCAGTTAATGTGAAGACAGCTACTGTACAACTGCATTCATAATACATATGTGATCTCAGAGGTACTGCAGCTTCCTTTGTGGCTCCAGTCTATCTGTGCAGAAGGCTGTATATACGGTCTCCCTCACAGGCATAAGCAAGCAGAGTAAACTCAGTGAAAGAAGAGGGGAAGCATGTGGAGCCTGGCCTTGTGCTTTGGGATGTCAGAGTATATATCTAAAGCCCTTGGCAGGTGAGAGTGAGGGAGATAATCTTAGTTGGAGGCTTTGAGTGAGGAGGTAGGGTGAGAACCAAACCAGGGCTGTGGGAGGTTGGTGAGAACCTCTCTGCATTGGGCCAGCTGGTTGTTTTTATCTGCTTGGTTAAGTGGCAGCTCTGCTGTGTAGTGGGTCTATGGGAGACAGCAGGATAGGGCCTATAAACTAAGACATTTTGTTTTGGGTTTCCCTGTCTATCAGGGACCATGTCCCAGGAAATGATTTTTTGCAGGCTCCCACCTGACACTGTGAGAAGGAGCAGGTGCCTGGGCTGCCACTTTTCATAGGCAGCATATTCTGGCACGCTGTTTAGAAGTTTCTAGGGTATGAGGCTTCATTTTGTTCTTTTTTGAACAAGAGCTATATTGCATTGAGTGCTAGCCGGAGGAAGAGCACTTGCTGAAGCAGTATGTGCTGTCGCTGGTACATTAGCCTGTACTGCAGCTAGTCAGGCTCGGAGAGAGCGAACTGCACAATTGCATAAAGGTGTTGTTTTGCCTGCTGAGCACATTCCTCACTTCCCTTCTTCCTTGTTGACTGTTTTTCTTAGCCACTATGCTCCAAAAGCTGCTTGTCATTTGACAGACTGGAAATCTGTTACCATTACTGCACTTCATAAAAGAATGGTGGTAGGTATGGGGTGGGTGAGAGACTTATCTCTGGCCTGCCTGTTCAGTAATTCCTAATATATTTTAATAGGGGAGAATTCAGTCTAAAGAAAAGGGAATCAATCTCTTTGCAGTAGCCAGAAGTAGACCAAATCTCCAGTCCGGGGGCCCACTGAGCCCTAATTCTGCTAGTCAGCTCTTTCTGTCCATCTGCCAGTAGAAAAGGTTTTCTCCAAAATCCCCGAAGCATTTCTGGGCAGTCTTTGCAAAGATAGCTCATGGGACGTGAAAACTTTATCCGAATACACTTGCCTCTGAGGGTGGCCCTGCCATGATAGGAATTAGAAATGTTGAGTGGTTTGAGTGGGCAGATGGCTGCTCTCCTGTGCCCATCCTGTGGGCAAATAGGACTTTCCAGATCCAATAATCTAGCCCTTGTCTCCAGCTATAATTGGCAAGAAATTGCACACAAACTAATTAGGTGCATCATGAAGGCAGTATTGGGGGCTGCAGCAGAAGGGCTGAATTTTTCTGGCGCTGGAACAAGTGAACTCAGGAACCAATCCCCGCTCACGGTATCCCTATTGATTGGATAAAGCAATTTAGGAATGTTCCTAATGACTAATACCCTCCCAGGAGCCAGTTGTGAGTAGAAGCCAATGGAGAGAGAATCGAAATGAAAAGGACCACAGTGTGACAGAGCAACTCTTCTGGTTTTAAAACCAGGTGCAGATTGTTAGAGGCAGGTCCGCTGGCATTTAATAAAGCTGTGTTGTACAGGACACTCCGGGTGGGTATGAATAGGATGCTTGGACACCCTAAGGTATTGAGTGACTCTTGTGTTCATGTACCCAGCTGCCTCCCAGTAGGGGGAAGAGCACAGACCTGTGGGCTAGTTCTAAAAGCTTCCTGCAGCTGGTAGCAGAGGGGAGCAGACCCCGGAAAGCTCCCACCTAATAAACAAGAAAATAGTTGTGCATCTGGAGAAACTATATTTTGTTAAAGCAAGGAATTGAACCTTGGCTCACTTCCAGCTAGAAGATCACTGGTCGTGGCTATGTTCCCAGCATTCAAACAGGTTCAAGCAAGTTCCTCCATGTAAATTTGTTAGCTGCGTGAAGGGCTCACCTTCATGTGGACTGGAAGAGAAATAGCCAAGTTGACTGTAATTCATGCCCTAGCTGTTTTTGGCATGCCTATGCATAGACACTTTAAGTGCCCAATTTAAATCTAAATAGAAATAGGGCACTTTTATCTTCCATGCACTAAAACAATGGCATGAATTAAAATGAGTAAAAGCAATGCTGCCTTTGCTGCCAGAAAAATGTGCATTTATTTCAAGACAGAAAACACGAGTGGGTTATCTCACTGCACAGCCCCACCAGGGGGGGTGCCTTGTTGGACCTAGTGCT
>NW_017729013.1:5963785-5975464 GCF_001723915.1 Gavialis gangeticus | reverse complement strand
TAGAAACTACGAAACTATAATCCTAGTGGAGAGAAGACACTGGCAGCTTTCACCATGAAGTATCTAAGCTAGGTTAACTGCCACTTCACGTCACAGTAGAAGCTTACCTGTGCCTTGGTCCGCATAGATTATACAGCAGGAGAGCCAGTGCATCTTAGATAACACACCTTTCCTTTGTAGCAAAGACGTGGCTTTAGTTACTCCATGCCCTGTTTGTGTAGATGTGCTTAGAGGCAGGTGCGGTCTTTAAAATAAGACATTTTCTACTGAAGCAGAATGTCCAATGTCTGGATACTGCAGTGGTGGAGAGAACAGCTGGTGTGGATGCAGGTGCAGGGAGGAATTTGGTTTGTGCCCAGTAGGCTGTGCTTTTGTGCCTGGTACTGTTGTGGGGAGGTGGGGGGATTCTGGACTTTGCAGGCAACTGTTCTCGGATAGAAAACTGGCTTGATCTGCAGTTTATTATACTGGCAGAGGTTTCTCCTTACTGACAGAAACCTAGATCGTGGCTCACCTACACTGGTACAGGTTATTATACTTCCTGCATCTGCATTAAGGGGCTATGCTGCTTCAGTTTCATCATTAACGTTAAAATATGTAAGTATTACAGTTGCCTTTGCAGGAGTGTTCAGTGCTGGGGTTCTGGCAGCTCTGACTTAAGGAGCTGTAGCTTCCCTGCGTTCCAGCCTCAGCTTCAATGGGAGCAGTTCTTTCTCCAGTCCTAAAGATACATGGTGATGGTTTGCTGTTGGAACAGAATAAGTGCTTCTTGCTGTTCTTTGTAGTGCTCTGAGACCTCTTCAAGTATAAAGCCTGCTACGAAGGTCTATGAACAAGTCAAACCTCTGGGTAAGAACTGTGTGTGAGGAATTTTTTCCCCTCTCTACCCCTTCCCCCTGCCACCCTAAGCCCATTTCTCTTCTTTCTAGTCCCTCCTGCACCCGGATGTGATGCAGATACAGCTTATACTTACACCTGGGGTTTGTCCTGTGGTGTAAGACACCAGTCACCACACTAAATACTTCATGAGATGTCCCAAAGTGAGGACATTTTCTGTATTTAAGAATGTTAATTATTAACAAAGGCAGCACTGTTTCTCTGTCCCACTCTGTCTCATAGCTTCAAAAATGAGCCTTTAACAAAAGAAATATACATTCTGCAGAGCAGACATAGGGATGGATGGCCAAATCCTTCACATTCACGTACAGATGGGGTATCACTGAAGGCCAAACTGGTTCCCAAAATTCAGGGGTGCTTGAGCTTGGGGCCTGCCTTTGTGCTGGGAAGAAGAAGAAAAGAAATTCCAGGATTTGCTTCAATCCAAGAGTAGCTTTTCAGTGTCCATCTACAAGAAAAAAGGACTAAACACAGGCCGCCTTTCAGCATGTATCAGAAGGCAGTGAAACAAAGGCTTCTGCCATTGTCCCAGAATAGAATATTGTCTACCCTGCTTCACAACAATGCTCCATGTCATTGGCCCTGCTTTGGGAGGAAGAAGATTTGCCAAGTACACAGTTGCACATTACACACAGTTACACAATTGCCAACTAGAGGGATAGGCAGTTGATGGAGATAGATGATGAATTTTGCACACCTGACACTGTGCTTACAAAGGATGTAGTGAACTGAGAACAGAGTAAGCAGCCTCTTCAGACAAACCCTTCCCTCAGCAATGGGCTACCCTCAAAGCTTTCTAGAGAATGGGGTGGACTAAAATGCTGGTTGTACCGGAGTAGCCAGCTGTCCATCTGAACTGTGGAGTTCTAGCTAGCACTCAACTGCATTGCAAGTCAGGTCTCATAAACTGTCATTTACTAAACAAAAAAATAACGGACTACCTTCATGTCCAGAAAACAGTCCTGCTTGTCAGTGAAGAGTCCCGTTAATAACTTTTGGGCAGTTTCATGTATTCGGGATCTCTGTACCCACTGATTGGTGGGTTTAGTTGGCATTTGTGTAGCATGTACCTGTTTCTGAATTGACCTGGGTAGGAAGTAAGTTTCCTATTAATTGATATGTTAAGCAGGTATTCCACAAAACTGCTCTCTACCTTTCCTGACAGTAGGACATCTCCTGTATAGTGTTTCTCTAACACTGCAAGGTTTGATTTCCCTCCTCTTTTCCAACAGGGATCCTTCACTTTCTCAGGCAATAGTTTCATGCCACAGTAATATTTTCAGTGCTCGGGTACCGATGACTTGTTCTGCCCAGCACTGTCCATTCTCTGTTTCCACCTAGAAGGAAGGATGGTATTATGGCAAAAGCACTGCATTTCAGACTCTGCTGCACATCTGTACAACCAGTACCACTGGCCTCTTCTCCTTTGTTTCATCCATATAGTATGTGAGTTCTTCATGGGAGGTGTAGCTATAAACTGGGTGCGAGTGCCTGTCTGCTCACCTTTCTTTAACACAGTATGAAATGTCTTTGCCTTGGAATTGACTGTGATAAGCAGATGCATTTAAAAATACAACATGTCCTTGTTCATAACAAGGAGAAAAGCTAATACCTTGCTTAACATGGAGTCTCCTTTCTCCTATGGTAGGCTTACATTGCTGCATATTGGGATTTAGTACAAGGGAACCCTAATCTCAGTTTCTTGGCACTGTTGTATTACTCCTGAGTCACTGGCCCTGGAGCTGGCTCTGGATTGATGGTAGTCGGTCTGATTCTGACACTGGCCTCCCTGTAGTCTCTGTGAATGCGTCTTCCTCTGTAAAATCGCAACAAAGTCTTTTGTTGTTTGAGGTTGGTATAAAGGATGGGGCTGGGAGAAATGAGGGAACACTATTTTCTTGCCTGGAAGATGAGCAAGTGGCAGGTATCTGGAAAACAAACCATACCAAACTTCACAAAATGACTGCTTTGTGTGTCTGGTTGTAAAAACTTTGTCTATCCAGACATGTGTAATAACGATGTAAACAATGTCAGAACACAAGAGCAGCACAAATTATGTAGACAACTCTGTTTTATGCACAGTTGATCTCTCTATTAGCACAGCCTGAAAAGCTACCATTATTCCAAACAACAGTGTTCATTTTTTAAAATAACCATAATCATCCCAACGATTTGTGCATCTTGGACATGCCATTACATCTTTTCTTCTTTACCTGGGTATTTAAAGTATTTAATTTAAAGCACAATTTGCCTGAGCAATATTAGAAATGCTACATATGGGATGAACGGACATCTTTGGGAACCAGTAAACACCAGTAAATCCAGCCTGGCAGAGCTGGAGCTATTGCTGTCGGGTACCTTTTGGTATAAGACGTTTGATTCCCTTCCCTGGTATCTTTTCAGTGTCTGATGTTTGTCCTTGGCTACTCTCCCTGTTCAGTTTTGGCAGCATTTGGAGTCACAAGTCCCAACATCCCCACAGGCCTCCTTTCTAGGTCAGGCCAGACAATTACCTTGCAGCATGGGGGAAGCCTGCTCTGTGGCTGTCACTCCAGATCTATGAATAAATCTAAAGCCACAAGGACTATCAGTCAGCATCTTCTGTGAATGCTGCCATTGGATGGCCAAATCAGTCTGTATATGCTGGAATGAGTGTCCTAATGAAAGAGAAGTTGTGTTTTCTATTTTTCCTTCGTTCTTTCTTTTACTGTTTTGACTGGATGGATAATTTTTCAAAGCTGCTACTCCAGTGTCTTCTGCAAGTTTTCTAAACTGTTCCAGCTACAGATCTCCATCCTCAAACTTGTAGCAGCCTTTGAATCGTGAGCAGAGCACATTCACCCTGAACAGTCTTCTATGCACTACTATCCTGACCATTCAGTTGGTCCAATATATACAACATCCACAAAAACTTTTGCCTCTAGTATTTTGCATGTTCCCTGGAAATGCTACAACAACCTTTCGACACTATGAGCAACGGTCATTTGTATGCTTATTCTTCGCGTGTTGCTGAGCCTCTAATCTCCCTTTCTTTCTTGTAGTGTATAGTGGAACCAAATTGCCAATCAACAGGTATTGCATTGCAGATTTTGGTGAGCCATCTTCTGGGAGATTCAGGCAGTCCGTACCTGATTGGAATAGTAAGTTTTTTGTTTGTTTGGTGGGGGGAGCAGTGAAGGGTTGATATAATTTTTTTTTAACGCTGACCCAAACCCTTTTTAATATAAAATACCTAAAAATTTCTGAGGAACAGGCTTTCGCAAAACTTCAGCTGATGCCTGGGCCTAGATTGGAAATTGCAGTAGTGGCTTTTCTTGTAGTGTGGTATGAGATGCATACAGCCTTCACTTAAACCAGGTTTCTTTCTTGGTTAACTACATACGTGATTGTTAGCCCAAAATCTTGAAAATGCCTGGCCTGTAAACTTCTGTATCTCTGCATCTGAAGAGTTCTACTGAGTATATACTCATACATTTTCAGGTTTGGTGCCATACTTTAATTTCAGCTCTGCTGATCCATGCTGGGTTTTGGAGGCATCATATTTTAATGCAGCGGCTGTTGTTCCGTGTTTAAATGCGTTTCTTATGTTGGACACCTCCCTAGGAACTGCAAAATATCAATTTATTCTTCCAAAAGCAAAAAATATACTTAAATCTATGGGTGCCAGTTTGTTTTGTGAAATTTCCTCAGGAAAACTCAGATTCATGCTTTTTTTGTAATAATAGAAACAATTAAAATGGTTGAGGCTGGCATTCCAAGTGCTTCTCTCAAATGTTCCTCAGTTTTCAAAACGTTACACTTGTCACGCTACTATGTAAGTGCAGGGGTTTCTTTCTGATTTTTTTTTTTTTTTTAACTGAGGAGGAGGAGGGTTCAAGGAGTTGAGCAAGCTTCATATACATCCAAACCTCCCCCCCTCCCAAAAAACAAAACAAAACGGGAGGGTTTAGCTTGCTGAGTGACCCGCTAGGACTAGACAGCTGAAATTTGGCAAGGATAAACAATAAGGAAATTACCTTTTTAGTTTTCCTGAGAACTGGTTTTGATTGGAGACTTTGAAAACTGGGAGCCCGATCCCGGTACTTATTTGGGGTTTAGGGATAGTGAGATGTTCCAGACATACAGGTCACCAAAGGCCTCTGAAATGAAACACTGGTGTGTGGACAGACCTGGAAAGCCTTGGGCTGTGTCCCAGGGTAAAGGTATACACACCTGATCTGTGGATCTTTGGTACTTAAATCAGTAGCTTAAAAGATGCCCAACTAGTGCCAGCTGTAGTGGGGAGTTTTGTGATAGTGACCTTGACTGGGGCTATTGAATGTGGTAAGGGTGCTGCAAGCTGTCAATCTAGATATTTCTTCTGGTGTGCAGCTTCCGTAAAGTCTGTTCCCTGGGCCTCTGGCATCTGGTTAGATATGACATGCAAAATACTTTTCTGAGAATAATACCTTTTATGTGCAATTCTCTTAAGTTGTTTACCTGAAAAGCACCAAGAAAAAAGTGTAAGCCTTCTGTGTCTTAACTCAGGCTTGACTCAGGGAGCTGTTTGCATGATAATACATAATGAAGGACTTATTCCCCAGCAACCTTGCAACACTCCAAGGAACGGATTTAATAAGTATATGAATAAGGCTGTTGTGCTTCCAGTTGGGATTTTGTGCAAGGCTCAAGATGTTTAGATAACTTCCAAATCAGGATGCATTGCTTATATAACACCACCCCCCGTCAGCCCTTATGAAGTCTACTTGTCTCTGGTCTTGTTGGTCAAATAAAGAATTGTTTATATTCAGCTCTTGATGTTACATGCTTACTTGCTTGTCTTGCTTTTATAGTTTAAAAATAAGCACTGGAGAGCCGGTAAGTGGCCTCTTTCAAGAAGTCTATATTTTGTTGTTTGGGCTCCGGAGACTTCCTTACTGAGCATTTTCAAATTAAATGCATTAGAACTGCATGTCAGCTGTAGTGTTTGCTACAGCTCCCAAGTGCCTGTTTACTGTTAATCTTGCTCTGGTCTGGGTAAAGTGCTATAAAATAATCATATCATACTAGGGTGGCCTTAAATGGCTCCAGTTTGTGTTCTTCAAGTGAGTTAGCTTCTTGGAGTTATAAGGTCAAACATAGGAATAAAATGTACAGCCTCTTATATTCAGCTCTCACTCTTGCTCTGAGATTTTTTTTTTTAAGATGCCAAGGAGTAAGGTTAAATATGGAGTTTTATTGGGCACCTTGGGCACTTGTCTGTCTTCATAACTCCGTTTCATTCAGATTCATTGTGACTCCTACAGATGCTACCCCCACTTCATGCACAGGCTGCTGCTTGGACCCTTTTCCATGCCATTGCTGTGTCACTCCATTTAATGCTTCTGATTCTAAATCAAACTTGCTTCTCACCTTTACAATCTTTCCCTTTCCTCTTGAGCATTGCTTCCCACTTCATCTGCTCTATACCAATAGCAACCTTGATGGCCAGATTATTGAGGAGTTATCCATCCTTAGTCAAGGCCCGAGGTATGAAAGTGTTACGATAAAAGAAGTGATTCAGACCTTCATGAAACTTGAAACAGCCTAAGCTGGTTCTCTGTAGATGGAATAAGAACACAAAAATGAGTTCAAGGTTTTTCCACTGGTACTTTCCTATGTCTGAAACAGGGAAAAGACTGGGAACTGCAGTGAGAAGCTGTAGTTGCCATCTTTTTCTGTCTTTTGTAACTGGAACTGCTGGACGTAAGCAAACTTAGGTTCATAAGACGTCAAGGACAAAGGGATGTCAAGTTACAGTGTAGGTCTAGGTATGCAGGGCACCGGATTTAGCACATACAGGCATCAAATCATGCTTTCTTATCTGCTCCTTTTCTTGTTAGTGCTAGTTCTGAGACATGCACACTTCAAAGAATGAGGAACACAAACCTTTGGTTCCAGGTAAATGACATTATGTTCCTTCCCTAGATCTCTGATGCCATCCAGAACAATCATGTTGACTCGTACTTATGGCAGTTTCGGAGCCTGCAGTACAGCTTCATCACATGTTCCTTCGTTGGAGTCCTTGGGGGAAGCTTTTTCCTTTTGACGACCCTTTACTTTGATGGAGATCGGAAGGAAGTTTTCCAGCTTTACAGAGGTTCCTGTATGCATCTGATTTCTCTTAAAGCCTGTCCAGCAGTCCTTTTCCTGATACCCAAACTAAGATCGGTGCTCAAAGCTGCAGTGTAAGCCAGACTACTCCATTCCACCAGGCCCCACAGCAAAAAGTGATCAGAACAGACGGCTAGAGTGTTAAGAATCTTATGTCTGAAGTTAAAAATAATTTCCATTATTGGCAGTTTCTCAAGTATGGTCTGCAATAATCTGCACTAAGCAGCAGTAATAAGGTAGCTTGTTTGTAAGTGCTGCACACCAAATAATCTTAGGGCCTTTTTTTTTCCTCTGGTCAAGACACCCTATGAGAAGGGCTGTTCCTGGGTTGTACAACATTTCCCTTCTTTCCATAGGAGGGTGTGCATTGTAGGTGGACAGCTAGAGAACGGGACACATGTTCCTTCATCACAAATTCTCTTTTCATCACCTGCTGCTTTTCTGACTTCCACTCTGTTTTCCAGGCATTGAGAACGAAGTCTACGTTTCAAACGAAGAGGGCCTCGGGGATGAGTTTCCCAAGGAGTAAAGGAGCTTCTGTTTCCCCCCCACCCCCCTAGTGAAGGTGCAGTTGGAGGAAGAGGCCAAATCGCAATCCCTCCATATGGCAGCAAAACCTGAATACTAATTTTTATGACGCTTTCGACTGAGAGTCAAAAACTGCTATGGAATTGGCATATGGTGAACCTCCCCCCATCTGCGAAACTGGCATGAGTGATCTGAGGAGGTTGGTGGCTCTGAACGCCAGGAATATAGAGCTGTCACAGACATGACTATTATCCCAAATAAGACAGTACATTTTAAGGTGGAATGTCTAGTAGAGATGGGGCTGGGGTTCCTGTGAATTCTCAGCAGGATGATATTTGCTTAAAGGATGTGGAGAACACAGCCAAAGATGCCGTCTTCTCCAGCTCTTTTATTAATAACTATGGAAGTCAAGAGCTGGCTGACTAGTCAGTATCTGGTGCCAAGAGGAAAGAGACACGAGGTACCTCCATGAAATATATTCATGGCCTCTTTATAATATTGTGGGACTCTTGTGAAAAAACCATTATTCATGTATACCACCACTTAAATACAATGATACTTTCTGTTTTTAGCTTTGGCTACCATCTGGACCATCTCAGAGCTATTGTTCAGATACCTCTTCGTGGATATTGTCATGGATGATTGTCTTCCCATCAAAGGGCTGTGCTCACCTGCACTGTATTGTGATCAAAATGCAGATGTCCTCCGCAGCGTCCCAGAGCCTGAGATTTCTTCTTCACTGAATCTTAGCAAGTTCTGGCATTATCAGCCTTTCACGTAGTACTGCCCCTCCCGATGAACAGTATGAAACATCAAGCATAACAAAGCAGGGCCGAGTGTGAATAGCTGCTTGCTGTTGTAAACTGAGCACATACTGATGTGTGCATTTTGTTTTGTTTTAAATCTATTCTAGAAATTGATTTGAACTCGGAAGGCCAAACTTGGTTTATATGGTGCCATTGCCCCACTGACTTTGGCGTGGTAACAGTTGGAGCAGAACCCAATGTTCCCTAGCGTTATAAATATCTCAAATTTTTAAAATGTTCAAGTCAGTGAAAATGAACTTGGAGAGCTTTCATCATTAATCAAATAAATGTCACAATGCAGAACTATCCAGGATTCTCAAATACTGAGCAGTTTCCAGGTGGTGTAGGAATAGCAGATGTTCTTCCACTGACATTCTCTTTGGAAAGTACATTGCTGCGGATTAGAAGTATTGCAGTGATGGATTCTCAATACTAAGAAAAAGTTTTGGAATACTTACAAAACCTACACAAAGCCACACAGCAGCTTTTCCTGGCATTTTCTGAATGCCATGTGGATATCAATGCCCCGACTGAGATTCTTTCTTCATGCCTGGCTGAAGTGAAGTCTGTAATGGCTTCATTTTGCTATTTAGACTGAGGAAATTGCTTTGCTATGGCACTAGTTCCACCAGTTTTCCTAACGTCGTACAAGTTCAGTGCCTCTTTACGGGATGGATTCAGAAAGACTGCTGCTTTACTAGAGCCAGTCCCAGGCATTAAGGAGTTGGCCTTTCAGGAGCTTTAGGGTACTTCAGTAAAAGTGTAGTTGTGCAATGTGCTGTGTGGATACGCCAGGGGTGGGCAATTATTTCGGGCGGAGGGCCGCTTACTGAGTTTTGGCAAGCCACTGAGGGCTGCATGACAGGCAGCCAAGGGCAGATAAATATTCATTTTCTAAAATTTTTAGGGGCCCTGTGGACCGGATAGAATGGCCTTGCGGGCCGCATCCTGCCCACCCCTGGGATACACCCAGATGTCCTGGCAAGTTGCTGATGGGTGAAAGAGCTAATTGTTAGAGCTAATTTACAGATGATCATACAACAACGTCCTCACTAAACACAACCTTCAAGACCATGAACTTATGCTCAGTCTCAAGGGCTGACATTTTACTCAAGGCAACTTGATGATTTTTTTTGGAATGCCTTCTGTATTGGTGGTGACCCTGTTAATAAGTTAATCACTTTGCATGACTGTCAAACCACCACTAAATTAAGCCGTATTCTTAGGAGTCCTGTGGAGGCACACATTTGATATGAATGAGAGGCCAAATAGCTCCTCTGCAGAAGGCTTGAACTCCTTGGAAATGGACAAATGAACATTTCACTGCAGTTTTTCCAAAAGCTAGCTGGGGTTTTTGTCAGGTTAGAGAGAGGTTTTTAACTACACTTTTACTGGATCCACCCAGCTAAATGACCAGATAGTCTGAGCTATGCTCTGGCTTCTCTGGAGCTGGCATCCCCTTCTGTCTTGCTGCTCAAGCTGTTGATTCGGGGCTCTTGTATATGTGTGAAGCTGCTGTGGGATCTCCAAAACTGTGAAATGATTTCTGTGAGCTGTTTTCAGGCTTGGTACAAGGTTTAAAAAGTCTTTAACATCCGACGCACTTGAGATGTATTTGATCAGATCTTCAGTGTTTCTTCCCCTTGCCCTTCAGCTACCACATGCAATATTAAACCAAGTAAGTATTCCCTCTTAGATGGGGTACACAGAAGCAGTCTGACTCTTGAAAGAATTGGCTGCAGAATTTTTAGGTTGCAGTTAAATTAACAGCTGGCAGCAATACTTACAGTGAGGGGCTAGAGACACAGGTTGGCTCCGCAGAGGTGGAAGAAGTGGATTTCTCTCTGTGACCTCTAGAACAAGAGATTTGCAGGGAGGTGGTGTCATATTTGCCATCGTCTAGCATCCCTGCTGTTGGAATGGAGGGACACTTCTGTTCAGAGTAGGTTCATGCTAGGTTCATGTTGGCTAGAGAGGGAAAAACCCCTCTTGGAACAATTCCTGAAAGCACAGGATACAGAGGATGTAGCAGTTGATTTGCTTATTCTTAGTGCATGAAGTGAGACAAGGAAGAACACAACATTAAGTATGGTGGGAAAATGCTACAGACCAGACTAGGGACAGAAAGGATAGGTTCTCCCCTTCACTTCTTTACTCCAGCCTAGAAAGTTGCCTATCCTACTACTTTTTGGCCCAGTGCAGTAGTGACGCTGGATATGTATAGAGGAGCTTGATATTCAAAGCCTTTTTTGCTTTTTTCACATGCCTTTAAAACAGAGGAAGGCTCTTGCTGTAGCATTTGGACTTTGATTCAAACACCAAATTCCTGCAGTTCATATCTATGTGGTACTTGCTTAATGATCTCTCTGTACTTGAAATGAAAATGTATCAGGCATACTTAAGTCAGTGTGAATTTGATTCAGCTGTATCCAGTTGCCTAGAAGATGTTCTGTTCTTTCCACTCTTGTTCATTTATCATTGCTATCTCAGTTGTATTGTATTTTCTACAAAAGTAATATCCTATCTTAATCCTCCCCACTAAAATAAAAATAAAATGCACCATTCCAGTGAATGTAGTGTCATCCCACAAGGCTATAAAGACCCCAGCACATGTGGAGATGGTTGACTGTTGTCTCGGGTTTCCGTGCTGTTTGTGCATACAAAGGTTTTTAGTACTCCATCCAAAAGAACAAAAAATAAAACAAAGCAATCAAACAAACAAACAAGTCTCTCCCTCCCTCCCTTTCTCCAAAACATTACCTTCAGCTTGATGTCACAGGGGTGATGGAGTAGAAAACAGCAAGTCCGAATCTCTGAATCAGATTCGGCCAAATCAAATCGGGACAGTGGTTCAAATCACCAAATTGAATCACCATCCCCAAAATCGGCCGAATCCGAAGTGAATACTAGCCACTTCGCACAGGCTTAGTTGGCATTACAAACTATTGCTAATGGCAAACCTTTGTTGTCCAATGGATGGCCCTATGTGTCTTCTCCTGAAAAGCTTTACAATACCCAGTAGGAAATCTAACTACTCATGGCAGTGGTGCAATGGATGGAAATGGCAGTCTGCTGCTCTTATAGGTAGGGATGTACCAAATACATGATTTCACAGATTTCATGGAAATCGTGTAATTGGCAGTCTCCCATGAAATAGCTGGTTTCCCATGAAAAAGTGCAGGGAGCCGGCTGTGTTCAAAGAGCCAGCAAAGAGCCAGCAAAAGCCTAGAAGGGCAGGGGGAGGGAGAAGGAAGCAAAGAGAAAAAAAATCAGAGGCAGACCGCCTGCCTCCTGAAGCCGAGGCATGGGAGGGGAG
>NW_017729013.1:5921786-5958785 GCF_001723915.1 Gavialis gangeticus | reverse complement strand
CAGAGGCAGACCGCCTGCCTCCTGAAGCCGAGGCATGGGAGGGGAGAGAGGTGGGAAAGGTTCCCATCTCTGTCCCCAGAAGGGGAGGTGGGGGGCAGGAACAAGCCTGTCAAAAGTCCCCTTCTTCTAAAAGTTGGGGGGGAAAGGGAATGACATGATGACAGGTAGCTAGCTTTACACTTCAATCAGGTAGGTACTGTTTAATTGCCACACTTAAACAATTTGTTTTCTCAGTAATTATTGCCCTCTGCTGCTTGAAGAGGGTGATAATGAATGAATTAACAAGCCAGGCAGCTCTGGCTAGGGCTTTCAATCAATGCCTGGGAGGGGTGGGACTTGTGGTGCCCCTCAACCAGAAGTGGAAGCGGGGACTGCTTTTCTCCACCTTCAAAAGGGAGCCCTGGCTGTGATATGGCTGAGAAACTGGGGGCGCTGGCCATGGTACAGCTCAGTCTCTTGAAGGCTCAGATCAGGCGTAGTGGCTTCTCAACCTGGCAGGGGAAATACCATATATCTGTGTCTAAGAAGGCAGTTTTCCTGAACCGCACTCCAGGAGAACTGCTCTTCTGGCATGGTTCAATACCCATCGAGAGGTTCAGTGGCTTTAAAGTTTAAACCAGTTTATGGAAATGGGAGTCTCCTCCCTTGCTTGCTTCGAGGGCCTTATGGCTAAGGGCAAGCAAAATTCAGGGGCATCCAAACCCCAAGCCTCCAGGCTTGGGCCTGCAAGTAGGATACCTGCCAAAGGTTTTGGAAACATCTGAAGCCCCAGGTGCAGGTGGAGAATGTTTGCCTGATAGCAGGGCCACTTATGGTTCTGGACTCATGGATTTGGAATTAGTTTTGGTTAATTTGGCCTCAGATACAAATAAAAGAAAACAAATAAATAAAAATTGGCCACGGGGAGCCTGCGAATTTGGTAGGTGCGTCGTTACATGGTTTAGAATTATGCATGGTGTAGCTTGCTTTAAATATTCCTTGTTTCTCTTCCCTCTACCAAAGATGAGCTACCTACCAATGGCAGGTTGTTGAGCAGCGCTGATCCGATGTAAGAAAAGAAGTGGTTGCAGAGATCAAAGCTCATCCTTCATTTTGGAAGATAGCATTCAAGAGTGTAAAACGGCTACTGTTCTCATTGCTGTTTCAGTTCTGTTTAAAAGAGAATTGTCTTGGCTTAAGACAGACAACTTGGACCTGACAGAGGTGGGTAGCAATGATTCCTGCAGCTCAGTTGGTTAAAATCCAGGGCCTGATCAAATCTCAAGTCTGCCAGGAATGTGGTTCAGTCCATTTCTCTCTGTGAACCCCTTGCTTGTTGTCGGGGGAAGGTTAACCTCCTCCATGAATTTCCATCTCCTGATTGGTGGAGAGTCATGTGATGACAGCTGTTCTGCAGCCCAGCATGTGCCTGATCTTTTAGACTGAATTTTTGTGCTAGTGGAAGGCATTGAATTGGCAGTCCTGGAAAGAGTGCCCAGTCACAGCAGAGAGCACCCAAGCACTCCATCTTGGCCTGCTGATCTTCTCCTACAATAACTCAGAGGTTTTACACCCCAGCCATGGGAGTGAAGTTGCTGTGAAAGAATCTGCATGTCTAGACATCTCCCAGATGGAAGAAGTGTATTTATTACTCGTCTTGCTGATGAAAGGTGGATTCTCTTGAATTGCAGCAGAATCTTTTTCATGTTCTTGCTAGTAAAAGCTTGACTAATGCAAATGTGTGTGGTGGAAGGGGAGAACTTGATAAAGAGCATCTAGAGTCACTGTGTATGCAGTGTCCCAAATACTAGCGGCTTTACTAAAGCAAAATCTGCCTTTCAGGATTTAGTTACCTATAGTGCCTGAGCTGCCAATAACTCCATTTTCTCATTGAAGCAGAAACTGATTCCTCCACTCCTTCCTTAAGAGAGAGATCCTGGTAAATAATCCTTGTAGGGATGCTGAGGGAGGACAATGAGCAGGAAACTGCACTGTGCAATGCCAGGTCTGGTTCCGGTTCACCCGTTCACATTCTGATCTCTGGTTCTTGCCAGTAATCAAACGTTTGAGCTAATTTCTCACCAATACTGATAGAATAAGGATTGATTGGCCTGAGGAGGTAAGATTAATTGCTTGCTTCTGCTACTTGCAGCTAGCTGAGTTTTGCTTCCTTTCTGCAGAGGTTGCAGAAGTTAGTCTCTCTTTCCTAAGACTGCCCTGTTGTTGCCATTTTGGTGGGTGGGGAAGGTTATCTTGTACAATTTGCAGTAAAGAGGGACCAGTTGTTCCCATCTTCTTGCTTAACTAGTCAGCCCAGCCAGTATACCTTAGCCTCAGGTAAACTAAATGTTGAAAGGAATGAATGTTTTATGTTTCTCCTCAACACTGACAGTCACCTTGTTTCACTAGCCTGTGATGCAACAGAGCAAGAGACAGGGCATTCAGTGAAACCTTAAATCACCTAGCTTCTCTCTGAAAAACCTTCATCTAGATTGACAGATGTTTTACATCAGAGAGCATGGACCTGCAGCCCTCCTGTGGTGCTGTTTTTGGCTTGTCATGCAACTCTTAGGGATCCTATGAAAAAAATTTCCACTGTTTGTTTAGACCTAGTGGGAAGCAGCTTGCTTTCTACTGTGGTGCACTGGGCAGAAGCCCTTTTCCAGAGCTCAGTATCTCAGCTACTTAGCTTCTACAAGTATTCTTGGAAATGTGCAAAATACTAATGACATTATGTACTTAGGCAAAGAATAAGAGGATTCTTACAGAGCATCATTTGCATGCCACACGCTTAGGTAGCTCTTCCACCTC
Source organism: Gavialis gangeticus (assembly GCF_001723915.1). NCBI lineage: Eukaryota > Metazoa > Chordata > Crocodylia > Gavialidae > Gavialis > Gavialis gangeticus. Next base: position 5,955,995 of record NW_017729013.1, on the reverse strand, counting down.
CACTCCTTTTTAGGGATTGAATTGAACTGTATTAGTAGAACTAGCTGTGTTTTTAGGCTGTTTTTTCAGGATATACAAAGAGTGCCATTTAACAGTAAGACAGCTATATGTTTGCTATTATGCTGGGAGAGTCAGATGGGGAGCGGGCATTTGACAACTTTACCATGAGACAGCCAGGCAGCATGAACACTAGGGGCACAGACAGAAATGACGATTTTATCTGATCTGGCCTCAGAAAGCAGCCTACAGCCATGACCAAACAGAAGTAGATGGCTGCAGACTGCTTTAAAAGAGCCTGATCCCACAAAAATCTGAACCCTCATTGCATGAGGGTTTAGATAAACACACTCCAAAATGGAGCACGTTCTGTAACGTGTGTCTGCAGAACTCCCAGCCTGTCACTGTTTTCAAAATGGGAGAGAGAAAGGGAGCAGAGGGAGTTTGGTTTGGGGTATTTTCAGCTGGCTCTAGAGGGTGGGGTAGGTGGATTGAAGTCCTCCACCTCCAATCCACCCACCCCACCCTCCAGCACTGGCTGGGAAACCTCAAGAATAACCTCCCTTTGCCCCCTACCATTCTGAAAACAGCATTGGAGCGGGGAGGGGGGGAGTCAATGCTGCAGACTCCCAGCAAGCAGCTGGAATCCCCAACTCCAGAACGCAGCAGCGAACTTCTGTTGGGTCCAGGGAATCGTTGCAACTCAAGGTGCTTTCTGCAAAGTGCTATGAGTTGCAACAGGAGCTACTATTCTGTCTGTGCTCTCTATCCCTGCCTGTGGTTGATCTCTCTAGTTACCATGGTGTTGAAGTGAAGGGGAAGGGGGGGTAACCCCCAGATAACAATCATGCATAAATTATCCCATAGAACTGAATGCACTGCTGCATTTTTTTTAAGTTGCCTTTCATCTCTAAATGTTTTTTTAGCCCAATTACTGGGTAGTTTTCTTTTGTTGGACAGGAATTTTGTTTTGTTGGCCAGCCACACACATACTTGAGTCTTGAACAACAGTGAAAAAACAAATTGTAGTGTAAGCACAAAGTTTCTCTTGGCTGGAACTTGATGTATGTGTAGTCAGTGAGTGCTCATAAAATCCAGCCCCTTGGTTGGGACATTAGCTGTTAAAATCAGCCAGTGAAGGCTTCTATAAGAGTCTAGGTTCATGATACTATAATGCACTCCATTCCCTCTGAACATACTTGTGTTTCTGATAAAGGCAGTATTTGTCTCTCATTCTTTTATCAGAAAGGATGCTGTGCTAGATGAGAGCTGGGTTAACTACAGAACTTTTTATGTAAATGGTTCGTCTCTATGCGCTAATCAGCTATTGATGAGCTAAGTTCTGGGACATTTGGTTGCTTTATCTTGTGTAAACGAGAAAATAATTTCCTTTACCTTAAGTGTGTTGGGCCTTGGCCTGTTTGCCAGCAGAAAGGAGGAATGGAACAGAGATAGCTGCAAAGATAGGAACTGAAGACTTGATCCTAAACCGACTCTCAGTGATGGAAGATGGTACACCAGCAGGCTGTCCCGTTTGCTCATTTCACCACACCTAGAAGGTGGACGTTCATGTTTGGATTCACTGCTGTGCACTTTCAGCGTGTGCTTACATGAAGAGAATTGTTGTGTGCATGGCATGTGGCCAGATTGAGCTTATATTCAAGTGTGAAAAATGTTAAGTTTTGACAGATTTGTAGCTAGTATCACAATTGCACTCAATTGCTGCAGGCTGGCTGCGTCATCCTCTCTAGTTTTAATTTAATTCTGCAGCCTGAGTAAATAGCATAGTATTTACATGACTTCTGTAATTCTGTGGACCCTAAAGAAGTGAGGCTTTCATATTGTCAGACTTGGGTGTGGGAAAGCTGCAACTCCCATATTCCTCTACAGAGAAGTTGAAAAGATTTTACTCAAATCTCTTTTAAAATCCTTTTTTAGACCTTATTCCTTTTGCCAAAACAGAAGACGTGAGTTAAAATGGAAGTATATGTATATATAGAGACAATGGGCCTGGCTCAAGCTCCGTCTTGAGTGTCTCCAACCTTGCAGTAATCAAATCCAGGCTAAGAGTGAGTGACTTGTTCTCTCTCTATTTCTGTGATACTTGCTGGTCTCAGTGGGCATCTTTACACATGCTCTGGGGTGGGGGTTTAATTAGAGCATCTCTGGAGCTGTTTGGGCACCGATACACATGCCCAACACCTGCTCCAATGCATTCTAATTAAAGCACATCAGAGAATAGAGTCTGCTGGAGCATTCTCATTAGAACGCTCCAGCAACCTTGGCGTCTCATGTAGTCCATGTCCCATGCTTCAAAATGGTGGTGGGGGCACTTGAACTGAAATTCATTCAACAAGCTGTAGTTAAAGCACCCCCGCTGCCATTTTGAAATGCGGGGACACTGAATACACATGATGCCGAGGCTGCAGGAGCATGCTAATTAGAATGCTCCAAAAGACTCGATCCTCCAATGCATTTTAATTAGACCATATCAGAGCTGTCATTGGGCATGTGTATAGGTGCCCAATCACTTTAGGCACTTTCAGCTGTGGAGGAGTCCAGATAAGCATCAAGATCCAAGATTAAATGCTGTTCATATTCAGGCTTTGACAGCATTAAAGACGCACTTCTTCAAATCTGGTCTTGGCATGGGTGGAAATGCTTTTGTGTGCATACTCAACCATTGTAGTGTGCTACTGCATGAAAGCATTAAGAGAAATGAGCCAGTCTCTTTGCCCCCTGCTACTCAGATAATGGAAGTCAACGGCACCAGTGGTGTAAAGCTGAACTTCAAAATTCTGACTCGGTTTCAATAGCTTATAGTTATGATTAACAGGCCTATGGAGTTGTCCAGTACCTGAGCAAACATCTCTGCCCACATTCATCCATGTTACGCATTGGCATTCAGCATGGCCATAATGCCAGATTCACAGTTCAGCCTATTTAATAGACACTTCCTTGGTTTTTGCTGTCCCCCGACCCTTAAAATACGAGTTCAGTGCCTCAGCCGGGCAGTTCTCAGAGGCAAAAAGTGACAAATCTTCTATTCCCCAGAGTGCCAGAAAGGAAAAAATAATCCTGGTGTAGCTGCCCCAAAGTGCTGCTTTTAAGTATACAGTCTTTGCGGAGGTTCAGTCTCTGGGCCCCATCCATTCGTGGGCTACTGGTGTGTTTGCCAGCAATGATGCTAATTAGTGCTGACTGTGGAAGTGACTGACATGGTCACACTTCCCACTAGGACCTGGAATGAGATCACCTGCTCATTTCATACAGGCCAGGAAAACCATCAGATGGAAGTGCTTCTGGGTCCCCACTGAGCTGGGCTGCATTCAAATAGATGAAATTTGGCTGCTTCCCATGACCGAATCAGCCAGTCAACCTTTATAGGTGCAGTTTGCTAATCTTGCATTTTCCTGTAATTCTTTTCACTGTAATCTGATAGTCTACAAAGTTGATATGAGCAGAACATGGAGAGGTTTGCCTTGATGTTACATTGCAGAACATAACTGTATACTTATCACTCACTGTAATTTAACACTTGCTTCCCAATTAGTCCCTTTTAATATGTGCAGTTGGCTGTGCCACTGTTTGCGACAAACGGTTATAATTTCTGAAAACTGATTCAGGTTCTGTGAAAACTCTAGAGGTATAAATTATACCCCTCCCCCCAATACAGTAGTGTTTTGTTTATGCAGAACTAGATGTATAACTGAATGCCAATAAGCTGAACCCTGCTTATGGATTGGTCTTTGAGGTTATGCATTACCTCCATAGCATCAGGCCCCTTGTAGGCCATGATTCATGTATAACATGCTATAGGCCTATTATAGTAGAAGGAATAACTATACTTGACCCATATAATGCTGAATCCCGCTTTTTGCCGTGCTCTTGTAGTGCCATGCATCTCTTCCTGCACCTATTCTACTTTTTGTTTTTTTCTTTTTAATTTATTTTCTGTGTTGTGATATGAAAACCTAAATTCCTCTTTTGGGAATAGGTTAATGGTTTTGATTTCATTCTGCAGTTGAAATTGGGGGCAGTAAGTCAGGAACCAGAAAAAATGGGAACAGAAACAATCAGTTTGAAAAGTTTGGCTTAAAGCTAGGAGTCTAAACCCATAAGGAAGAGCCTGAGTCAGTGGCCTGATTTTTTTTCAGGTGGGTGAAATACCCCTCTACGCCTTAAAAAGTCACAGATGAGCTGCTGCATGATCAGCACTTGAGGGAAAATCAGTCTACGTATAATTAAGAAAATAAGAGCTGATCTCAGGCTCCCATTTTTGGAAATCTTGATTGTAGGTGTTTTGCTTAGGGTCTCTCTGACCTGCTGAATGAAGATATCTCTTGGAAAGAAAATATAGGGCAACTAGCACTTGGTGGGAACTTTAATATCTTGGCTGCTTTTGACAACATTGTCCTTGGGTCAGGGGTAGAACATGGTCTCTTAAAGCAGGAGCTTTCCATAGTGAACGCTTTGGAGCTGAAGTCTGCCCTACGTGCTAGGGCTGTGACAATATTCACCTAATGAACAACAGGAATTAAAATGGCACAACTGAGGTTTCCTGAAGGCCAGGCTGAAAATATTTCCCAGAGCAGCTCAAGTTCACAAGACTTTTTTTCCTTCACCTACACTTAGATAACCATACTACCTGGGATCAAAATATGTTGGATTGTCAATATGTTCATTTAATTTGTCTCAGAAAATTGCAAAGTTTGGTGTAGTATGGGGGAGAGGGAGAGCAATCCTTAGTGGGACTGGATTGCTTTTCTGCAATGCAATCTAGTGCTTTTGTCCCACTCTAAGTGGACTTTACCCTAGAAGTTATTTGGAGTTATGTGGCTAGCCTTCCTGTCACCATCTTCTATGGGGAAATTGTTTTTCTGTAGTGCTTTCCTCTCCTGAAAGACTTACAGGACAGAATTGTTTGCCTGATCCTTTAAATGTGAAGGCACAATTCTGAGAGCAAATGGTGGTGTGAATTCTACCCCTAGACACGTATGTGTTTAATCTGGGATCAGAGATGCACTTCTACCTGTTATCCTGGTCTCACTCTATAGCCTTCTCCTCTTCCAATAGCATGTGATTACATATGATTCATCACTTCTTCCCAAGCGCATGCAAGTGGAAGAACGTCAGGGAATGAGGCAGATGCAGTTATTTTCATGCCAACTGCTTTCTCTATAAAAAGTTAGTTTATATTGTTAAGTGCTGTCATGTTGTCTTACTGGACCAGTGCCTCCTGATTTAGTGCAGTGACTAATGCTCGTTTCTGCCCCGTGGGTCTATGCTGCCTAGGAGGGAAAATGCCACAAGAGGGGGTCACTGGGAATGCAGCATGGTTAACGGTGAATGTTGAAGGATGCAGCTTGTCTGTGCCTGGAAGAAAGAAAGTGCAATTCTTGCCCTGACTGAGGTGAGGCAGGGGCTTGTTCTGTGACACATTGTTAAGAAATATGTATTTTTTTTTCTTGTTGGTCAAACAGGTGATAAAGGGCACCGTAGCATCTCCCAGTAGGTGACTCTGCAGTGCTCAGGAAGGCTGACCTTGTGTACAACAATCAGTTGCTAATCCCTTTAACTGGGGAAGAACCATGTCCTTGTACATTCAGCTCCCTTTTAAGCCATCAGACTAAACCAGGGTGGCTGTAGTAAACTGAAACAGGAGGGAGAGATCTAACAGCAGCCAGGGAGGAAGGGAGCCAAGGGAAAGCACTGCCTACCTAGTAAGGGAACTCACCTTCCCTGACCTTAACCCAGGGGTGGGCAAAATGTGGCCTGCGGGCCAAATGTGGCCCACCAGGCCATTCTATCTGGCCCGCGGGGGCCCTAAAAACGTAGAAAATTAATATTTATCTGCCCTTGGCTGCCTGTAATGCGGCCCTCGATGGCTTGCCAAAACTCAGTAAGCGGCCCTCCGCCTGAAATAATTGCCCACCCCTGCCTTAATCCCATCTTGGTGTGCATTGGCTGGCAAGACCTCACGTGTCTCTGTCCAGTGTCTGTAGCTGTAGCCTTGTGGGGCTGATGCCAGTTCATGCAAGGAATGCTGTTTTAGCTTGGAACTTGGCGAGATAAACGTATGGAAATGTAATGAATGAATAGCTGTAAATTATTGGGATATTAGGAATTGGTCTCTGATTGTTTTTTTTGTTTTTTTTTTTCTCTTCCAGACCAGCCCCATTTTTGCTACTAGTTTACAAACCTAGCCATCACTTCTATGGGGCAGGATAGAGGCTCTTTCTAATGGAGGGAGGCTTCAAAGAGTAGCCATCCTAAAAATTTGCTGGCTCAGGTTGATGTTAGTTTGCTCTTCACAACATGTCTTGTTGGCTATTAAGTCTGCTGCCCAGGTGCAGGGCATACAGTTCTCAGTGTCACTTGGCTGCCCTACCTTAAAGATGCTTTTCTTCATTCAGAATACATTTAGAGTCTGGCTTCTAATAAGTAAGTCTTTAGGGACACTTTCAGGCATGCATGGCCAGTGGCTTGTCAGCTCAAACCAGAATCTTTAAAGGGAAGAGAATGTAATATTGAAAACATGTGGCATTGTTCAGAAATTAGACTGGGTGCAGCCCCTGTGAGCCAGCTTGGGCTGACAGAGGTTTGTGAGGCTTTTATTCAGCTTCCAAGATACCTATCCTGGGTTTGGCATGGGATTTCAGTGATCCCCAGATCCTGGATTCCCTGTGGCTTGGGGTTTCCTGATTCTTTCACTTATGCTCATAAACTCTGCGCATTGTGACCATGACGGCATGCATTTCACTGCTACTTGGAGCTCTCTGATGATGACTTGATGCTTATGGTGCTTTCCTGCCTGGAATGAGCTGCAGTGGTCACATCTTCGTCTTGAATATGCAAACTGCCTGCCATCCTGTTATGTCCTGCCTCACAATATTGCTAGTTCCACAGTGATTTACTGAGAAAGATGTCTTATTGCTTTCCTGCCAAAAGCCAGCACTAAGTGGGCTGCATCAGTCTGGTGGGAGAGTGCAAGAGGAATGTAACCAGGTAGGAAGGTGCAAAACCATGGGTGGTCTGGGAAGAAGCAAATCCCCTTAAATTGGGGAAGGGCAGCAGAAGTCCTGGAAAATTTAGATGTCTGTCTCATCTACCATGCAAACCCCAGTTCCCTGGCATTCAGGGTCTCATTTAGCAACAGTAACATTAAGATGTAAAGAAACATCAAATTTGTTTCTTCAAGGGATTTATTTTAATGCCTCATTATTAAGTATACAAGTTCCCCCATCTTAATAGGATTAATTTTGGAGCCACCCCAGGGGTTCTTTAATTCTCTATTCTGGATCTCCTATATGAAATACAGCTCACCAGGCATTATTTGACATTTTTCTTACTGCTCACTGGAAGGGAAGAAGTTACCTTTTTTTTACAGAGGGGTGAGCAAGTTAAACAGTATGTTCTTCCTCCATTCACAGTCCTTTTGCATTCCATGACTGCTTTAAATGAAGCCAGTATTTTCCTATGTCAGAGGTAACTAATTATTCATGGCACTTTCATTTCTACCAGGATATTTGTCTCATCACTGTCAGTGAGCTTTCTAATTATTTTTTGTGTTTGGCTTACTTTGCATTGCTCCTTGCTACCTAACATCTAGCTGAAAGCACCAACAATGATACTTAAAACCAAAGGAAGTGGGAAACCCTGGATCCATATCCAAACCTCGTAACTACTCTGTAGAAACAGAGTATCTTTGAGGTCTGAAGGACCCAGCTTGAAACAGAATTTCTGTGTCTTGATTCCCAAACCAGTGTCTGTTTGGAGCATAGTGCCTTCTCTAGAGCACTGCTGAAAACCTGCTTGTAGGTGCAGTATCTGATGCCAACATAAAAACATTCATAATATTCCTCATGTCACTAATAGAAGGGGTTTTAGGGGACATAGCTAAGGGGACAACAGGTTTTCTAAGATAATGATACAGGGCTAATAAGCAAAAGGCATAAATGGGATGGAAGTGGGGTTAATGATCACTTTTCCATATGGGATCAAGATACTCTGCATCTTTGATTCTGTGGTATGTTTTGTTAGAAATGACAACAGGGCAACAGTATAGGGAGGCAAGAATCAGTAGGAAAGTAAGATGGAAAAGGTGCCTTGGGAATAAAGGGCAGAACATGATCGTCTGCTACTTTGAGACAAAAGACTAATGGGTAGCATTAGATTGTCCTGCTAGTATATTTGTCCCTAATTTGTTTTGCATCCAGGAATGCTTAGGGCTGACACCAAGGGACGTGTTGTTTGACTGTCCAGTGCTGATCCCTGAGAACATTAGACTTCTTTGTGGACACTGGCCAGGGTGGTTTCCTTTAACTGTCTCTCTGAATCAGCATTTCTGGGACCTTGCAAAGAAAGAGCTGCGTGAGAACACAACTGCAAGCAGGTAGGATCCTGCTTGCAAATGGAGAGTGCAGGAAGTCTGATCATCAACCTCCACAACAGGCAGGTAGGTGCAACCAACAGCTTAAATTCCTCACACCTGAACAGGATTTGTGGATAAAATATTGCATAGAATAGATCATCTAATGGGAGGTAAAAGCTCCTCTTCGGGATAAGGGAATACCTAATTGCTTGATAGCTGCATGCAAAGAACCGCCGTCTCCCTTGCAGTTCTCACGACCAAGGCAATGTAACCTCCTAACCAAAGTTAGGCAATTTACCATTCTTTTTGTATCAGGTTGACTAATGTATTATAAACGACAAAGGCCCAAAGCAACTATAAACTGTCATTGCGTTATCCTGGCATAGTGTGGTGCATGTTACGCAGCCCTAATTAGGAAGGTTTTTGAAAGGTGTCCAAATTAGATGCTGCTGAGATGTTGATTAAGAATGTTCCCCATGGTATAAACTGAGAGTGTTGCCAGAGCAGGTGAAATTTCAATTCCCTCTGCATTTCGTTTGCAACTTGAGTGAGTCCACAAAATGGGTTCAGATACTGCTACTTGGTAAACAGTTGACCTGGATCCTAGCTACTCCTTGCACCCAAGTTGCTCACTTTCCTCAGACAGTTGAATAATAAGTTATTCTTAAATGTCTTCCTTCTAAAACCTTTTAAAACTGAAACCTTTATATTTCTGAAAGGTGCAAAGTGGACACTTAGGAACCGAAAGTCCTTCAGCTTTTCACATTTGATTATAGGACCGTGAGCAGAAGCAGTGCAAGCTCCCCCTGTAGCGGACCTGGTGAGACAGATCCGTCATACTTGGTCTCTCTGCAGAGTTCTAGTCTGGGTGCGGGTGGTTTTGTGGCATGCTCATCTCTCCACCAGTCTGCAGAGAAAGCCACTCCTCATATCTTTGAGACAAGTCAAATGGCAGTGCAGCTGCCTTTCTTAAATTTACATCATTAAAGTGCCTGGAGTGAGACTTGAAAATCCCAGCCTCTTCAGGAGTGGTCAGCACCCTGGAGGTCCCTTTAGGTCACTTAATGGCAGATTTTAAGAGCTCAGCACTCAAGGTAGAAGAGGGATGGAAATGACATTGGGTGAGAGCAGTGACAGAAAAGATAGAGGGAGCCGTGGATGATGAACCCTGAGAAGGGACAGTACTGATAATGGCCATGGACTTTGGGAATGTCTATGCAATGGCAACCTGGAGTGATTAGAGCCACGTCAGAGAAAATATTTTAATGCAGAAAGGCAGCACTTGTACAGTGCGCAGTGGTGTGTTGCTTTGTGACTTGGGCACCTCTGCTATACCACAGCATGATTACTGAGCAGTTGAGGTATTGTAGTCTGGATACTTTAATACGAGATCAATGAGATATGCAGTGAAACCAAAAGGCAGTAAACTCGGGACTGATTTTCACACCTGTGGAACTCATTGCCCCGTGCTATACTGAGACTAAGAGCTGAATAAGATAGGACTGGATTATTTTCTGAAGCATAATAAAAAAAAGCCCAGAGATAACAGAAACATTTGGGGAGGGAGGGGCAGTAGCTTAAACCAGAGGCTTTAATGTCAAGCTAATGCAAGCTAAGCCTAACCCCTGGAGAAGCTGGTCCAATCTCAGGACCTCTTATTGCTGTGTTTCCTCCATCTTCTGCTGACGCACTGGCAGTGGTCACTGCTGGAGGCAGGAGTAGGGGGAGCACTAGTCGGGTCTGATATGACCATTTCTATATTTCTGGTGTCACAGAAACTGATACCAGATCTTCACTGAGAACAGGGTTTGGCCCTTAACTACTAGAGATTCTAGTGTAAAGTTGCTGGAAAAGGAGAAAATGGATTAACAGTTTGGTTGGGAGGGGGAGCAGGGAAGAGGGTGAACAGAGGATTCAATGTGGAATTGTTCTCACTGTCTTACTCCAGTTGTGGACACTGGCTGCGTAAGGCCGGTGCGGATTTGTTTGATAAACCTGTCCACTGTCAGCATGCGACTACCAGAACAACCATATCACAACCCTTCATGCCCTTTGCTTAAATAGCCTGATGAATGATTGGAGGAAGGAAGCCAATCAAGGCATTGTGAGATTGGGGCTCCAGAAGGGAAGGATAGCTAGCCTATCCCAGCAAAATGTCAGGCTGCCCTTTCAGCAGCGCACGTCTTCTTTCAGTTGACTCTCAGCCATTTTCTGTTGTAAAAATGTAAGCTGCCAACCCTGCCCACTGCAGGAGTTGTTGGCAGCGTTCAGCCCCTCAGAGGACAGGAATCCCAGCGGACAACAGTACAATGTTCTGAATGCGGGACCAGGTTTTTAGCTGCTCGGCTTCATTTAGGCAGTACTCAGTAGCTCCTACTGTAGCACTCATGGGCAGGTTTTCCTAACAGCTCAGAAGCCAGTGTGGTGCTCATTGCTTTTAGAAATCCATCCATTTGTTTTCATGATCTTGAAAATGTGGCCCTGGTGGTGGGGGGGTAGAGCACTTCTGTCTGTGTAATGAGAAGCAAGCATCCTCTCTCAAGCCACCATTTCTACTGAAAAGGGCTGTCCAGCTTCTAGGGATCAGCTGAAAGAGCACAGGGACTTTACAAAAAACAGCAGTTCCCAGGCCCAGCTCCTACCTCTAACATGGATTTTTTTTGGCTATGTCTTGTCTGTAAAGAAATACTTCTCATGAAGCTTTGGTGGCTTCAAGTCTGCTTCTGTATGGCAGGATGCAACCAAAATAAAGGCGCAGGGAGAATTAACACTAGTTGATTTCTTTTTTAAAGTAACTATTCTAGCAGTCTGGAGCAGAAAGGGAATTTAAGTGGAAGGATAAAATATAAACGAGGAGTCATTTCCTTAAGTGCCTGGCACATGTCTCCATGTGTCAGGAATTAATTACTACTCACCAAGGAGGACTTGCCAAACCCACCAGAAAGTGTTCACTGAAACCACCCTATTAATAGGGAAGGGTCCAGACCTGCTGTGTGATGAGAAGCACGTGGCAGGAAGGGCAAAGGAAAAAACATATTTTTCTACTAGAAGAAGCAGATAATTTACTGACTAAAAGGGAAAGGTAGGAAGCAGAGAGTCCCGTCTAGAGTGGTGTTATACTAATAGCATCTTTGGTACAGATTAATGTATGACACTGTCCTCATGTAAGTGCTGGAGACTGTTCTGCACCTCTGCACTGCTGGAGCTGGAGGAGCTGAATTCTATCTTGCTATCACTTAGGAGTTCCCAGCATCCAGAATGAGAGCAAATCCCAGGTGGCCATGTATTTGTTACCAGACTCCTCATTAAAGCAGTGGTTCCTGGAGTTCCTGGAGTCTCTATCCATTGCCCAGGTGCGTAGCTGGACTCCACTAGCCAGGGTCTGCTGCTGGTTGCTTGTGAGTTTGTTCAAGTGCTGCCACACCTGAGCAGCCTAAGCAGAAGAATTGGCTGAACCTCACAAACATAGGAAGCCAGTAGCAATAACACCCCCGCCTCACTCTTCATCCAGGGTGGGAGCAGCAAGGAATAGGAGATACTCTGTTTACCTTTGGGGTAACTAGAAAGAATGGCCCCATACTGATAGAGAGCAGGCTTAGCTTGGATATCAGGAAGAACTTCTTCACAGTAAGTGTTACCAGAATCTTGAATGGGCTTCTAAGAAAGGTGGTGCTCTCCCTTACCCTGGAGGTCTTTAAGAGGAGACCGGACAAGCACCTAGCTGGGGTCATCTGACCCCAGTGCTCCTTCCTACCCAGGGCAGGGGGTCAGACTCAATGTTCTACTGAGGTCCCTTCCGACCCTAAAAATCTATGAAATCTATGACCCTGCTGATCCAGCCAGTTTTCTGTCCACCTTACAGTCCATTCATCCAGCCTATGTTTCCTTAGCTTGCCTGCTAGAATGTTGTGGGAGACGGTATCAAAAGCCTTGCTAAAATCAAGGTACACCACATCCACTGTCATCCACAGAGCCAGTCATAGAAGGCAATCAGGTTGGTCAGGCACGTCTTGCTCTTGGTGTATCCATGCTGACTGTTCCTAATCACCTTCTCCTCCTGCTGCTTAGAAATGGATTCCTTGAGGGATCTGCTCCATGATTTTTCCAGGGACTGAGGTGAGGCTGACTGGTCTGTAGTCCCCTGGATCTTCCTTTTCACCTTTCTTAAACATGGGCACTACGTCAACCCTTCTCCAGTCATCCAGGACCTCTCCTGATTGCCATGAGTTTTCAAAGATGTTGGCCAATGGCTCTGCAATCTCATCAGCCAACTCCTTCAGCACCCTCGGGTGCATCCTGTCCAGCCCCATGGACTTGTATATGCAGCTTTTCTAAATAGTTTCTAACCTGTTCTTTCATCACTGTTGGCTGTTCAACTTCCCCCCCAAACTGTGATGCCTGCTGCAGTAGTCTGGGAGTTGACCCCTGCCTGTGAAAACTGAGGTGAAGAAGGCCTTGAGCACTTCAGCCTTTTCTGCACCATCTCTCACTAGGTTGCCTTCCCCATTCAGTAACGGACCCACACTTTCCTTAATCTTCCGTTCATTATTGACATACTTGTAGAAATCCTTTGTGTTAGCCTTCACATCCCTTGCTAGCTGCAACTCCAGTTGCACTTTGGCTTTCCTGACTTCATCCCTGCATGGCCAAGCAGTGCTCTTATACTTCTCCCTAGTTGTTTGTCCAAGTTTCTATTTATAACCTGCCTTTTTGTGACTTACTTTACTGAAGAGTTCTCTGCTAAGCCAAGCTGGTTTTCTGTCATATTTGCTAGTTTTCCTGTACATCAGGATGACTTGTTCCTGCACTTTCAGTAAGGCTTCTTTAAAGTATAGCCAGGTCTCCTGGACTTTTCTCTTCTTTAGACTGACAGGTTAGTGTTGGGGGGAGAGGGGTTGATGGCACGCTGAATCAGCTGGCCTGTGGCTACTTGTATGTGGGTGTGAGCATGTGGACGGGGTAAAAAGTAGAAATCGAGCATATAGTGAAATACTGAATACATACAACATTGTAAGTCCCATGTGTTCTAAAATCATGAGTCAGGGCTGAAAACATTGAAATGGCATTTTGCTTTTCAAGCCTCTATGGCAATGATGCTCAGCCAGGATCCAGTGGTATCCTGGGTGCCACCAGATCCTTTGAAATGTGTCTTGAAGTGTGAGGAGATGAGAAAATAATTGCAGGCTCAGGTTTGTCCCTGGCTGATTCCCTAGCCCTACTGTAATATATACATTAATTTTTTTAATTTACAAAAGTTAGGGAGGGAGGGGTGCCTTGAGTCCAGGGATGAATGTCACAAGTCACTGTGGGGAGAAGTGGACACACCGGAGGGCAGGGAAGAACTACAGGCAGACCTGGACAAGTTGGACAAATGGGCAGAAAACAATAGAATGTGATTTAACAAGGAGAAATGCAAAGTGCTGCACCTAGGGAGGAAAAAAGTCCAGCACACCTACTGCCTAGGAAATGACCTGCTCGGTAGCACGGAAGCAGAAAGGGATCTCAGAGTCCTAGTGGACTCCAAGATGAACATGAGTCGTCAGCGTGACCAACTCATCAGCAAAGCTAATGGCACTTGATCATGCATCAGCAGATGCATGACAAACAGAACCAAGGAGGTGATGCTTCCCCTCTATCGGACACTGGTCAGACCGCAGTTGGAGTACTGCGTCCAATTTTGGGAGCCACATTTCAAGAGGGATGTGGATAACCTGAAGAGGGTCCAGAGAAGGGCCACTCGTATGGTTAAGGGCTTGCAGGCCAAGCCCTACGAGGAGAGACTAGGGCACCTGGACCTCTTCAGCCTCTGCAAGAGGTTGAAAGGCAACCTTGTGGCTGCCTATAAATTCATCATGAGGGCGCAGAAGGGAATTGGTGAGGCTCTACTCACCAAGGCGCCCTTGGGGGTCACAAGAAATAATGGCCATAAGCTAGCAGAGAGCAGATTTAGACTGGACATTGGGAAGAACTTCTTCACAGTTAGAGTGGCCAAAATCTGGAATGGGCTCCCAAGGGAGGTGGTGCTCTCCCCTACCCTGGGGGTCTTCAAGAGGAGGTTAGATAGGCATCTGGCTGGGGTCATCTGAACCCAGCACTCTTTCCTGCCTATGCAGGGGGTCGGACTTGATTATCTATTGAGGGTCCCTTCCAACCCTAACATCTATGAATCTATGAAAGTCCAAAAATGTTGGGAACCACTGCTTGTATGGTACACTTGAGTCACACTCTTAGCCTCTTCTCCACAACTCTGAGGAGTAAAACTTTAAAAAAAAAAAAAGCAAAACAAATCAAGGAGGGACTCGAAGAGATCTGAATGTCTTTCTGGAAGGCTTTCCTCAGTCAAACGGAAATTACTGGACTTATTAAACAATATGTAGCTGTCAGCACTCTTGATCAACAGATCTCAAAGGGGGTCAGTATCATCACCATTTTATAGTTTGGGGAGAGGGAAACTGAGGCACAGAAGTGAAGCAACTCAGTCAAGGCTAATGCCAGAGCTAGGAGTAAACTCAGGGCTCTTTAGTTCCAGTTCAGTTGTCTGTTTGCTAGGCTGCTTGTCTTTAGTCTTACTCTTCATTGCTGCTCTAGTTTTTCCATGCGAGTTAGCACGTTAAATTAAATCTAAACTCCTTGTAATCTAAGGGTGTGTATGGAAGTGCTCCATGCATGTTTTACAGCACTGTAATTTAGAGCATTTTTTATAGCACTATAAAGTTACAGTGCTCTTAAACATGACAGAAGTGCAGTGTTTTGGGGGGGGCCTGTGAGCCTCCCTGCACTTTCCAGGTTAGGTGGCAGGGGGCGCGCCGCAGTCTCCTGGGGCTTTTCCATTGGTCAGAAATTTGACCAGCGGACAGAAGTTATTTAAAGCACCATAGATTGCTAAAGGGCTGTAAAATACAGCACTTCAAATTTAATACCTCACTTAACAAATTCTAATTTAAAGTGCTGTACCTGTTTTTAAAGTGCTGCAAAGCCATGCACTTCTGTTAAGTCATGGCATTAAATAGTGAAAAAATCAACTTCTGTACACGCTAAGTCATGTCAAGCCTAAAAGAGCCTTGCCATCAACTGGATTTTGCCTCCAGGCAGCTAACATAAATTAATGTAGCTTTTCTTCCTGGTGACGACCAGACCTAACACCAACCCAAACTGGAAATAGAATTGTTTTCTTCTTCATGGGCTGCTTCATGTGCAGGAACATTTCAGAGCACTAATAGTCTCGTGTGGCCTTTATAGAAAGCAGTTCCTTCAGATAACTGCTGTAAGAAAACTGCAATAAACAAACAAGGACAGGGTAAGAGTGAAGGGCCAAGCTCTGTTCTCATAGTGCTAGTATATGCAAAACCTCTGGACTTTGTTACAGACTTTGTCATTACTCTTGTGCCTGCCTTATTGGTACTTGCAGTAATAATCCCGAGGGTGAGCACCATGGAGATGAACTAAGAGTTTCCCCTTAGCACTCCCATAGATCTTGGGGCTTCAGAGCCTTACTAATGATGCCTCACTGAGGTGGATTTGTAGTTCTCTAAGCCCTACAGAGGTATTGTTGACATGTCCATCTGGCAGCTTAAAGGGCCTGAGGCAGTGGTGATTAGGACCCATCTTCTAATTATGCTTCTAACTGCCTTTTCCAAGATGCCGCTTCATTCATTCATCTCTTATTGTTGTATAATAAATTATGTGTCTGGAGATTTGTCAGCTCCCTACTAGTCACGTTGGCTTTGAGAACAGCAGGGCAAAATAAATGTGCTTTCCTGTGAGTAAATAAATTGTTTCCGACATGAGCCAAGCAGGCTCTACCTAGCTGCAGTAATGTGGGCTCCAAGGGGGGATCGAGGGGGCATTCTGGCTTGGAACTGCTCACCCCAGAGCGCTTCTAAACTGGTTGGGGCTTTCCCTGAACTCCCAGTAATGTAAGTCTTTTGAAACGAGCTGCGTCAGAGCCACGCCAAGCAGCTTCTTGAATACAAAGCTCAGAATTTGTCTTAACTTGTTTAAGAGAGAACACGTCAGGGCTTCAGGGAGAGCACTGCATGGGAGGAAGAGAGGTGGCTGTTTCAGTTTTCTTGGACAAAATGCTGTTTTGCCATAAAAGCTCCTATCAGTAAACTGAGCTATGTCTGGGGGTTTCATGGGAAGAACACGCTGAAGGCAGTCAATGCCCTCCCTTGCAGTGATGTGGTAAGCTGTTTGGAGAGTAAAGGAAACCACACTGCATTATTAGCTTTGTACAGCACCTAGCACAGTGGGACCTTGATCCCCAGTTGGTGCCTCTGGATGCTACCATGACATGAATAACACTGGTACCTGAACAAAGAACTGGAATCATTGCAGGTCCTCACTAACCCAGGTACATCACTTGAGAAGACAAGATATAAAACTGACATTAGATCTGGGTTAAAAGGTAAGGAAAACTATTTCATGCATTGCATATTTGCTATTGAGATACAGAATAAGATAAAGTAGTTTTGACTTGTTTTTATTTAATGGTCCTCAAATCATAACCTTGTCTGAGGGATCTGAGGGTTTTAATTGATTGAATTTCCAGGTAGTGGACCATTTTCATGCAGAAGAATACCGTAAGTCAATAACTTAAAGTAAGTTAACTCCTTCCTACTATTATGTGAAGCAGTGCTTTGTTAAACAAGGTTTTAGCTAATCAGAGTATACAGTGGAAAAGAGAGCTGAACTCCGTCTTGAACCATTAGACGTTACACCAAGTGGTTATATGCCTCAAATGCTGCATCATGGTTTACGTTGCTGGTTGTGGAGCAGTCTGAGTAATTCCATTTTCTTACGGCAGCATTTAAATATGGTGTCCTGACAAATATTTCAAAATTCACTATAAAGAAAGCATTTCCCTTGACAAGACTTTTTGGAATTTCTGCCGGGGGGGGGTGAAAAGACGGGATTATTTACAGATTTGTTAACCCTTGTTCCTTTTTTAATGTAGTCTGTAAGCCAAAATGCTTGATGTAAACACTGGAGTCTATGAAATTTTCGTGTTTGGAAGCTTTCTTGTATATAGGATAAACTTTCAGGACAAGAGTGTGACCTGGGCATAGCCAGTTACCCAGTAGTTAATGTACTTGCATTGTGGTTGCAAGTCCCTGGTTAAAATCAGAGGAGGATTCGAACCTGGATTTCCTACCTCTAGGTAAATGTTCTAATCATTGGTTTATTAGCAGTTCTGAGATAGGGTGATTCTTGCCCTTCTGAAAGGTTTTGGTTTCATTCCACGCTGGGAAGGAAACAAATGTCAAAACTTTGACATCTTTTTGTGAAGCAGAATTTTCCTGTAGTCTGTTTCACTGTTTCCGCTTTGTAGTGGTGACTGCACAAGAGATGGATCTGAGGAGGAAAGAATTTATTAATAAAGTTACATGAGGGATTTGGCCAACTGTTTGACATTTAATTGCCACTAAAAGGTTAATATAACACTCAGAGATAATGCTTCATAAACAAAGATGTCATGATAGTACCAGATGGGAAGTGATGCAGATAAACAAGTGACAAGGGATTCTTCCCTTAATATTGAACACATCCTGTAAGACAGTGACAGTAGTTGGTACAGGCAAACGTGACAGATGCATTATTACTGCATTGAAAGCTGCATACTCTGTCAGTGTGTCTTCACTTTCATAGATAAAGGGACTCATGCTTTGTTATCATGTGAATGCAGCAGGTCCAGTTTTAGACCCAGTTTTACATACGATTTAATATTAAAGGAGTTTGAAAGGCATTGCACTTTCAGATTTTAGGCCAGCATCTGATAGAAATTAGGGGGGCCAAGTTATTGCATGTGGGACCTGCAGCAAATTCTCATGCGTTGAAGCAGTTGAACACTGACATAGATGGCCATAGATATGATCCCACTTGGCAGTTTCTTGTCTATTGTCACTCTGGCTGATGTTTCAAAATCAGGTTCGACCTTAACAGCATAGAAAATAGGCAGAAAGGGCAGGAGTATGCCTTTTTGTGGGACCTTCCTGCTTGATGCAACACAGCACCATCCCCGCTGCCTTCTCTGGCTGCCAGCAAACCCAGCCACTTCCTTGCTGCCTTCCTGTGCTGCCCCAGGGGCAATCCAGCCCATTCCCGGGTGGCCCCAGGCTTCCTGCCTGCCCCAGGAGCCTGCTGAAGGCAGAAGTAGCAAGGGGCCCTGTGACAGGAGTGCCGCTTTTGGAGCCTCTCCGAGTATTGCTCTGCCCTCCTGTGATGGGCCAACTGCCTGCTTACTCGCCTGCCACGCCTTGATCTTATGTAATTAATAGATTGCTGTAATTAGCGGGAGGCTGCCCATTTATATGCGCCCCGATGACAGAGGGCGCTATCTGTGGCTCCTTTTCCTCCCCTACACCACAGCCCAAGCCTCGCAGATGGTGCTGGTCTGATCTGACTGGGGCCCTGTTATTATGTCTCGGCCCTTCGTTTCCTCTAGGGGCTCCTCGCTGCCCCCCTCCTCACTCTTGGGGCTCCTTGCCGCCCCTCCTCACTTCCCGGGGCTCACTGCCCCCTAGCTCTGGGGGTTTCCGCTGCCCCTTAGCTCCAGGGCTGGGCCAATGTGCCCCCAAACAAAGATGCACCCTCTCCGGCGCCAGGAGACCCCACACTATTGTGGAGCTCCTGTGAGGCCTCCTCCACCCCTAATAGCCTCACCCGGTCCTCCGGTCAAACAGTGAACACAAAACACAAAGCCCCTGGGCTATAACATAAAACTAAACCATCCAGTACAACAGTTAATCCCTACCGGGCAAAATACTCCAGCAGCGACCTGCAGATACTCGTGCAGCCAAACCTTGGCCTTCTCCCTGCACTGGCTGAGCTCCTTACTCCTTGGCTGCCAGAGGAGGAACTGCCACCCTGACCTCCTGCCTGGGTTTAATAAGGGCTAAGCCCTGCCCCTTCCTGTCAGGGGTTTCGCCGGTTGCCCCAGCAACCCGCACCTGTGCTGCCCTGGTGACTGGCAGTTGCGCCTCCCCCTTCTCACCGCTAGGGGCCTCTCTTGAGCCGCCCCTGTTCTCAGGCGCAGGGCACCTAAGTGCTCTGCGACAGGTCCTGATTCTTTTATTCTGACGAACCTGCCCGCCTCTCCCACGACTGGGAGGTGAGCTGACAGCTGTATTGTTGCAATTTTCAGTGTTGCAAACTAAACTACATTGGGATGTAGTTTAGTTTGCAATGATGCAAACTCATTAAAACCCCTCAAAACTCTAGCATGTGTACTGTGTGATGCTATTAAGCCGTACAAAGTGACCTTTTTGTCACATGTGCATGGTAATGGCATCATGTGGACAAGCACCCCAAAGGCTCAGTCAGTCCCACACACTGGCTGCAGGTTTGGAAAACAGCACAGTTCCTCTAGTACCTTTTTGTGTCTTTGGAAGGCAGTAACTCATGCATTCTTAAGTGCATTTATATGGTCATGGCTGCCTCACAAAGCAGTAAGGCTCAGTAACTCCCTGACTGCCTGACATCTCTGTCTAGCTGACGAAATGCATTCTAGACCTATCTGCCTCAGAGGTCACTAGAGCCATCTGAACCCTCCCACATCTCTCCTTCTGTTCCTAGTAATACAGCAGCACTTGTGCAGTCCATTCTGAAACCTCATTTTTGTTGACCTGTAGGCTTCAGATGAGGTTTGGAGACTGAAGCATTTGAACCTATGAACAGTTCTCTGAACAAACCCTTCTGTGCGTGTTCTCTGCCTGTCACTATATTTCATAGATTTCATAGACATTAGGGGCTAGAAGGAAGATCATCGAGTCCAGTCCCCCGTGCCATAAGCAGGAAGTCTGCTGGGGTCAAATGATCCCAGCAAGATATGCATCCAAGTATTGTATTCACCCATCTTGTTCTGTTCTGTCAGAGATTTAGAATATTGCAGCCTGTGATATTTTCACGATCAAGTGAGTGCAGGTAGCTTTGAAATGGGTAAACAGTAGGGCTGCGCAAAATTTCACCAGCCGTTTTGTTCCGACACTGTTTTGACCAATTTCGAGGTCAAAACAGCAAAATCGGAACAAAAAGCCAGTCGAAATAGCCTCGAAACAAAGCGAGGCTGGTTGAAATGTTTCGACCATAGGCTGGGGATGGGAAGTCAGTCCAGCTGGTCTGACTTCACATCCCCAGTGCAAGATACAGCATCCCCATCTGCTTGATCGCACTGGGGCCAGGAGGCAGCCCAGCTGGGGTGCCCTCCCACCCCCAGCGCAATCAAACACAGGCCCCAAGAAGCAGCCCAGCTGGGCTGCTTCTCACCTCTGGTGCAATGTAGCATTGGGGATGGGAAGTCAGCCCAGGTGGCCTGACTTCCCATCCCTAGCGAAACTTAAAACGGCATCAAAACAACCTTTCTGTTTCGATGGAATGGAACGGAACAGCTGTTTCGACTCTAAATGCAATTCAATACAAAACACTGTTCCCTTGAACCATCAAAACTCAAGGCGAAATGGAACGGTGCTGTTTCGCACAGCCCTAGTAAAAGCACATTTTCTTGAAGGGACTACTGAAATACAAATGAACTAGGCTACGTTAGCACAACATTAAGTCACTTGAAAGCCTCTTTCAAAGGATGGAGTGTGTGTGTCTTTTCCTCCTTAAACTCTTTAAAAGAGCAAAGCCTTCCTGCTGACCATATTTTTGTGATTGCTAGCTCTAAATATCCCATTGGGGTAGCTGCATCACCCTGAATGTCAGATGGCATCAAGTTGACGTGAATACATGTACTGATTTGCTACCAACTAAGAAGCAAAATGGATCTGCATTGTACATTTGTCTTGTATATTCTGTATTTGCAAATAGCTTCATTGCTGACAAGGGAAAAGGGGCTGATCTGGTAGAATTTAAAGATTCAATGTCCTGTTGTGAATCAGAGCATCTATCTGAAATGGGTAACTCATGGTCATATGACAGAAAACAACAGGACCATACATAGCAACATGTGATGGGTTTGGAGGACGGGTTAGGAGATGGCGCTTTCACATACATGATGACATGTTAGTCATGCTATGTGAAGGAGCTGGAAGCTAGAGGAGTCTCTGAGGATCATCTGTTCAGATTCTTCACTGAAATACTTCATCCCAGCTCCGTTCACATCCTCAGTATAGGCATTTCCTTGGCAATATCTTGTCCTCCTGGTTAGCATTCATGGAAGGGTGTAAAGAAAGGTGGGGGTAGTTCTTTCCTCCATGCTGAGTACCACTGCTGCTGGTGAATGAGGTCACTTCTAGTTGTTGTATGAGGTCACTGTCACAGATGGAAAGGAGCTCTTATGGATCGAGGGCTAGGAGTGAAACTCTCAACTGCCCTGTCTCTATTTGGTAGGGAGTCAGTGCAGGGAGGTATTTGGATCTTACTGCTCTGTGTATGTGTTCCAGTAATTCCACATAGAGATGTCAGATCATGTGGGCCAGTAGCTGGAGCCTTCTTACTTTCAGGGAATGTACCACAAGTTGGATGTTTGTCACCCGTTCTTTTAGGATCCTTCCCATACCCTGTCCTGGGGGACATGCAGTAGTGTGTGGGGTGCCCAACAGCTGAGGAAGGTCTTGCTTGAAAGCAATGGAACAAATTGGTTTCAGGGGCAGACAAGAAAATCCTCCTAATCTGCAGAGTGTTGCTCAGGTCTACCTCTGGAGAAGAATCTCGGTACTGGAGCACTCTTCTTGCCCTAAACAAAGACATCTGCCTCCTTTATGTTAGTGAAGCCATCCAAAAAACGCCAGCACTGCCTCCAAGGCAGTGATGTGTCAGAATTTTATCTTCCCCTTTATAGCTTTATTGTAAGTACTTTGGGATTTTTATTCTCATTTCCCAGTTTTTCACTATTTTGCTGACAGATCTGTTCATTTGCAACAATAGGCAGAGACTCCCTTCCCCTCCTCGCCACCTGCCCCAGTTGGGAGCTCCAGACTTAAATATGTTGTACAAGCTCTACTAATGACATCATCTTCCTGATCTCTTCCTTAGCAGCAACATATCCTTCTTTTTAATAAGATTTCATTTAAAACTATGTGATGAGTTTCTTCCTCCTGATAGTATTGGAGACCTCACTGTGATCTTAGCTTCCTTCATTTTTATTTTTCATTCTTGAATAGCTGTGTTTCCCAGAGTGCTGCCCCTCCTATACCTTCCCTCTTGGCTTTGAACTCATGGATTCCACCCCATTCACAACATAGGCAATGCAGTTTGATCTTCCATTTTCCCAATTTACTCCATCTTCCCACTCAGATTGATGCCAGCTCTTGGCAAGCTGTCTAGCAATAGCTCTCTAGTCCTGTATAGGTGGTGGAGTCCAAATCCATACCAGCTTTTTGGGGGTCTTCCAGTTTCTCTGATTGATTCCTGTTGTTTCTGGTACCCATCAACTGCTGTTCCTCATAGCGTGGATAAGAATTTCAAACTGTTGTGGTCTATCCTTCTTTAGACAGGAGGCTTTAGGATTAAAGTACAGGGTTGAAGTTCAGATAACTGGAATCTAATTGCATTTCTGCTGCCGCTTGTTTGTGTCCATTTCCCTCCCCCTCCTCCCCTCCCCAAATGAAATCATGGTCCAATCACTTAACCTTTATCAGTTCCTCTCTCCAGTAAGCAGCAGCGCTCAAGTTTACCACAAAGGAGTCACAGGACGAAATGCAGTAGGTGGCATGTTCTCATGATGCCAGGCTAGCGCTCAGAAACCCCATAGGAATGAGCACAATGTGAGTTTCCAAATGCATCAAAATGGGAAGAAGCTGATCTGTACAGGCTGTAACTTGTTGCTGCTTTCTGTCAAGAACAGTGCGTTGCTTGGATGGTTGCCCAGTTATTATGCACAACACGAAGCCAGTTTTTTTTTCCTGCAAAAGCCATCCTACGCCTTGCTGTCATGGCTGTTCTAGAGAGAAAGACGCTGTTTGCATCATGCCTGGATTCCAAATGTGTCAATGGGGTGTAGCATGTGTATGACAATTGGCACATTTCAAGACCTTTCCGTGAAACAAGATCCCAACATGCTGACCCCTTGTCACATATCTTGGACTACCTTTTATAAAAACAAGTCACCGGTAACTTGAAGGAGGTTTTTCTTTCCCCCAGAAGCTGCCTTCTTTCTTGCTATATAATTGCTATAGTTTGTTCTGTACTAGTAGAACTTAACAATACTCTCATAGTCTGCCTTGAAGCAAGCTGTTGTATATACTCAGTGAAGGTCAGACATTGCTGCAAAGTTCTCCGTTCTGTGTCTCCTCATTCTGCTAACTTGAGTTTATATCTAGAGAGACCTATAATGGTCGTCAAATGCCATCCACACACTTGCTACAGACAAAATTGGGAGGTAAGACCCATTAGGGGCATTCAAGTACATAGAAGCCTACCCACCTTGCTTGGATATAGATTGACTGAAGATATGCATTCCTGAGCTTTGGCCTGGGATGACTGGGTAGCTAGGGGCTGGATGGTTCTAGCTTGCTTGTTTTAGTTCATTTTACTCCATCCTAGGTTGGTAGTAACCTAAAGCTGCCACTAAACATTTAACACATAACTGCTTCTTAGAGATGTATGTAAAATGGTTGTATTCTCAGGCTAGATACCAATGGATAATTTAGAGAGTGAAAACCAGAAGTAGGGTGAGGTGGGTGGAATTCCATTATGTATCTAGCTTTAATCAGTAGCTTTGCTGGAATATTCAACCAAAGAGCCAAGGACTACATACTCCCTGACCAGTTAATAGTGCCTTTGTATATGTGCTAGCTGACTGTATATCGAGTCAGCACTTTTTTACATGGTTCCAGTCTCACTTTGACAAGAATCATCAGTTCTGTTATCTGTAAGCTTTCCTGAAGCTTATGCCAAACAAGTAGCAGAAGAGAAAACAGAATTAAATCATAGAAAATTAGGGTTTGAAGGGACTGAGGAGGTCATCTAGTCCAACCCCCTGCTCAAAGCAGGACCATCACCAACTAGATCATCCCAGCCAAGGCTTTCTTTAGCCAGGTTTTTAAACCACCAAGGATGGAGATTCCACCACCTCTCCAGGTAACCGGTTCCAGTGCTTTACTACCCTCCTGATGAGAGAGATTTTTTTCCTAATATCTTACCTAAACTTCCTTTGCTGCAACATGAGTCCATTACTCCTTGTTCTGTCATCTGCCACCACTGAGAACAGTCCAGCTACATCCTCTTTCAAACCTCCCTGCAGGGAGTTGAAGGCTGCTATTAAATCCCTCCTCAGTTTTCTCTTCTTTAGACTATATAAGCCCAGTTCCCTCACCCTCTCCTCGTAAGTCATGTCCCCCAACCCCCTAACCACTTTTATCACTCCCCTAACCACTTTCCTTGCCCTCTGCTGGACTCTCTCCCATTTGTCTACATCCTTTCTGTAGTGGGTGGGGGGTGTAAAACAGGATACAGTACTCCAGATGTGGCCTACTCAGAGCCGAATAGAGGAAAATGATCACTTGCCTCAATCTGCTGGCAATGCTTCTATTAATGCAGCCCAGTATGCTGTTAGCCTTCTTCACAACAAGGACACGCTGTTGGTTCATATTCATCTTATTGTCCACTGAAACCCCCAGGTCCTTTTCTGCAGAGCTGCTGCCCAGCCAGTCAGCCCCCAGCCTGCACCAGTGCATGGGATTGTTCTGCCCTAAGTGCAGGACTTTGCACTTGTCCTGGAGATTCTTTTGGTCCAACCCTCCAATTTCTCAAGATCACTCTGAATCCCAGCCCTATCCTCCAGAGTATTTATTATCCCCGCCTTGGTGTCATCTGCAAACTTGCTGAGGGTGCACTTTATCCCATCTTCCAGATCACTGATGAAGGTGTTGAACCAAACTGGCCCCAGGACCAACTTCTTGGGCTCTCCACCTGGTACTGGCTGCCAACTAGACATTGAGCCACTAATTTTCTACCCTTTGAGCCTGATGATCCAGCCAGTTTTCTATACACCTCCATTCATCCAATTCATACTCCCTTAGCTTGCTTGCAAGAATGTTGTGGGAAATGGTATCAAAAGCCTTGCTGAAGTCAAGGTATATCACATCCACTGCTCTCTTCGCATCCACAGAGCCAGTCACCTCATTATAGAAGGCACTCAAGTTAGTCAGACATGTCTTGCCCTTGGTGAATCCATGCTGACTGTTCCTAATCATCTTCTCCTCCAAATGTTTAGAGATGTATTCCTTGAAGACCTGCTCGATGATTTTTTCAGGAACTGAGTTGAGGCTAACCAGCCGCTAGTTTCCTGGGTCCTCCTTCTTCCCATTCTTAAAGGTGGGCACTATGTATGTGCCCTTTTCCAATCATCCAGGACATCTCCCAATCACCGTGAGTTTTCAAAGGTAATGGCCAGTGGCTTTGCAATCATATTGGCCAAGTCCCTCAGCAACCTCAGGTGCATGCTGTCCGGCCACAAGGACTTGTGCACATCTGACTTTTCTAAATAGTCCCTAACCTGTTCTTTTGACACTGTTGGCTGCTCACCTCCTCCCCAAACTGTGCTGCCAGAGTCAGTAGTCTGGGAGCTGAACTTGACCTGTGAAGACTGAGGCAAAAAAGGCACAGTACTTCAGTCTTTTCCACGTCATCTGTCACTGGGTTGCCTCCCCCATTCAGTAAGGGACCCACACTTTCCCTGATTTTCCTTTCATTGTTGACATACTTGTAGAAATCCTTCTTGTTACCCTTCACATCCTTTGCTAGCTGCAACTCCTATTGCACTTTGGTCTTCCTAATTTCAGCCCTGCATGCCTGAGCAGTACTCTTATACTCCTCCCTAGTAGTGTGTCCAAGTTTCCACTTCTTATAAGCTTCCTGTTTGTGTTTTACTCATTAAATAGAGTTTCCCGCTAAGCCAAGCTGGTCTTTTGCCATACTTGCTAATCTTCCTGTGCATCAGGATGGTTCCTTCCTGTGCCCTCAGTAAGGTTTCTTCAAAGTTCAGCCAGCACTCCTGGACTCTTTTCCCCCTCAGACTGGCCTCCCAAGGAGTCCTGCCCATCAGTTCCCTGAGTCAGTCAAAGTCTGATTTTTGTGAAGTCCAGGGTCCTTACTCTGCTGCTCTCCTTCATTCCCTTCTTTGGGATCCTGAACTCCATCACCTCATGGTCACTGCTGCCCAAGTTGCCATCCACTACTATATTCCCCACTGATTCTTTACTGTTTGTGAGCAGCATGTCAAGGTGAGCACGGCTCCTAGTTGGCCTCTCCAACACTTGCACCATGAAGTTGTCCCCAACACTCTCCAAAAACTTCCTGGATTGCCTGTGCACTGCTGTATTGCCCTCTCAGAAGATGTCAGGGTGATTGAAGTCCCCCATGAGAACCAGGGCCTGTGACAGGGAAACTTCTGCTAGCTGTTTGAAGAAAGCCTCATCCTCCTGGTCTGGTGGTTTATAGCAGATACCCCCCCATGGCATCACCCTTGTTGCTCTTCCCTCTGACCCAACCCAGAGACTTTTGACAGGCCTATCTCCAGTTTCATACTGGAGCTCTGAGCAATCATATGGCTCTTTTACCTAAAGTGCAACTCCTCCTCCTCTTCTCCCCTGCCTGTCCTTCCTGAACAGTTTGTGCCCATCCATGGCAGTGCTCCAGTCATGCAAGCTCCCACCAAGTCTGTTATTCCCATCACGTCATAGTGCTGTGACTGTGTGAGGACTTCCAGTTCTTCCTGCTTGTTTCCCAGGCTCTGTGCATTTGTGTTCAGACACTTGAGGTAACTAGCCAATTGACCTACTTCCTTAGGAAGGATGAGAAGGCCTCCCCATTGCCTCCTCCTGCTTGTGCTTCCTCCAGGTCACCCGCTTCCCCATTTACCTCAGGGCTTCGGTCTCCATCCGCTGGCGAACCTAGTTTAAAGCCCTTCTCACTAGGTTAGAAAGCCTGTCTGTGAAGATGCTCTTCCCTCTCTTTGTCAGGCAGGACCCTTCTCTTCTTAGTAATTCTTCTTGTTGGAACATCATCCTGTGGTCAAAGAAGCCAAAGCCCTGCTGGTGACACCATCTGCACAGACATGCATCTTGATCTGGAGGATCCTTCTGCTCCTGCCCAGGCCCTTCCCCTTGACTGGGAGGATAGTGCAGACCACCTGACACCTGTCCCCTTCACCCTTGCACCCAGAGCCCTCTAGTCACTTTTGATCTGCTCAGGATCACCCCTGGTGGTATCATTGGTGCCCACGTGGATAAGCACCATAGAGTAGTAGTCGGAGGGCCGGGTGAGTCTCAATAATCCCTCCGTGACATCTCAGATCCAGGCTCTGGTCAAGCAGCAGACTTCCCAAGACAACAGGATGTCTCTGTCCCCTGCAAGAGGGAGTCTCCAACCACCACCACCCATTGCTTCCTCTTGGTGGCAGTGGCCTTGATCCTCCCAGTCTTGGGGATGCTTGGCCTGGCTGCTTCCACCAATGGACCATGCTCCTTTGTTGCTAGGGCTCCATATTTGTTCTCCAGGAAAACTGCTGCACGTAGAGATGAAGACTTCTGCTTGCTGCCAGAGGTCACAAGCTCCCATCTTCCTGGGAGTCCATGTCCTCTTCCTTCTCTAGTGCTGCCTCTGGCAGTCCTTCCTTCACAGTGCTAGAGGTCTCCTCCAGTATTGAATTGATGACGTTCTCGTGGTGGAGGATGCTTCAGAGCCTCACTGCCGCCTCCTGTAGCTCTCTTGCCTACTCCCTGAGGGACGCAACCCAGAAGCACCACTCACACCTGGCTGTCACTGGGAGGCAGTTGCTGCAGACTCCACAGTGCCAAATTGTTTACTGTTTTCTCACAATATCTAAGGCTCATTGAAAGACCAAAATAGCCACTTCTGATATTGTATAATTTTTGGATACTAGAGTCTTTTCAAACGTTACTGCCCTGGGGCTGCTTCAGTGGCAGGATCATAACACCTTTTAGTGTATTTGTCTTGATGTGAATAGTTCTGCATTTATCACCTCTAAGTAGCAGGGACTTACTCATCTCCCCCTGCTTGGGTCACGGCCATCAGCTGAGCTGTTTTTCTTAGATTGTCTGTGCTCATTCAGAAGAGAGGATGTTGGCACTGAACTAGCACAAATCCTTACTTGAACCCTGGACCTCTCTTTTCACCTGCTTGTTATTATGTATTGTATGTTAGAAAACATGAACATTTGGGGATAGCCTCTATTGATGAGCTCGGGTTTCTGAAGTCCTTTCTGGTCAAAATTGTGTTGATTATGTTAGACTGATACCTACCATTGCAAAACAATCCTATTCCAGAGAAGGCTTATTTGTCCCTGGATTTATATGCCATGGGCATTGGTAGTATGTGCTTTTTCATTCTGCATATTGATAGGGTTATGGTAAAGCAGTGTCTTCCCTGCAGAAAGTGTTTTAATGGAAATAAGTCAATGCAGAATTGCAAAATGCAAATTCTAGTGGAAACGAGGCTCAAGTCATCTTCACCTCAGCTAGCTCTAGTGAAGTCAGCTCCCAGGTGTGAACAAGGTTAGCCTTCATCAGCAACACAGAGGGCAAAACTGTGTGGTTTTGTCTTCAGTGGAGCAGGCAGAAGTGTAGAGTGCACCTTAAGTGGAAGTAAAGACAAGGTCAAAGAGTAGTTTCCAAGATTTATTTAAAGATATTAGCTAGAATGATTTAATTAGCTTTTACAGTGAGAGTGTAAACAGGGAAATTGTATTTTGATGTGTTAGTTGGACAAGCCTCTGGAGGAGGGAATCTAAAGCTCACCTTGACCAGCTAACACATCAAAATAGGTTCTGTCTGCCCTATGGGTTAACTAACATGTTCTCTAAGATGTTCTTATCTTAATCTACACAAGCCACAACTCTGTTCAAGGTGAAAATCATGGCAGTGTCACTAAATCCTTCTGCTGCAGAAAGCTTTAAGCTATAACAGTCTACATCCTTTTTTCTTATGCAGGTCGGTTTGATTGATTGTAAAACTGTTCTGGTGACCTTGGCTCTGTAGCTTCCCAGCTGAACTAAACCACCGGGAGGCATTAACAGAAATTGTTGCATCTACCAGAGGGCTCAGTCAGAGGTCACTAAACTTTGGTGTTTTTTTTCAAAGGTAACCACTTCTGGACCTAGACCTGGCTACAGCTGTGGGAAACTCACTTCTCAGATGGCTTGGTAACCAAGCAATGCATCACCTGGCGGGGGTTTAAGACTCCCCAGGGAAGTCACCTCACTGAAGATGTTGGAAATTTGCATTAAGGAAAGGTCTCTTCTGTGCAAGAGTCCACCTCCTGCCAGATGAGGGGAGATGAGACTGAGCAGGAAGGAAGCAGAGGAGATTCAGTTAGTGCTTTTTATTCCCTAAATCCACACTATAAACCAGGGGTGGGCAAAATACCTGGATCTGGCCTGCCAGGCAATTTCATCCAATCCCCAGGCTGACATCCACCAATTAATTGTATCTGGTCCAGCCCCTGCTGCACTCCACATGGGGCTGAGCCCTGCCTACTCCCTCCAGAGCAGCATGATTTGCTCCTACTCTCATGCATGGGAGGGCCACAGCCCTGGCCCCTGCCAGCACACAGCTTCTGGGCAGGGCTGCTGCTGCTGCTGCCGCTGCCGCCGCCGCCGCCGCCCAGGGCACTGCTCAGCTCCCCCAGCCTCCAACAACTCCTATTTGTATCCCTGCTGCAGCGCTCCAGGCAGCAGGTAGGGAAGTGAGGACAGGTTGGGGGTGGCGGATGGGGAGCTGCAGCTGGGCAGGACTGAGGGGTCAGGGCCAGCAGAAGCATCGAGCCCAGAGTGCAGGGCCAGTGCCCAGCAGGGTGGTGGGAGCATGGAGCCCAGGTTAGTTTGGTTCTATCATATGGGGCACCCCATGGCTCACGTGTAGCTCCCAAGACTTGTATGTCACAGTGGGGAAGTCCCATGCAATGGAGCCAGTGGCCTTCCCTGCTCCCCGCTGCCACGTGCAGCTCCTGGGACTCTCGCTGGAAGTGTTGGGGAGCACAATGGAGCCAGGCTCACTTAGCCCTGCTTCCTGGTGGAGTCCTGAGCACTGCACGTAGTGCCAGGGAGCAGAGCCAGGCTGCTGGTTCCATCACGCAGGGCTCTGCCCCGCCCTGCAATGCACAGCTGTGGCCAAGTCCCAACAGCTGCACATGGGCTGTGAGGAGCCCTGTGCAATACAGCTAATGACCTGGCCTCACCCCCTGCTGCCACGTGCAGCTCCTGGAACTGGCCTGAGCTGCGCATCACTGAGTGTCTCCACCTGTATGGCCCGTGTGTGCCCCCAAGGCCTGCTGCTGCTGGCGATACCAGGGGCTGAGTGCCAATGTGGGGGGCTTGTGGGGGGTGGCCTCCACACTCACACCTCACCATTCCCAGCCCCCCCCCACACCACCCTAATCCACACCTGCCCCCCACACTCACAACCACACCCCTTGCACCCAACCATGCTCCTCCCACACATCCCACAGCCCCTGGTCCCCCAACCTCCACCCCCCACACAAATCACACATCCACACCTCACACACTTCCACCCCCACACCTCGACATCCACAATATAAGACTTTATTTTGGGTTATTATGCAATCGCCTCTATATACACTACACAAATATATGTAAATCAGGACAAAAATATTTTTTGATATAAAATTAAAATGTGTTATGGTAGATGTTTGATTTTTAGTATCTGATTTGCTTTTTTTCTGGTTCCAAGATGGCAATCCTCCCTCCCAAAAGGAGTACTTCCAGAGGCAAAGGGACAGACTTCTGGTGGCAAAGGTCAAGGGGGCAGGACTTCCAGCCCCCAAATGGTGACCAGGGGGTGAGGGACCCATCAAGGGGTGTGGCTACCCTCAGGGCCCTCAGCAGCTCACCAGTACTCATTAAGTGGCCCTCCAGGAGAAATAGTTGCCCACCCCTGCTGTAAACCAATCTCAATGCTCTCTTGGCGTAGTAGGAAATCAAGGTGTACTGTGAGGTTTGTTGGCAGATTCTGCTATCTTTGTTCCTGGTATTTAAATGGAAGAGAATTTCTCTTTTTGCACCCCCTGGTATGAGGACTGCAAACCCTTGACAAACAGGATGATGCAGCGCTGACTTGCAATGCTGTATCCTATTGTACCTGCTCTGCCAGTGAGCAGTAGTGGTGAATACCCTGCCTTGATCAGGGCCACCTTGCAGATCCTGGCTGAGCTGGAAGAGAACCAACTGACCCTGATTATTACCTAGTTTCCCTTCCCCAGCTGCTTGCACCCCTCCTTCATGGGCAGCATGAGCATGGTGCAAATGGAATTGCACAAGTTCATGTCTTCTGCTTATATTTTAGTATGGGTGTTTAGTAAAACGGAGAGGCTCCCAAAACACAAAGCCCAATACTGCCCTCATTTTAGCTCCTTGAGGCTGGCTTTTATATTTCTGGAATTCATAGGCTTTTATTCAGACTGTTGCTTTGACAGCTCACATTAGTCCATTGAGAATTTACAGTTCTGTGGTTCCTGCCATTCTGTTCTTCCTTTCTCACCCGCTCTTGCATTAGTCACTGTTTTAAAAAAAGGGAGAGAGAGAGAGAGAGAAGTATGAATGAGAGGTGAGGAAAGTGCTTTCCAAAACAGGAACACTAATCCCAGTGATTTATCACCTCTCTTAAATGAAAGGTTATTTTTCCCCTATGAGCAGGAGCTACTTTTAATTTCTGCTCTACAGCAATGGAGATGTTAAGAAAAGGGATTTTTTTTTTGTAGCCCTTTAAGGCAATACATTTACCTGTTTGGGTTACATTGTCCCTTTAGCTCTTGTTCTTAAGCATTAATGAACAAAACAATTAGTCTTGATTGCTCACTCTTACTACAAGTGGATGGGTCAATTGGCATTTTATGGCTTTAATGGCTTGTGAGCTTGGCTGGTCCATCCAAAGTGGCGTTCAAAATCCAAGCAATCCATTTTCATGTAAAATCTCTGTGGGATTTGAGTAGGGTCCAAATGAACAGACAGCCCATTTGAGCATCAGTTAACTAGACTGAACAAATCAGTGCAAAATTGGGCAGTTGTAACAGCTTTATTTGGTTAAAAACCCTAATGAGAAGTGGTTTAAAAAAGAAAGAAAATCTTAGGATAGTGTTTTTTTCATTCATAAAGCTCCTTAAACAGTTTACATTGTGCTCCATCCAGTGGTCTAATGCAACTACCCTCAGTTTGGTATTCGGCGGTATTGTGAACAGTCTTATTCATTGTCACCTTACTCATTGTCACACAAAATACCTTTATGTTTCTTCATCTCATCAGGAACCAGCTTTAATACCTTTTTGATTAGCTAAGCTTGAGCTATCAGTGAGCAGAGTTTCCCTTTGAATTGTCAACAAACGGAAGGCTCTGCCTTCAGAGGTACCTGGAACAGCCACAAGAGCCTTAGCATACAGACCCACTTGAAATATTTCATTGACTAAGAATGCCCTGTGTGTCTGCCCTTTGGGTGAGAAGAGGTAATATGGTGACAGGTTGGAACAAGGGACCAGGAGACTGCTTCCAGCTTTGCCACTAACTTAATGTGTTGCTTTGGACAGGAAATCAAGATCTAGGTCCGGTTTCTCCAGGTATAAGATGGATAATTTTTACTCGCCAAAGGCACTTCTGCAAACAAAATGCTATTTACATTTCACTGGACTCGACAGGGATGCCTGGCTGAGCTGATGTGGGTTTTATGACAGCACTTGCACCACAGTCTCCCAGAAGAAGGTGGTGAAGGTTGCAAGATAGAAGTGGATTTGGGGGAAGGGTGAGGAGGCACCAGCAGCAAGCAGGACAATAGCTACTGCCTTGTTTTGTTTCTCTGAATTTTGGGCACGCTGCATCCATGGAACTCAAGTGGGAATTCCACATGCAGAGAGGCTGGCAGCATTCAGCTCTTGGCCTGGCAGTGCTGCCTCTTCATTCTGCACCAGTGCCCTGATCTGCAAAATAGCAAGGAGCCAGGTAGTTCCTCTCCCAGCTACTTTATCAGCCATGTATAAAGATGTGGCTCTTGGGAATAGGAATATGTGTAATACCTGGAGAATGGGCATTTGAAACAAGTTTTCCTTTTTTTTTTTTTAAATCAATGAATCTGTAAGAAGCTGCCCGTTAAGTCCCTCCCAGCAGAAGTCTATTTATTTTTAACTAAGTACTGCATGCTGACGAGATTGCACTTTAAATATACTCTTCACCTGACGAAGAAACGTAACAGATAAGCGGTTGCACTTCAGTGTTCTTGATCATTGACTAAACTTTTTTTATATCCCAAAATCTGCTGTAAGATTAGACTCATTACCTGGCTGCTTCACCTTGCCTCCATCCTACATCTTTTTTTGTGGCAACTAAGGTATGTCATTCCCTAAACGGAAATACTGTATATTCTCACATACAGCACACCCCAGAATAAGATCTACACCAACCCCTGGCATGTGTGCCAAGCATGGCACACAAGGCCGTTTTGCTCCGCACACCACAGCCAGCCCAGGCTCTTAAGCAGCTGCTGCCAGCCATGGAGCCCAGGCTGCTCCCAGTAGGCGACTGAGAGGCTGCAAGCCCTGCTGCAAGCAGACTGGGCTCCGTGGGCCAGCTGCAGCCAGGAGGCTGCAAACAGCTGCTCTGGGCTCTGGCATGTCAGCACTCTGGCACCTTCCAGGGTAGACATTGTAGGTTTTTTGGCACTTCGGCCAAAAAACGTTGCCTACCCTGATACACACCTTGCTTTTGAATGGCAAAATAAAAAGAGGTGCTTCCTTGTAGTAAGTACCTGAGTAGCAGCCACAAGGGAGCTGAGCCTGCTCATTGTTCTGTAATCTGTGCAGACACATACTTTCACTTTCCTCTGGCAGAAACTGCTGTTACCACATTTCCTCACTTACAGTGTGCATCCCAATTTCCA
>NW_017729013.1:5913301-5921775 GCF_001723915.1 Gavialis gangeticus | reverse complement strand
CAATTTCCAGTAGCTGTTTTTTGGGTGGCGGGGGTGGGGTGGGGGGGTTAGAAAAAGATGTTATATATAAGAAAATGTGGCATTAGGATGAGATGCAAGTAAACTCCGTTTAAAAGTCCTGCACCTTTAATACATTGGACGTGTTTATCTGATTCTCAGGTCCATTTTGGAATCTATCGTATATACTCGCTCTTCCCTGCTGGGTAAACTGCAAATCCCCTCCCTCTGACTTTTTCTTCAGTTTGCTGATTTCATCTCATACAGTTCAGGTCACTCTTTGATTTTGGTAGAAAGAACAAACCGCCCCAACCAAAGCAGGAGGCTCATTACTGCCCTCTGCTTCAGGTGGAACGATCCAAGCAAGCAGAGCAGGGAGAGAGAGTTCTGCTCAGGGTATTTAGGGCTTATTTCCATGAAAAGCTGTACCCACTTGGGGGCATATGCAAGCTGAACAGGGGCATCAAAAGACACTTCAATCTAAGCGTGGTATCAATACATAATGGGATTTCACACAAGAAAACCACAGTACTTCTGTGCAGAGGTTTTCAACCGGGGGTACTTGGGAAGGCCTCAGGGGGTACTTGGCAGTGGGTACCGCTACTGCGCCACCAACATCGGCATGCTTGCTCGGAGACTCTCCCCCACACCCCACATCGATCGGCTGCTGGGGGACTCCTTCCTTCTTGACTGGCCACCGTGGGTACACTGACCCAAAAAGCTGGAAAACGCCTGATCTAGTGGTATCTAATGGAAGCCACAAGGAATTCACAGTGGGTGTGTCTACATGAGACACTTTACAGTGCAGTGGACTAATCTACTGTGCAGTAAAATAGTGTACTGTACAGTTAGCTAGTACCTATAAATACAGGTACTAAACTAACTGTGCAGTAGATATTGCACAGTAGGGCTTGTGTAGACGCTGACCAGAAGCAAATTTTCTTCCAGCTTCAATGGGGGTGGAGTGGCAGGTGACTGGGAGCTTTTTCTGGGAGAAATTCTGCACAGCGGTATAAGCAATAACTCCAGGTTTCATTGCTACCTCCCAAAGACCCAGAGGTTTGAGTGGGGGCCTTACTATTTTTTTCCCTCCTCAGCTATTTAGCTCATTCTCTGAAGCCATGTAGTCTGTAGGTTATTACTGGTTTTCTTGGCTTGATCTGTTTACTTGGACCACTTAGCAGGTCCTGTGTTTTCTGATCTTACTGTTAGTCTCTTTGAAACCTCAGCCGTCTCAGAAGGATGTCTCTATTCATGATAGTAGTGCATTGATTCTGCCTGAGTGAACAGCAAACACTATCGACTGGCTTCCCAGATCCAGCAGGGCATCTTTCATTTGACAAAGAGGCAAAGCTGTTTACACATGCGCCCAGCTTCTTTATTATTAGGAGATGCTAAACCCATTTGTTTCTTTATATCAAGAAATTGGGGCATCATTCCTTTGAGCAGAGAAGGCACATGGCTGGCTAGTAAATGTGTATTATAGGTCCCCTCTGTCCATTCAGTAGAGGGGATGAGTTGTTTCAGACCTCTGCTACAGAGTCTAGACTCTTTAGCTCAAGCTGCTGTAGTCCTGGAGAGCCACAGTTCAGTCTCACATGTGTCACCCATGATAGCATTTGGCACAGTTGCAAGACCATAAAACTTCAGAGTTGGAGGTTCAGACAAAATAGAAAAGCACTTGTTCTTTCAAGTTAGTACTCAGTTATTCTGTTGTATTGTACTATGTGATTGCTCTCCAGCTATTAAGGCACTGGAACTGTGTCTCTGCAGAAACATGTTAGCACAGGGCATGCTTGTCTATTGTCCCCATCACGAGCATGGTATAAAAGCAAAAGGGAACCCGAACTGTGGAGCTGTGCCTGTATAATTAAGACGAGAACATGGCAGGGCTCGTTGTCTATCTCAAGAGTACAGGTTGGGCAAATGCCTTTCCCTTACAAAACATTTTCCAAAAGTGTTTTAGCTTTATTATCTCTGTCTTGCAGAAAGGAAAGTCAGAGCACTGAGAGCAGTGATCAACTAAGGTCTCACAGCACATCAATTTCAGAGTTGGGAGCGGTGTCCAGGTTCCCAATATGGTGCCTTGTTATTCACTGGACCATACTGATAAGTAGTAGTCTATCAGCTAGCAAAGCCAATGAGCTTTGAGTTCTTCATTTATTTTTGAGCTGCTTTTGAGCTTATGTTAATTTTGTAATTTCTGACCATGAGCTAGCGATGGATTGAACCTCATCAACTTGTATGAAATGGTCTCAGTTCAGTTCTGATGGGACATATGTGTGCAGAACAAAGCCACTGGTCCATATCCTTGTCTAATTGACAGAGCTGGTATTTTCAAAAGCAGTCAGCACTGACATAACTATTCCCATTGAAATGAATAAATTGACTTCCATGGAGAACGGTTACTTAAACAACACGCAGTTCTTTAAAATTCCTCACACAGTGAGCTGTGCAATAATGGGCCAAAGATGTCAAGTATGTTGGATTAAACAAAGCCCATGACCCTGAATAGTCCTTGCAGATTGAATTTACTTTTTCTCTGTCTCATACAAACCTTGGTTATGTCTTTGGAGCAGTATTGCTCCTATGTGTTCAGTGGATAAATAGATTCCTTCAGACTTTAGTGCTCTCGGTGAGGTGTTTCCCATTAGTGGTGCAGCTACTGAAACTGAAGAATTGAAACTGCAGACATGGGCAGTGAACGTTAAGGCAGCTTATTATCAGATCCAGCTCCCCATCTGATCCACTGGGAGACAAAGGGTGTGTCTACATGAGACATTTAATGTGCAGAAGACTAATTCTACTGCATATTACTGCAGCGGGCAAAACCCATGCTAATGCACAGTAAATTTAGTCTAACGTGCATTAACATCACTAAAGCATTCATCTGTGCTAATACGCAGTAGCACCAATTGCAGCGCATTAATTTAGTACCTGTCATTACAGGTGTAGATGTGCCCCAAAGAGATTTCAATGGGATTGCAGAGTACCTGTGCATACGTCAAAGAGAAACGGGATTGCAGCACAGAAAGGTATATCCACACTGGCTCTAAGGTAGCCAGTTTAGGAAATTTGAGCAGCAAAGCAGTCACAAGACAAGTTATAGTGAAGGCTGCTCAAACCTGCTTGGGACCCTGGGAGCTCATCGCTTGGGTGGCCCAGTCAGTGCAGTTTGTATCCTTGTCTGTTTGAAGCACATCAGCTACTTTGCAGGTCCCTAGAGCTCACAGCAGATGAGGGTTGCAGAAGTTTTGTTCGTAGTTGCTCTCTCCAGCGAAATCAAAGCAAATGGTTCACCTCTTGATAGTTTACTTAGCAAGGGAATTGCACAGAGCAGGGAACTGTCACTTTCTGGGTGAAAATATTTAACTGTTGTCAGCATGGCATGTGAGATCTGGAATGTGAAGGGCACCGATCCATTATGGAGACAGACTTGTTCTGCACAAAATCCAATACTTGGCCTGAGCACATCAAATCAGCTTTGTTTGGCATTCAGACAAGCAAAGGTTACTTTACATTACATGTGGGGAAGAGATGTCAAACACTCTCATGGTCTTCTTTTTATCTCAGTTTACTAGGATGTTAGGATGAAGGTGGCCAAGGTTATTTGTCCTCTGAAGCCAGGCAATCAGCACGCTTGCATGTCTGTTCACAGAAAGTGAGTTGGATATTCTCTTTCCAGAGGGGCAGTCATTCACCTCAGATTTTGCAACTGTAATGATGTGCATGCACCAGTTTACAGATGTGGAAGAGTTTTGATGCACAAGCAAACCTATTTGGGAGGCTGTTGGTTTACATTTATTGTTACCAGAGAGAAGACAGGTTCATAATGCCAACACATATTACAATGCAGTGATATGTATATAGGACTTAAAGGCATTTGGGGTAACCAGACTACTGACTGTTGGACCACTAACAATGGTGCTATGAGTTACCCAGTTGCCAGGACACTCCTACCCTCCCTTTCCTTTACCCCCTTAGGGCCAGTCTGTTCACTCTTTAAGCAAGTAGTCTAGATGTGCTCCCTCTACAGAGCCTTTGCCCTGGCCTGAGCATTAAGAGCGGTACTTGCCTATATATCCTCCTAGTCCAGCATGATTCAGAAGGTCATTGAGAAAGCAGGGAGCCAGACCCCAGAAGTCATGCCTCCTAGTTCCTTTGACCAAGTTACCTGTCAAGATAACCTCCTTTGGACCTCGCCCTCATTCTTGTCAGAGCTGCTGAAGTTTCTCCTTGGTTTGGTATTTCTCAAATTTTTGTGAGTGCTTGGTTTAGTTTTCACTTCCTCCTATAAGAGTTAAATGTTCCTCCCTGGAAACCTCACTTTTTCCTCCATTCCAGAGCCCTAAATTGTATGTGGCTCTACATGTTGTACCAGATACTAGGCTCCAAGATTCATTAAGAGTTTCCTTCCCAAGTGCAGTTAGGGTTTTGAGGTAGGATTGAAAACTTCCCATTCATACCAGTGGGCATTGGTCTGAGCCCTTATTTCAGAAAGGAGAGGGAGTCTGGTACTCAAGCAAAAAAATGTGACTGCTTTTATGACTTCCAATAAATCATCCCGCTAAGTTGTTGAGAAGAATCAGAGAGTCACGTCCTGCCTCTCGCATGTAGGACTACAGAGTAATAATAAGGAAATGACAATGTTCTGCTAGGTCATTTTACCAATGCAGACTGTGACTTTTGTGAGCTGTGTCTGTCCCAGCTTTAAAATTATTCTGAAATATGTTTGTCTCTCCCATTTCCTTTGTTTGATTTTTCCTTTCAGTTTTTTACTTCAAAAAGAGACTGTGGATAATTCACATTTTGTTGCTCAGCCTATCTGCTCTATTTGAGCACTGAGGTTTAGCTCTGCTGACTTTGATGAATAAAATAAAGGTTTGCTGTCCTTCTAACCCTGTTAATGGCAGCTTTGGGCAACACAGGGATGCAAAGAGGAGACCAGAGTCCATCTTGCTCTTTGCTGATAGAGATTGTATGAAATCCAAAGTCTGATCTGAGTCAGCATTTCACATTTAACACTTTTTCACAAAGGGCTGCATCAACGTTCAAGATCTCTGAATTTCTGGTATGTGCAAACTTCGGGCCTAGATCTGAATCTTGTGGAATGGGTCCTTCTCTAGTTAAGAGGGGAACCTCACCCTCATGGTTCTTGAGTTCATATAATACAGATTTCTTCAGTCTCTTAGAAGCAACAGTTAAAATGGATAGGGGTTGGCAGTGGGTGCGTTTGTAATGCATGCCTACATTGGAAGGTTTGGAAAACAGATTATCACAACTACATAAAGCTTCAGATATCGTAATACAAACTTTTGTTCAAAAAAGGCATCATATAAATGCCAATTTTTGCCCTTGGGAGGGGCAGGGAGAAGAGAGATTGCTGTTAAATATAGTGAGGCAAACTCATTGTTATTTTATTCCACGGAGGCCTGAGGAAGCTACCTGGGGGCTAAATAGACCCAGTGATGTCCTGGGATATAAAATACACATTCTGTATCAAAAAGCATCATGAAATGCAGGTAGAGATTCACTTCTCCATTTTCAGGCTTTTGTGGATTAAGATTTAAGTTGCATTGTCATATGGAGAAACCTTGGGTAGGAGTCGGGACGGTAGAAAGAGCATGAAATGTTGGCTTGATTCTTGCCCGGTCGATTTTCTCTTCCCCTAGCTCCATTATTGGCATATAAAACACTTGGGACACATTAGACAAGATGCCATCCTATTTTTAAACAGCATGTGTCAGCCTTCATCATATTTCACTAGTCGCAAACTGACAGTTTAGACAGACATTGAGTCATTTTTCATCTGCCTTTACACCGAGCCTCTCTCTTTGAGGAGAGGGGAGGATTGTGTAGACAAAGCAAATCAAACCAAGTGTAAAACCGTCTCTCCTTTTGAGTGGCACTTACTCAGGCATTCATGGGTTGGGACATTAACACCCCAAATAACCCAAAGCTGATGAGGGCAATAGTATAATAGCTTAGTGGAAAGATTTTTTTTCCCCCCCATCAGATGTGCTGTTAGTCCCTCTGAATGCCAGGGTATTTCACTGAGTTAAAGATTCCCACCCTGATGCTTGTATCACTCTTGGATGCTTTAAGCAGACAATTTTTCTTGCTTCATGTTGCAGAATCTCCCTGTTCCACAAATAACCAGCACCAGTGAGTGGGTTCACTTAAAATGCCCTGACAGCTGCTGTCAGAGGGAGTTGAGTCAGCCTGACTTACTCCACCAGCGTGTTAACCTGAGCAGCTCATAAATGTGAGGGGTGCTATTGGAGATGCTCACCTTCTAGGCACCTCTGCATC
This sequence comes from Gavialis gangeticus, assembly GCF_001723915.1. Classification (NCBI taxonomy): domain Eukaryota; kingdom Metazoa; phylum Chordata; order Crocodylia; family Gavialidae; genus Gavialis; species Gavialis gangeticus. Next base: position 5,915,466 of record NW_017729013.1, on the reverse strand, counting down.
TGTTCACACCAAGGAGCCTTTACCAGACTGCCAACAGCAGTGGGGCAGTGGAGCCCAGGTCATGTCACAGTCCCAGCGGAGTTTGTGCTGTCATCATCCCCACTTCCTTCTGATGCCAATACTTCCTAGTACAAATACTGACAAGACACACACTTTGTTTTCAAAGGTCAGTGAACACGAGAGAATGGCAACTGCAGAATAATGCTTTTCCCTCTCTGTGATATTAGGAAGTTGGACATCCGTGCAGGGAGGCAGTGGATTTGCTTCTGAGCTCACACCAAGGCAAATAAGGCTCAATGCCATGGAAAACACTTAACTGCTGGGTTGCTGTTTTTGTAAATGGGCATGGTGATACTGCACAACCCCATCTAGTCACTTCACACACATCTGGGTGTTTTTAAGCCCATAGGAAAGAAAGGCTGGAAGGGACCTCAGAAGGTCATCTAGTCCAGCCCCCTGCTAAAGGCGGGATCATCCCTGACAACCGTCCCAGTCAAGTCTGGCTAGTGTCTAACCTGCTCTTAAAACCATCTAGGAGTGGGGATTCGACAGGTTCTCTAGGTAGCCTGTGCCAGTGCTCAACCACCCTCCTAATCTCCAACCTAAATTTCCCCAAGCTGCAGTTTAAGGTCATTGCTCCTAGTTCTCTACCCTATGGTCACAGAGGGTATGCTGTTGCACAGATTAACCAAGAAAAACAGGAGAGAGGGGACCCAGATCCTCTTGATCCAGTTGTACTAGCACCTACCTTGGAAGGTGACCAACCATCTCCTTCAAATGTTGTGCCGAGTGTGCAATGCCATACAGGCAGCAGTACACACCTCCACTCCGCTATTCACTGCAATAGTCAGGGTTTGTTAAGGTTTCCTAAGTGCTCTTGCTGTCTTGGCTGAAAAAGTTGCTGTGTAAAAGCAGCTACCCATGCTGTTGATCAAGTTGCCTTCTGAAAATAAGGATACCTCTCCTTAATTCTAACAGATTATCTCTTTGTCCAAGGATTTACCAGGTAATTAGATAGAGCAGGTGTGGAGCTTGTTTAACTTTTCCCTACCCACATTTCTTGGCAGGGATAGCCTGAATTAGCAGAAGTGATGACACATGAAGCAACTTGTGGGTAATTACCAAAGGACCAGGGCAAACAGAGGGCAACTGTGTTGGCCAGAGCTGGGGGATAGGAGAGGTAGGCTTGTTTTGTGAGAGGCTGAGCCCTTTTTGGAGGTCCTGAATGCAGTGCTGTTCATTGTGGGCAGTGGATAAGATATCTGCTGCTGTTAAACACCTGATATTAGTGGTCCTGGAAGATTATGGTGACAGGGTATTTTCTCTTAATGTGGAGAGGTAGGAGTTAATGTTATGGTCCTAAATGCTTTTGCTTTTATTTTACCTGCTGGCAGTAAGCATGGTCAGCACTTTTAGTGATATTTTAGTGACTTCTAGCACGTTCTGTGATATTTTTCCAGTGGTCTTGGAGGCAGTAATGACTGCATAGATTGTACAAGGCTCTGGACAAGACCTTTATGATCAGCTTGTTTGACCTCATATGTGACACCTGACCATAGACTTTTGCTCAGCAATTCCTGCATTGCAGGGCATTTCTCTTCCTTTAAATGAATGTTACTCTACTTGGTATCCTGTGGCTGATCTAGAGTGTTTCCTGGCTAATTTTTTTACTGACATGTTATGTGACTCTAAGGAAGTTGTGGTTTCTCAATCTGTACAAAGTGAATAGCACTTGTCTCTCTTACGGGCTGAACTGAAGAATAATTACGTGTCTTTACAACACGTGGAGACTTGGGTTGAAAAATGCTCCCTGAGGGTGAAGTGTATCGGCTTGCTTTACGCACGTCATGGCTCACTACTGGTAGGAAAAAAAAATCTTCAGTGATCTCAAATCAGTCAGCTTGTACTGAAAAAGGTTAAATATACAGAAGCGTGGAACTGTGTTAACCAGCCATTGCGCACGGCTGTGGGGAAGACAGTTGCATGGAGTAAATGGGAGTCTCTGGATTGGTATAAAAAGCAACAGAGGAACCTACAGGCAGTTTATGTAGTCAAATTTGGAACGTCAGGTAGGGTTTTGTCACAGGGAATGGATTCAACAAGATGTACAAAGACATCGTGTTCCTGCAAGCATCAGGATGGATTTTTTTTTTTTTTTTTTTTTG
>NW_017729013.1:5902504-5913290 GCF_001723915.1 Gavialis gangeticus | reverse complement strand
TTTTTTTTTGAGAGAGAGCTTGATTATTTGCTCATATGACAACGTCTGTTCCAGTTTTATTCAGTGCTGTGCCATTCAAAATGGATATGGGTGCACAGGGTCTGCTTGCCTTGCTCATGTGTATCACAGTATCAGCACCTAGATTATAAACTCTTTGGGGCAGGGATTATCCTCTGCACTCTATGTTTGAACAACACCCAGTACAATGGGACTATGGTGTACAACTCTGGCTCTGAGCCACTGCGCACACTGTATAACAATCTAGTAGGAGGGCCTTGCTGCCTGACGCCCTGCACTGTCTTACTACAAGTTTGTACCTGGAAAGCTTAAGGTCTAAACGAAAAGGTTGGTAGAAAGGAAGCATTGCTCCCATTTTGCAGATGAGCAGCTGAGGGCTTGGGGCTCTAAAGCAGCTAGGTGGCAAGGCCCCATTTCTGTGAATGGTAATGGAGACAGAGCCAAAGTCCAGGCGATGTGCTAGAGAGACCAAGCAAACAGCCAGTACTGTGCAGGCCAAGGAAAGCTTACAAGCATGCAATCCCAGTGTAATGGAGCCAGACAAATAGCTTGGTGAGTGGAACGTGCAGAGCTCGACCAGGGTTGCAAATCAGAGTTGGGCAATTAGTAGCTACACTTGAGAAATGCCATTTAGGTCCCCTCTCTTAGCATGTTTCCATGCACAAATTCTTAAGAGACTAAAACGTACTGTGATCAGAGATTTCAGAAGCTTCTTATGGAGGGGCCAGTCAAAAGCCTTGAGTTAGTAGCTCTGTTGGAGCAGTGAATCGGACAAAGTGTTGTGCGGGAGTTGAAATGGTACCTTAGGTGAAGGTGAGTGGGGCTCTTTGACGTAGGCCCCTGCTGTTCCTTACTGTACTGACCTCCACCTGCAAAGAGCTTGAAAGAAAGGCATGCTTTAGCATGTTTAGCATGACAAGCTTTTGCAGGTCCAGCACATTGAAGCTACAGAGCTTGCGACATACTTAAGCTAGGAACCTAGCACATTTTTACTCTTAACAAACAGCCTAAAAATGGGTCATAGAATTGCAAAGAAATATCAGCCCAGAGATAATCCTAGGAGTTTAATTACAGAGGTGTTGGAGAAATACTTAACGTGATCAATATCTCTCTGCAAAACTCTCTTGGGTTGAGATGGTAGGGGAGCAAATATGCTGATAACTTAAATCCAGGAACATGGAGAATAAAAGTCCTGCTAAACTGTACAGACTAACATGCTTTTTTCACTGCTCAGAATGGATCGTGACAGAGATGTATTTTTATCACTTGATATTTTATTTAGTGCATATAAATATTTCAGCAAGCCCTGATTAGCTTCCCAAGCATGTCTTCTATAAACCTTTGCTTTGCTCCTTTGAGCTTCAGTGCTTTATAATCTCCCTGTTTCTTGGCCACCAGAAGAAGAGAGTTACTGCCTTTAGTCTTGGCAAACTACATCTTCTTCTATGGCTACTACTTTCTCAATATTCATTCATTCTGTCACCTGAAACGAGTAGAAAACATCCCTGTGCAGACTCGTGCATCCCAGCGCAGACCTGCTATTATTTCCATGGAGCCCCACTTAAAACATCTGGCTCAGGCTGGATTCTGGATCTGTCATACTGTCTCTCTTCTGATTTTTTTTTTTTTCCCCTTGTCTGGGAGACAGGTTAGGAGAATGCTGTGTGTTCTTCTACACTTTACACTAAGATCGCTAACAAAAGAAGAAAGAAAACATAGATATGTTCCCAGTAAGACAGAACCTGACTCTTTCTCTCAGACTTTGCAGAGCCTTTTATGAGTTGCCTCCTGTTATCACTTTTCCTCATCTTTTGGCTTCATGTGGTAGTCTCTAATTGCAAGCCAGTTAGCATCACTGGGGAGGACAGTATGCCCTGTCCTCTTACCCCCATTACAGCTTGACCAGGTCAGGTTTGCACCTAAACAGCAAACTGAGGGGTGCCTGGATGCTGCAGGACCAATGAAGCCACACTCTTCCTTCTGAAGCTTAGTACTGCATCAGGGTGCTGTACAGCTGAGACTTGAGGGCTAAGTACAGACAGTCAAAAATCCTGAGGCTAAATCTAGTCCATCTTTGCAGGTTAGTCTAAGCTGTGTAGATTGAACCAATAAGCAAATGAACAGACATTCACTTTTGATTCTGGAAATGCAGCCACATTCCTGCAGTGCCTCAAGCCAGAAGCTGGGGGGTACTAGAGCACACCTCCCTGTTCGGTTGGAGTAGACAGCTTGAGATAAGGCTAACCTGCCCTCTCATCCTGAGAAGGTGGGTTTGCAGGGGAGGTGCAAAGCATCCTGGGATGCTGGGGGACTGTGAATTAACTTGAATCTGGAGGGGATTTGGGACAGAAGTTCAATAAACTGATTTTAAACTAAAGCAGTTCAGTCTGATGCGGCATCCAGCTTTATCTTAAACTGGTTTTCACCATTTTGAAAGCAGTTTATACGTGCTGAACTTCTGTTGTGTTACGGAATTGAACCGGTTTGCTATCACTTTTACTAATTTATGTGTAACTTCTGTCCTAGCCCAGGGGGCCTGTGCCCCAGTGCTCATTAAAATTCTCATGGCACTGTTCATTTCCGATAGAAGGCAGCAGAGTGTTCTTATTGAAATCTTCCTGAATGAGGGGAAATCTGGCTCCAGTCAGAGCTTAGCACACATACTAGTCAGTTTGCATTGAGTTCAGTAATAAACCAATGTAGCTTTCTAGCACAGGCAATCAGTGTTACTGACCCAAGCTGTCTGCCGCTTGTGGGCTACAAACTCTGGTCAGAAGGAGTTACATCTACTCTCGGTGAAGGTCCTCCTATCCAAGCTAAGCAGAAGTGGGATAATTTTTTGCATTCTAGGTCTCTCAAACTGTATTTCATACTGACATTACCTCTTTGGGGACCGTACACAACATGATTTGATCGGTGCTCAGAAATGAGTTGTTGGATCCATAGTCACAAAAGTAACAGCTTTGCATAACTTAGTTATATTCCGGGGTTCTCGGTGATCTGTTAGGGGCTGTTTGTGACCAGGATGATAATGTTCCAGAATGAGCAGGACACTTAATTTTGTCAGTCTTTTTTGATGAAAGCTTTTAATGCTTAGGAGGAAGCCCTAACCAGCTGGCTTTCTATTTTGCAGGCTTTGAACTTGATATTCCCAGGTCATCAGAAGATACTTGCTGCTTTTTCAGGCTCTTTTGTGTGCAGCCCACAACAAACCCTGCCTTGAAATTAATAGCACGATTGGTTTGGCTTCTGTGGGGCCAGTGCTTACGCCTCCACCTTCACAGAAGGGCAGCCAGGATCGGAGAGCAACTTGCTGTTTCCCATATCGTTGATGAGGGACTGGTAGCACCTAAGAGCTGTAGTTACCATCTGCATGCTGCAGATGTGGGAGCACAAGTCACGTTTGCTGTAGTGCGACTGATATCCTCTCCATAAAAGAAATACATTGCAAGATAACCTGGTGTCTGGCTGGAGGTCCATCGCGCCTGAGCACGAGGAGGTTTTTAAGTGCTCGCTGAGTGAATCCCTTCTCTGCCTGACCAGATGGGAGCAGCTTGGTGCTCAGCCTGCCAGCTGATGACCAGACACCCAGCGGGCTCATTCTGCTCCATTACCTTTCTGGCAATGAAATCACAAATGGCCAGAATTTTTTTGCTTTAAAAAAGAAAAATGCATTTAGCCTTCTACCCAGGGGACCATTGCTTTCTTTGCAGGACTTGACCTGTGTGGTCTGGGGGCAGGTTCTCTCCAGCCCACATGAGAGCCTGATCAGGTGAATGCGAATTGATGCTGTGCAAGGAACCAAGAGGGGATGGGGGAGCCATGGAGCTGTATCCTCCCGCTGGGCGCTCATTCCTTTCTTGGACTTGAATGGTGGCCCCAGGCCCCCATCCATGCAATGCAGGACTTCCTGGGTCTTCAGCGCAGGTAGTTGTTGATTCAGTGGCAAGCATTCCTCGCAGCCTGCGTTCTGCGGCTTTCTTATCAGCTTATTTTGAGCCCACAGGGCAGCTAAGCCTCTGGCGCTCCTGGTTGTTTTGGCCATGCTCCCTTGCACGTGAATGACTTAGGAGAAGAATAGTCCATGGAGTTATTGGTTCCCTTCTTTACGGCACTAGAGCCAAAAGATCTGTGGAAACAAAACACATTTGTTTAGAGTGGCTTCTCTATTTATGATGATGTTAGTATCATATGGCTCTGCTGTAACTGTCTCGGTCAGATCCATTCTTATTTGGAAGTATTCTGAACTGTGCCTGCTTTTTAAAATGGAGAAATCAGTCAACAGCAGTGCTGTGTGTCCAGTGCTTCCTAGGTGGGAAGGTTTGGAATATTGCCATGATGCCTTGTAGGAAGTACTAGCTAGTATATCATGACATATTAATGGAGATTGCATCAGCAAGGAGGTGCCAAGCCAAAGCTTGGACTAAGGAGTAATGGGTAAAATGGTGTTGGAGAGAGTTCTTTCACATCAGTGCTCCCTAGAGTTTGAGGGAAGCTCTCAAACTTGTGCATTAAATGTGAAGAATAAAAATCGAAAGCATTTGGCACAGAAAAGAGTTACCAGAAGCAGACAGTGAAACAATAAATGAACGGGAACCGACAACGAACATAAAGCAACCCGTCTCATCAAAGCAGGGGGGAGGAGGAGGAGGAGAGAAATAATCAGCACGTACCGCTTTGAAGTGACCATAGGGAATCTCCTAGTTCACTGGAGGGCTTCCCAAATCCAGTCCTTGGCAGTCCAGCATGTAAATTAATGCTATCAAGGACTTCATGTAGCACAATGTCTGTTGGTGTAATGTGCACTCTTCTCAGGAGGATACATCATCAATACCAAGCAGCATATCTGTTGCTCTCTCCAGTTGCCTACATGGGGAACAGCACTGGAAAATTATTCTCCACAAAATATTTACATGCATCCCCTGTGATTTCTGAGGGAATAGCATGAATGTAATTAAACTCATCTTTACTAGAATTAAAACCCAAAGCAACTGAGTCAAAATATTGCTGAGCAAAAACACCGCAAGAATGTGGGAACAGGAAGAAGCTGCTGCCGCATTCTTCATTTGAGCCTCTTGTGGTCGTGGTCTCCATTAACAGCATTTTGATGCTGAGTAGTACATGCCTGCTAGACAGATGCTGCAAAGGTGAACCACCCTGGTTACTGCAGCCTCTGTGGAAAAATCCACCGTGACTGAATGAAGAACGATAACCTCTCACAGATTTCATAGACACTGGGGCTGGAAGGGACCTCGAAAGATCGAGTCCAGCCCCCCGCCCCAGGGGCAGGAAGTCAGTTGGAGTCAAAGGATCCCAGCGTCCAAACGCTTCTTAAGAGTTCAGAATAGGTGCCTGCACCACCTCTGCAGGGAGTGTATTCCAGGCCTTGGGGGCTCGGACAGTGAAGAAGTTTTTCCTTATGTCCAGCCTAAAATGGTCTTGGAGCTGAGTTTCTGACCGTTGTTCCTTGTTATCCCTTGGGGTGCTCTGGTGATCCTGATGAGCACCCTTGATGCACTTATAGGCTGCCACCAGGTCACCGCCAAGCTTGTGCTTTTCCAGGCTGAAGAGTCCCATGCTCTCAGCCTCTCTTCATAAGGCCTGTTTTCTTGCCTAATGCACAGGGCTCCTAATGCTATCTGCTGGAAGGACAGTCCAATGGAACCGTATAAGTACCAGTGAAAGAAGCACTGGTGAAGACATAGGATTGGTGTTCGAAAATTTATAAAGGGCTTTTGAAAATCCCACTAAGTATGTACTAATGAGCAGCATATAGGGTAGTCTGAAGTGGATCTCAATTGCTCCTAATGAAGCTACCTAATCAAAGTATTAATTAGACTGAAGAGAAGTAGACTCTGTCTGTGCGTACATCCCTTGCCTGGAGGGAAAGAACATTATAGTTTTAGTTCCTGCTCCAATGGACAGAGGGGATTTGGACCTGAATCGTCCACTCTTGGGATGATCAGGGCGTTAAAGGACTGCTAAAGAATGACAGGATGATTGCTAAGAAACTAAATATATTCTGTCTGTCCTCACTGTGGAAGATTTTAGGGAGATTCCTTCACCGGATCCACTCCACTCTAGAGGCAAGTCTTTGAAACAGACCCAAATTGACCTAAATTATTGATAAATGAAACGATAGAAAATCATGCCTCACTAACTTAGTGGAGTGCTTTGAGGATTACAGCAAGCAGGTGGATCAGAGTGATCCAGCTGACAGTATACCAGGACTTCCAAAAAGCATTTGACAGGTCTGCCATCAAAGGCTCTTAATGAAGTAAAGTAGTCTTAGGATACCTTTCCTTTGGGGTTTTTTTAATGTCACTTACATCTCCAGACCTGGGACAAAAATGGTTAATTTTGCAGATGCCAAAACAAGCTTTAAAATGTCAGAAGAGTTTGTTTTTCTTCCCACTGCCTTTCTTTTAGCCAAAACTATTAATTGAACTTGACCCAAATGGTTATGGATGCCCTAATGCACATTTTTTCAGGAAAAATGAATGACCAAGGTATTTCTTCCAGATCCATAGATCCTTTACATTTTAAAAAGAAAAAAAAAAGATGTAGAAAACTGAAAAAAACAAACCAAAGGCAGCCTAATGCAGGCGAACTGCCCCACAGCAATACACTCATGTATGTGAGAGGTTGGGTGGGGACATTTCAAAAAGCAGGCTGTTCATCAGCACCCAGGCTTTTGAGCACCAGGGAGATGCAGATATCATTCAGAAAGACAGGGTGTCAGGGTGAGGAGAGGTGGTTTGATTCTTCTTCTAAGTGGTCTTTATGCTGGATACAATATTGTGATTTGCCTTTTCTCACCCCATCATGTTTCGGGGGCATGAGGATTTCTGTCGGGCCTGGATGGTCAGATCTGGAAGGATCTGTCCAAGTTGCTGCTGCTTGCCTTTTGCTACAGTGCTGCCGTGAGGGAAGGGGTATGGAAGGACTTCTGTGTCTTCAGGGTGATGTGAGCTTTCTGGGAATCGGGAATACTGCTACCGTAATGGAACTTCTCTAGAGTAGGTATCAGTGGCTAGAGCAGCAGTTTCTCACGGGAAAGCTACTTGAATACAGATCACTACAAAAGAGCATCCCTTTAAAACTGATGGAGTCTAACAGAAGTATTTCCATAAGGAAGCTGGAATACTTCTTATTTTTCCTGTCTCTGAAACCAGCTTGGAGGATTTTGCATACGTGCCGTAAAATTGTACCCGCCAAATCCTGCGTGACACTTAGCAATCTGCAGTGATGTGACTAATGTGCACTTTAAAGCAAACTGAATGGCACTTGCTATCAACTCCCACAAGTGCCTCTTTATTCTCTACCTTTATTCTCATATCATAAAGCACGTTCTATAGTGGAAGGTAATTTTACCTTGCTCCAAGGAACAGTGTGATACCAGAAGTAGAGTGAATATGAATGATTGGCTGTAAATAAAGATACCTGGAAAATTTAGCCTGTTCATGAACTGATCCTCACTTCTGCTAATGGATTTATTATTACCGTTTGTTGACTAGTCCACGTGAATAAAAATAAATGCAGTGGGTGTCTGAACATTTAACTGTTGGTTGACTGCAGTGTCTGGTGATCTGCAGCAAGGCCTCTCAAACTGGGGAGTACAAACTGATGATGGGAGTCGTGGCCACCCTGTCCTGGGGTGAGGTTAGAAGGGTGCTGGCTAGATAAAACCCGGTAACTACTGGCATAGTAGCATCCAGTAGCATGATGCATCTTCAACCTGGAAGGCCACTGGGCACTTTCTCAATGTTGAATAATTCCAGGGAGAGTAAGGCGTTATCTTTCCTTCCCCGATACGAGCCAGTCATTGAAAATACAATTGCTTATTTGTCATGCCTGTTGCACATCAGGTTCTGGGACCCTCTATGGAAATGCAGAGAGAGTCTCCCGACTCGTCCTGGGACATGGATCAGTTGCATCTCCAGCTGCAACCTAGAGGACAGGAGCAGGGATGGGAAAATTCTTACAGCAGGCGGAGAACTAAGACATGAGTTGGGAGGTCTTGCAGGGTAGAAATGTCAAGTTAATGTCACTTTTAAGAGCAACAGAAATGCCAATCCATTATGGGCGCTTGAGGTTGTTAAAGAAGGGTGAGAACTCTGCCCAGTCACAACCTACTTAACTTGTATTGGCTCAAGCTTTGTTCCCACTCGGGTAATGGAAATAGGAATATGAAGGCAATGTTGGGAAACTGCTCCTGTTTTTCCCTTTCACAGGCGGCTGCTAATTCAAAATAGATCACTAGAGACAGCAAGCAGTGTTGGCAGATGTTCCTCATGGCCAAGCTCAGGAGGTGGCAAGCAGATGAGGCTGGTCACCTTGTCAATATAGCTCAGCAGTGGAAACTGAAATGAGCAGCTCCTTCTCCATAGGACGGTCCAGCCTGGCCCCCTCAAGCTCTGCTGAGCTTTCAGCACTTGGAGAGCAAAGAGAACATCCAAGTGCCATGGGCTGGTGCTATGATGCACCTCTAACTCTCGTTCTTGTGTGTAGGTGACTGGAGTAGAGGATGTGACTACAGGTCCACAACAATAGTCAGTTGTTTCTTTTTTTTTTTTTTTTTATCTAAAAAGGATGCTGTCTTCAAGATCTTCCCCTCCATCTCCCGTCACAAAGTGTTATACAGCCAGAATAAGAGCTCTGCCAATGCTTTTGAAACAGAGTGCCACACAGTACTTTCTGGGTGGCAAGGGGAGAGATGGCTTTCTCTGTGTCAAGTGATCGGGGAAGAGCTGCTTTGCACCTCATTCAGCAAAGAGCTGATTGTGCAATAAAACCTAATTTCCAGGTTCTTCTTTCCGTCCTGTGCTCCCTGCTTGCTGTGACTGACATAGAGGAGAATTATTAGGAATTTGTTTCTGAGTCAATAGCAGATGATGAGCCATCGACCACCTGGAACTATTCCTGGGTCCAAAAAGCAGAAAGTCAATTCTTTGCCTAATCTCTCCCAGTGTCGCCGCTGCTTTTAAAGGGCCACTTTAGCTAACAGAGCTGGAAGGCAATAACTAGTCACAGCTGCTACCAGGTGTAAGGAAAGAAAAGTAGGACTTGGCAGAAGCAGCACTAGCAGCCTAAACCTTCAAAAATAGTGATGGCAAAGTTTAGATCCCAGATAGGCGCTGGCATCCAGCAGCTTCCATGATTTAGGTCTTTTTTGGCTATAAACTAGAGACCTTTTTAGCTTGTTAAGGATTTTCAATACACATTTGTTAGCTGCAGCAATTAAATCATTAGGTGTTGTCAGGAGAAGTGGAAATAGCTTCCCTCCTAGGGATAGTGGATAAATTACCTAGAGTGGTGGGCAGGTGTTTCCCAAGTAATAAGAGCCAACGTGTTACTTATGCAACTAATAACCCAGTAGGGCCACCCTTGTGGTGTGCCTCTCCTGCTATGTCTATTCATCCAGTCCTGACATAGCAAGATGAATGGCAGATGTCTGTGTTCCTGTCATAGGCATGCGGGAGATGCCTACTTACCCAAAAGGTGGAGATCCCTGCGGCCGGCAGGCGCAACTACTGTTATGTTAGAGCATGGTCTAGTGGCTACGACTGAATTGGGAGACTTCCGGCTCTGCTGGTGGGCTGTTTTGTTATCTTCAGCAAATCATTTCCTTTCTCTGTACCCTTCTCCTGCCTGGTCTGTTCAGCTACCAAGAAACAGCCCCTGCCCAGGGTGCCTCCAGGGCATATGCATGGGTTCCCAGCCCAGTGGGGCCCTTATCCCAGTGGAGAACTGTAGGTGCTACTGTAATTACTAAGCCCTACTTGGCGTTATACAAGGCTTACTCCAAATGTCGCATGCTGTGTTGTTGTATTATCTGAGGACACTAATACAAGAGCTAGGCAAACGTTTTTTGGTTTCATATTTTGACAGAAAAAAATGCAGAATTGTGTAACTGAAACTACTTAGAAATGTGTTCTAAAACAAATTGGCATGTTTTAATGGCTCATTTAGAAATGTATCTACATTTAGTAATAAACAGGGCTTTAAAAAAAGCTGAAAAATACTGTAGTTTCTCATGTATTACACACACCCTTTTCTCCAAAACCCAGCTGCTGGAAATTAGTATGCGCATTATATGTGAGAAATACCATAAGAGCAGTTTCTGCCACTCACCAGGTAAAAATGAAAGTAAAAGCTGCAGCCAGAAATGAGCAGGATTGGCTCGCTTGCTGTTGCTACTCATTTACTTACTACAAGAAAATGTCTGTGTTTTCTTCATTTTGCCTTTCGAAAACAGGGTGAGTTGTACGCAAGGAAACATGGTACTCTACCCAGAACTAATTCTACCCAGTATTCTACCCAGAACTGGCTTTTTCCTGAGAAGAAAATCCCTCCCCCCGCTTTTTTTTCCTTGTTTGTTCTGGGCTAACCCCAAATATTTTTCTCTCTTATGCTAGCAAAGTGTCAAACCAGTTGTTCTCACCTGTTCCTGTTCCTAAAGAGATGTGGCTCGGAAGTGGCATGCATGGAGGTGAATGTGAGTCGAGATATACGGGGAAGTTCAAATGGCTTTAGAAGAGAAATAGAAAGGTATTGGTAGTTTGCCCTGCACACAGCCAGCTGTATCAAGTGCTCTGACATCCTGAGGTTAAGTGAGGATAAGCATCATCTTTGTGCTGTACACTGGAACTGGGTTAGAGGGAATCAGTTGCAAAGTGGTGCGTTTTGCTCAAAACCACACAGTTGCAAAGTGGGTTGTTGGTTGTAGCCATGTTGGTCTAAGACATAGGCAGACGAGGTTCTTTGG
>NW_017729013.1:5893798-5897504 GCF_001723915.1 Gavialis gangeticus | reverse complement strand
AGGGGAATGTGAGTCGAGATATACGGGGAAGTTCAAATGGCTTTAGAAGAGAAATAGAAAGGTATTGGTAGTTTGCCCTGCACACAGCCAGCTGTATCAAGTGCTCTGACATCCTGAGGTTAAGTGAGGATAAGCATCATCTTTGTGCTGTACACTGGAACTGGGTTAGAGGGAATCAGTTGCAAAGTGGTGCGTTTTGCTCAAAACCACACAGTTGCAAAGTGGGTTGTTGGTTGTAGCCATGTTGGTCTAAGACATAGGCAGACGAGGTTCTTTGGGTAGGCTGCAATAAAAATCCTCACTGCCATACATCTGCATTTTCACAGACCTGCGTTTCGCATATTGGCTTTTATTCTACCCAGGAAAGCGCACACACAACACCGACCGACTCTCCCTATGCCAGAATAAGGGTGTCTGTAGCCAAAAGCTTGAAAGAACAAATTTCCAACAATTTAGTTGGTCTGATAAAAGATATCCCATCAATCCAAAGAACCTTGTCTGCCAGTTGCAAAGTGGTGCATTTTGCTGTAAACCACACAGCAAGTCAGTAACAGACTGAGGTGAAGAACCCAAACTCTTGACTACCGGTGCCTTGCTCTCCCCGGTGGATGACGTGGTCTCTGAAGCCATATTATATCAATTTAGGACCAGCAGGAGTATCTGCTTTGGTTAATGATATCCTGCAAATGCAGAGGATTAGCCAGAAGGCCCCTTCCAGTCCTGTGTGGCTATGGTTTCTTTGAACTACATTGGAAAAGGCTTGTCTTTTATCACTCCCTTGCTGGTTGCAGTTCAGCCTGTCAGATGCTCAGGCATTAGCAGAGTGCTGTAATGCTTAACTGCCTTCTAAGATAGATTGTTTAAGCTGAAAGAAATGCATGTAGATGATGAAAAGAAGATTAAATATGTAAAGATGTTCAGCATAAATTATTGAGTGTGCAATGCTGAAGACATGCTGGGTCTTTTATAGACCAATGACAGAATCCTTTGCAAATGCGAACTATGGGATTGTATACACGAGATATGGGAGAACATGCTGCAATAAAAATTGCATCAAGTGTTTTGATAACCTTGGATGGATCCAGTGTGGGAGATGGATGTCCTGTCTACTCCAAAAGCAATCATTCAGCCCCAGTCCTGTGCAGTGTTGCTCAGTAAGAGTTAAGTGTTCACTGGGGACATGTTCTATATCATATTTCAAGACTTGCTCCATCTCCTGCAAATGAAATATAGTAGCAGAGGCTGTCACGTGGTGCCTATAGATGTGCTCGTTCTCATTCTAATTGGAACGCTCCAGCACAGTCTCACTATCATGTGTATTAAGCCCCTGTGCATATCAAAAGGGCCACAGGGGTGCTTTATCTAAGCCTCACTGAATGAGTTTTAGGTGAAGTGTCCTGAGGTCATTTTGAAATGTGCAGGAGCCTAATACACATGACAGTGAGCAGTTTTAATTGGAGTAGTTGTCCAGGAACCACTCTAATTAAAACCCCCACTACCTCTGAATGTGTGTATAGGCAGCCATGAAGCCTAGTGCTAAAGTAAACTAGAGAGGGCACACATTCCTTCTGGAGATGTGTGCATATGTCTTTTATGGCTCATGGCCTTTGATTGGCTAATCTGCATTCCCATGACTAAGTAATTTAGAGCTGAGGCAGGCTTGGGAGTTGTTATGGTTGCCAATTGGTTAGATCAGTAGAGAAGCTCTCTTGTCCTATCTTCATGACCACCATTCAGACATCTTGGACCAGCACGGAATTAGGCCCAGTATTTTTAATTCGACTCCCAGGAGCACTGTTTTTATAGATTGTTGCAAGTAGGTTACAAGAATGCTACTTAGTTGTTTTCCTTTTAATGAGCGCTGTTCTAGCATATGTCTCTGGGAAGAACATAATGGAAGAGAAATTCTCTTCGGTGCCCTGCTTCCCCTCCCCACAACCACATTTAATCTATTTGATCTAAGTTCATGGTATCAAAGTACCTCCCAGAGACCTGGCTTGTTCTCCTTTAATCTAACCCGTAGGAGGAACAGCTTGTTTAGCCAGGGTGTTTTACACCCTGGTATAAGTCAGGGTGCTGTGTGTGTTCACAATTTATTTGAGGATGAAATTTAAATAGAAGACATGAGTCTTGTATTCTCTCTGAAAGATTTCTGAGGTGGCTGTGAGAGTGGGCTAGGCTGCTCCCCCACCTCTAATCATTGTGTTCACTGACTGTCTCAGAGGTGTGAGCACAGTGGTCTCATAGGGTGTTTATACAAGTGCTTCAGGAGTGGAGGGGGCGGAGGCACTTTAATTAGAGTGGCTCCTTTCATTAGGAGCCAAAGGGGAAGTTCAGGAGTGCAGACTACAAGTTGGGCAAGGGACCTAACCATGACAGGTGTGATGTTGAGGCATGCACCAGTAGGGGGCACCATACACCTCACAAAAGAGCAGTCATGGGTCAGTAAGTAAAAGATTCCCAAGATGATGCTGTAGCACATCTGGCTACACTGTGTTCACATAGGAATGCAGGGTTTCCTAGATGCAGGGTGTAAAACACCCTGGCTAAACATGCTGTTCTTCTTACAGGTTAGATTAAAGGAGAACAAGCCAGGTCTCTGGGAGGTACTTTGATACCATGAACTTAGATCAAATAGATTAAATGTGGTTGTGGGGAGGGGAAGCAAGGCACCGAAGAGAATTTCTCTCCCGTTATGTTCTTCCCAGGGACATACGCTAGAACAGTGCTCATTAAAAGGAAAACAGCTAAGTAGCATTCTTGTAACCTACTTGCAGCAATCTATAAAAACAGCGCTCCTGGGAGTCGAATTAAAAATACTGGGCCTAATTCCATGCTGGTCCGAGATCTCTGAATGGCGGTCATGAAGATGGGACAAGAGAGCTTCTCTACTTGGTGAAGGGATGGTTTGTTACATGCCCCTTCTCATTCAGTGAGGTGTGTGGTGAGGGCATGTTTTGATGCGTGTGCGTAAACTGAAATGTGCAGCTGAAGGTGGGGACTCTGACAATCCCTGGTGTACAAGCTGGAGGGCAGGTTCTGCCTTGGCTGGGAGAGGAAACTGCATCTTGTGAGCATTTGCTGATGATACTTGCCCAAAGCCGTATCCTGCTCCTGATGAAGGGATGTGCTACCTAGAACTGTGTACACACATTCAAATGATCTGGGATGATTTAACCAGGCTTGTTCTCCTGGTAGAGAAACTTACCCAGACCAGCCTATACAGACATTCAGTGCTGAGGACCTGAAGAGTGGAGAGGCTGCCGTGCTGAGATGTAGGCAAGCGTGGGGACCCTGTGCACACATCAGTGTGCTCTGCAGGCTTCGTAAGTCTGCCTGGTGACAGATGGCAGCCCAGACTGGTCATAATTGGCTGCCCCGGACTGCTCGTAATTAGCCTATGTGAGGAAGGGGGTGGGTGGAGGGAGGATGCTGGAGGACGGTGTTCTCTTTTGAGAGAAGCATGGCATGTATAGACATTTGGTCTCTCAGGAGAAACTCCTCTGGTTGGTACCCAAGTTGTTTTTCTCCTCGAGCAGCCATTTTGCTATCTTTACTCTTGGGGGGGAAAAAAAGCCTGAACATCTCCACATTCATGGGGTTTATTTTTTTTCTGGGAGGTCAGCAACTGTCCCAGGAGAAGCTGATTGTCTGCACGAGGCCTGGATTACCTATACTTATACCTGCCAGTATTGTAAAATGATCT
>NW_017729013.1:5887186-5888798 GCF_001723915.1 Gavialis gangeticus | reverse complement strand
TGGTACCCAAGTTGTTTTTCTCCTCGAGCAGCCATTTTGCTATCTTTACTCTTGGGGGGGAAAAAAAGCCTGAACATCTCCACATTCATGGGGTTTTTTTTTTTTCTGGGAGGTCAGCAACTGTCCCAGGAGAAGCTGATTCTCTGCACGAGGCCTGGATTACCTATACTTATACCTGCCAGTATTGTAAAATGATCTGTGGTGACAAACCTTATCTACAGGAGTGCAGAAGCAGGATTGTGGGAGCGTATCTGTCTGGGAGCGTATCTATGTGCTGTGTCTGTGTACTTCACCTCTGACTACAAAGATTCCCTCGAAAGCAAATGAGCAAGAAATGACTCTAGACTCTGAAGCAGGCTTCAGCTTCGGTTAGCATGAACATCCCAAAAAGCTGTTTTCCAGTTCTCCCAACTACCATTCCCCTGCACTGATCAGTAGAGACCTAATCAAATCGTGACTATGCAGAAATCGTGAAATCAGGTGATCTCCCCAGTGGAAGCCAGAAGTCCTCCTGGCCATGCAGCCTGGCAAAAAGGGGGCTGCTGGCATGAAGGTGAGTGGACAGGATGGCTGTTGCCCCCCCCCCGTTCCTCAATGCTGATTGGCTGAGAGGGCTCCTTGCCATGCAGCTCTGCCCTTCTTCACCAATCAGCAGCAAGGGCAGGGCTGTATGGCGGACAGCCGTCTCCACCAATCAGCAGATGGGGGGATCCCCTCTGCCAATCAGAGGCATAAGGAGGGCTCCACCATGATAAGCCCGTGAAAGTGGTGGGTGGCCTCGTGATCTGCCTGTGAAATTTGTCAGCCACTGCCTCGAGTGGGTAGACCCCTACTGATCACTGAATTAGCTAATTCAGTCACACTGTCCCAATGATGAGTAGAAAGAGCAGGATGGTAAGCCCCCTTTGAGCTGCCTCGTTTGGATGAGGTGTTGGGAAGACCTGAATTCTACCAGCTTAACTCTTGCAAAACCAAGGCATGAATTTTAAACTGCAATAGAGGCACTGGGTGTCGGCTATAGCCAAGGCTGGGGACTTTGACTGTGGTGTGCCAGTACTCCTGTTGGGACCAAAGCCAGAGGTTTCTGGCTAGAGAGTCTTGTCTCTCTGCTCAAGGTCAAGCTGATCACCATATTTGGGGTCAGGAAGGAATTTATCCCATAGCCAGATTCATACAGACTGTGGGGTTTTTCCCTTCCTCTAGTGGGGGGTGAGGCCCTCTACCCAGGATCTCTTGAGCATATATTGATCATAGAAGATAGACTTTGGCTGTCATGGTTTATCTGTTTTATCTGTGGTAGGTTAGAGTGTTAGGTTTGTATTGTGTCAGCATTGATGGTAATCTTACATAGAGTTTAGATGGTAATCTTACATAGATTTGGATAGGGATGATCCTGTCTCAGGCAGCGGGGTGGACTAAATGACCTCTGGAGGTCCCTTCCAGTCAGTCACTGATTCTGTGATTGAGCCAGCTGTCCACAAAGGTATTCTGATTCTGGCATGAGAGCCTTTTTTCCAGTTCATTTTCACTTTGGAGCAGTTCAGGCAAGAAAATACATTTTTTTTGTCTTGTTTTCCAAGAAGAGCACTTGTGCGGGGGGGGGGGGGGGGGG
>NW_017729013.1:5871962-5886870 GCF_001723915.1 Gavialis gangeticus | reverse complement strand
TAGACTCGTATTGTCAAAACTCCCTCCAGCACACAAGCCCTGCGGCCGCGGCCACCGTTGGCTTGCAAGATGGCCTTGGGCAAAGCACATCTCTGCTTTGTGCTTCAGTTTCCCGGTTACAAAAGGAGCAAACATATTTGCCCACCTGGGGAGGGAAATGAAAGTATCACAAGAGGAACTTGGTGGCTCCAAGCTGCATTGGGTCTTATGTGGTATCTGCTAGACAACAATTTTGCTTCTAGAAACAGAGATGTGCGCATTTCCACAAGACCTATTGATCTTCTTTTCTGGTTATGGATGGACTTCTCTTTCCCTGCTTCAGGGGTGATGATGTTGCCACTGCTCCTTCCCTGGGGTAGGTAAGATGATGATTTCTGTATTTCCTGTGTCACTCATATGCTACAACTGACCACAGCAGCAAGGTTCCTCCTGTAAATGGTGTGCAAGGCAACAGTCGGTTACAGCCGGCAGGTCTCGGTGTAAAGGGAATGTTGCTCATTGTGGCACCCACGGTAAGCAGATTTTTCCATCCTAGGTGAAGTGGCTGCTACTCAGTGGCATATTAGGCATGTGTGAAGGACTACAACCACAGCTCTGGTGTCAGTGCTGCTCGTGCTCCATCTGTTACAAGGAAGATGTAGGAAGGCAGCCAGAAAAATATAGTAGTAAATAATGCACCTGTCATTGGAGGCTTGCAAAATGTTTTGCAAGCTCTGCTGCATCATACCACTAACAAATGGGCAAGGCATTGGTGTCCGTTCTATAGCTGCGCAGATTTGGGCACAAAGGGGGCGGATTGGCCAAAGTTTAGTAGCGACCGTGGCAAAGTGGGGAATAAGATCCAGATCCCCTCAGTCCTTCACCAGCGATTTGAAACTCTAAACTGAGTTTACTTCAAGTGAACATAGTACCTTATAAGAGAGACTTGATCCAAAATGGTAATCTCAGAAGATCTGAGGGGCTGGTGCCCTAATACCAGATGGTTGGGTGAGATGAAATGTCTTTCAGAGGAAGTAGACCTTTATGCTTCAGGGCTCAAGTCAACCCCTCGTGACAGGAGTTAGAAAGATCTCCTTCTGTGGGCATGTTACCCCATAACTGGGGGGGATGGTTGAGCCTTCCTTGGATTCCTCTGCTAGAGGCAGCTGTCAGCCAGGATGCTAACCTGGCCGAGTCCATTGGTCTGGTCAGGAGTGGCAATTCTCATGTAAGTGTTGTAAGAAACTATCCCGGTTTTCCCCATTCTAAAGACGCCTGCATCCAGGGACATTGCATGGACCCTTCAGGTACCACATGCGCACAAACCCAGTGGAAGCTTTCAATCCTCCTGTATTTTCAACAGGCAACGAGGATGTGTTTTACCATTGGTTTGCTGAACAGTTCAGCTCAAGGCAGGGTGGCAGCCCCTGGTATATTCCCTTCATAGATGAAGGATGTAGCACTAATAAGCTTCACACACCAAATGCTCCAGATTTCCAGCCCACCTCCCGCACAGACACTTTAATCTTCTTAAACAGAAACTGGGAAATGAAATGCAGAAATGTTGCTGTTGCAAGCTGCTTTTCATAGGCTGATTTTAATGATGCTGCAAAGACCCACAATATTGCAGTTATAAGATTCCCCTACATGTTCATCTGCTGAAAAGGATGCCTCGGAAGAAGACCGGCTGCTCCTTGCCAGCTCCAAGCAGATCCTGCATAGACCAGCTGCTGCTGGGAGCAGGCTTGGGCAGAACCAGTACTGAAACAGAGCTGCTTCTCTGGTTGACCAGGGTGGTGGCTTGGAGGAGAATTACCCCTCCCACCTCCCTAAAGCATTTGAGTGCAAGCAGGGCTGCCAATGACTTGCAGAGAGTCTGGGATTGCCCCGGATCTGTCGGCGACCGCCTGTGGTATTTGGCAGCCTCTCATTAGATCTCGCACGGCAGTGATGTCTGGCTGGCTCTCAGCAGCCAGTTAATCTTTTTTCCGTTGTAAGTCTCTCTGCTTCTTGTTCACCCTCTCTCGCTTTCAGGACCATTTCAACAGCTAGTCCCACTTCCCAGGTGCCAGATGCTGTGTCTGTCAGTTTGAGGCTTGATGCTGAAGGAATGGACAGCTCCTACCCCACAGCAGCGCTTGCTGAGGCATGTGGCCTGCATGCTTCCTCTGCACAGTTTTGAGTGCAGAGCCTCCTGCTCTTCAGCCAGTAGCTCAGTCAGAGGAGGGTAAAATTAAGAGCTGTGGCAGCTGGCTGATTAAACTGTGGCTTGGCTGAGTTATTTGGTGTGTAACGTGATGTGTCTTTTGCCTATGGAGGTCACTGAATTGGAGTACGGATACTGGTAATGAGCTTTTGCATGGTATTGCTCAAACTCTCTGTCCGATTTGCTTCACCTGGCAGCCACCTCAAGGGAGGCGTGTGATGTGAGTGCAGTTAGGAATTGTAAAAAGTGCTGTTCATATAGTCACCTGCTCTGTCCCCCTCTTCTACAAGGCAGGACCCCATGCTCTTCCAGCAGTTGAGAAGCTGGACACATGCATCCAAGTCATCTATGCTGTAACTCCACTGCAGTAACTGAAGTTATATCAGGGGCCAGCTTCACCAAGACTACTGGGGTGTCAAGTTGTAGTTCAGCCTTTTCCCAGCATGCCCCAGCCTGTACAGCCCAAAGGGGATTTTGCTGCTTTGGGTGCCTCTACTCAAGATGCTTTACTGTGTGGTAGAGCAAATTACTGCATAGTAAGTGTCTGTGTCTAAACATTCAGACCCTTACCTTGAAGAAATTTGCTCTTCTCGGCAGTTAATTTGCTACCTGCAAACGCAAGCAGCAAATGAACTGCCAAGTAATTACTGCATGGTAAGACACATGTAGACAGCTGACTGGGAGCAAATTTGCTCCCAGTCAGCCTGGCAGCAGGGGGCAAGAGATAGGTTCCTGCCCCTGCGTGCTGTTTGCTGCCAAGGCAGGCTCTGTCACCAGAGCCTGGGTGGGGACAACGTTCCCTTGCGTCAGCAGCAGGGAGCCCACGGTTTCCACTCCGCAATCACAGAACTGGGGCAGGGAGCAATCTCTCGGTCTCCGGTCTATGATCATGGAGCTAGGGCAGGGAGCTCCCTGCATGGGGAGAGTTCCCTGCCCAACCTGGAGCTGGCTGGAACCTGCCCCTGACCAGGACAGTTCCTGACCAGTCCTGGGCTACATGGGGAAGTCTGCATGTGCAGGCTGGAGGTGGCTGGGCCTGTCCCATTTTGGGACAATCGCACGCAGACTTCCCTGCACAGCCTGGGACTGGCCAAGAAGTGTCCCAGTCGGGTAGATCCAGCCGCACAGATTTTTCCCAGCTCCATTTCCCAATCTGCCAGGGGTTCAGTGCTAGCTCTCCAAGTCCCAGATCCCTGACCCTATCTGAGGGGGCTAACGCCCCCAGCCGGGGGCTTACCACTAGCTGCTCCACTGGTGGATTGGGGCAGGGGGCTGGGACTTACCCCTCCCTGCAGCTCTTTCCAAGCGCTCTGCCCCTGATTGGGGACCCGGGGTCAGGAGCTCCCTGCTGCTGGGGCAGGGGGACATTGTCCCTTCTCAGGCTCCACCACTAGAGCCTGCCCTGGCAGCAGGCAGCTCCTGGGGGAAAGGAGCATTCTCCCAACCCCTGCTGGGAGACAGCTGTCTCCTGGCCCCATGGTCCCTGCCAGCCTCTGGGCTAGCACCCAGGGGGAGCCTAGACCAGTGGTCTCCAAACTTTTTTGATTGCGCACCCCACCAGTAAAAAATTTTTGAGCACGCACCCCCAATATATGTATATTTATATAACTATAAATAGAAGTTCTAATATTTTCTTCCTGCACCCCAATGGATCGTCTTGCGCACGCCTTGGGGTGCGCACACTCCACTTTGGAGACCACTGGCCTAGATCTTTTGCCCCCATGGGGAGCCTAGAGCTCCTGCCCCCTCTGGCTGCTGCAGGGGGCCAGTGTAGGGCCAGAGCGGGGCAGGAGCAGACTGCTTTTAGGAGCAGCAAATCTGCTCCCAGATGGGCACGTGTGGGAGTCTGCCTAGGGTGGGTTTACTGCAGAGTAAATTACTCTGGAATAAACCCATACAACAGCATTTCCACATGTAGACTTGCCCTTTGATGCCAGGAGTGTCTCTCTTAGGCAGACTGTTATGATAAGCAGCAGCATTAAGGAGCTGCTTTGAGTTGGAACGGAGGATCTTGCATCACTTGTAAACTGCATCTTTCAGACTAGTTTAGGCTGGGTGCCATCTGTTTGCACAGTGCTCAAACACGCTGGGCTCCTGACTGGCGCTGCAATAATTATCAAACAATAGTTGGCAGGTGATGCAAAAGCAGAAGGGACTGAAAGCACTTTTCAGGGTGGGGGTAAATTCAAATGGGTCTTGCTAAGTTGGAGAACTGAACAATGGACAACACAATGACACTCAGCAAAGACAAATGTTAGGTTCTACACCTAGGGAAGAAAAACCAAATGAACAAATACAAAATGGGATAAAACTGGGTAGGCAGCAACGTGGAGAAGACCTGGAGCTTATGGTGGATTGCAGACTTAACGTGAGTCAGCAGTATGATGCAGTTGCAAAAAAGCAGATGCAATTTTGGGTTGTAATAGCAGTGCTAGTGTATGTCCGTCTGAAAGGGATGGGACCATATCCTGCGCTTGCACTAGCAGCACAAGACAGCAGCAACAGAGTGGTACAGAGTGCTGACAGCTAAAAATTCAGAGCTGGCAACATTTAGCAGCCCAACTGGGATCTGATCAGGACAATAATAGCATGTAGGATTTGCATAGCACTTGAAAGGGCTGCACAGGCATCAGTTGTTTCCCCTTCAGAACAGTTCTGTTGGGTAAGTTGGGGCTTGTCCACATGAGAAAGTTGCACAGGTATAACCCAACGTGTCAGTTTAACGGATGAAGCTAAACTGGCATAAACCTCGTAGAGCACAATCTTTCTCGGCTTCTGGAATGGCAACAAGTTGAAACCGAATCAAAATAAGAAAGTTCACACAGGGGTTTGCATTGGTTTGTGTTGCACTCCTGCAACGTTTCCACATTTAGATGAGGTCTTTGTTTTTCTCCAGTTTCTCAGATGGGGGAACCAAGGCAGGGGGTGATGTGACTTGCCCATGAATGGATTTGGCGTGTGTGCCAGAACTGTGGTTAGAAATCTGGAATCATGGTTCCCAAAGTTGTACTCAGTCAGGCCTCCTCCCTTCAGCAAGCTAGCTGGTTGGAGAAGGATATTTTTACGGCCTGGAGTCAAGTTTTCTAAAGAATCTGACGATCAGTAAAACTTCATGAACAAGATTTTCCCACCCTCCCAGTAATAATTGTGACAAAAGTAAATCCTGGCTGCCTGTTCCAGAAGGGTGCAAATCAAGCCTGTAATATGTGTGTGGGAAGGAAACATTTCAGTGCTAGGAGAGAAACTTTTCCTTTCAGGAGGAGAATTATATAACTTCGTTCTGTTTGGGGCATCCTCTGCTCTCCACAGATCTAACTGGGCCAGAGCCTGATCGTACTCAGATGTGGGTGGGAAAGTCCTACATGTTTTGTTGAACCACCCAGTCCTTGGGGAATGTAATGCACCAGAAAATCAGGCAAACCTAAATGCTAAAAATATTTGTAGTGGGCAGATACACCACACACATTCATGTGGCTCAAAGGGCAGGCTTCTTTGTCTGTGGTGGTGGAAGTCCTGCAGGGTATGTGTTGTTGAACTGCACAACTTTGCAAGCTGTGGCTTATTTTGCAAAGCAGTACATTTGGCAGCATCATTTCCAAGCTCTTGGTTTTGCTCATGCAACCAAAGACCTCAGGAGGCAGGGGCCTCCTGTCCTGATTGGGATCAGTATCAATTTTTCCACCATAAAATGTTACCTTTTTTTGTTTTTTCCCCCCTGTAGGGTTAAATGTTTTAAAAAAAAATCTTTATTGCAGCTTTGCTCAGAAGTTGTGTGTACATTCGTTTTCCAACCCATCTGCACTATCCCACATGATGGCTTCTCCCCTTCTTTTTTCTGTTAATTAAAATGAAGCATATTTCTTCTGTGACCATAGCTTTATTCTGACACATCTGCAGCTCTACCCTGTGGGGCAAAGGCCTTGAAGGCATGGTTTAGTACCAGAATTGTCAGGTGAGTAAACAGCTGGCTCATGAGGAGGGCAGGGAATTGTTGGGTTGGATGGAGATTACTAATGATGTTCCTCAAGAATCAGTCCTGGGACTTACCTTGAGTTAATATTTTCATCGGTGATCTGGTTACCAATTATATATGTGCGCTGATGAAATAGGCTGGCGAAACAAAGTTGAGAGGACTGTTTCATGCTGAAGAGAACTGGACTATCCTATGCAAAGGCTCTCAAGAACTGGACTACAGAAATGGGATGAGGTCCAATGGTATGAAATGCAAGGTGATGCAGTTAGGGATTAAAAGCAAGAATTCCTGCTATAAGCTGAGAGCTGGCTGGTTGGAAAC
The DNA here is from genome assembly GCF_001723915.1 of Gavialis gangeticus. Classification (NCBI taxonomy): domain Eukaryota; kingdom Metazoa; phylum Chordata; order Crocodylia; family Gavialidae; genus Gavialis; species Gavialis gangeticus. The sequence continues at coordinate 5,880,391 of NW_017729013.1, read as the reverse complement.
TCCGGAGGAAGAAAAAAAACAACATGTGTTTGACCTGGTGTGATGTGGCTGTGAAAAAGGCACATGCCATCGTCTGATGGCTTGGGAGAGGTCTTTCCAGTGGAGATGGGGAAAGTATTAGTGCTATTATTGTACAAGACACTGATGAGATGTCCCCTAGAATAGAGCATACAGTTCTTATGGCCCATATTCAGGAGAAATGAATGTGGACTGACATAGGTGTTAAGGAGCACTTTGAGGGTAGTTGCTAATGCAGAGATTAAAGGAACTTGGCTTGCTTTAGCGTTGCGAAAAAAGTGCTGAGAGGGGACAGGCTTGCTCCCTACACATACATCAAGAGGGGAACACCAGGAAGGAAAACATTTGTTTCAGCTAGGAGACAATGTTGGCACAAGAACAAGTGGCTCAGAACTAGCCATGAATATACTTTGGGCTGCAAATTAGAAGGTTTTAGAACAAACAGCCTGCCAGCTGTATTGGGGGCAAATTGTTTGCCTACTTCTAAACTGGAGCTCAGTCCATTTATAAAGGCGATTATTGGACATGATTGCCTGTGATGGGAGATTGGACTCCATGAGCTAGGAAAGTCCTTTCACTTCTTTGTTCCTGTGCAATGAATAACTTGGGTGGCACTGTTATAATAGTGAGCAAAGTGCTCTGTTCTGGGGGGAACCTGTCGTATTTCTGTCTTAACTGGAAAAACCTTTCCAGAAAGATTGGGCTGTTCTGCCTTTAAGTACTCCAGGTGTCCTTGACCTTTGTCTTAGGGTGTCACTTCCTGACTGCTTTTTCAGGCCCATGCATTCTCCTTGACTTACAGTATAATGCTGAGTGCGAGTGTGTGCTGTCTAGAAGGATGTGCCGATTTCTCCATGACATTCTCTTTGCCACATAGCAGAAAACACATGTTTCCTGATTCCACACCAGGTTGTAATTCAATTAAAGGAACTGCTAATGGCAGTTTGTGCAGCTTATGAATGACAGGAAAATGTGAGTTACCATTGCATTCAATTAATTCTTCCACTGTGGAGACTTGGGCCTTGCTTGCAAAGGTTTTATTTTTAATTCCCTTTACAGTGATGCTGATAAATGTGGGGAATTCATCATAATCTGGTGGCAAAGTTCATCTGTGTGAATTTTGCTGCCCTTGCTGCTGTACTTCTATTTAGGAAATGATGTAGGTTGCAGATTTTATGACATTCTTCCTTTCCTTCTTACAGTGAAGAAATCTGACAATTAGTTGCTCATTTCTCTGTGCTCTGAAAGCTGTTAACCATGCCGGCAAACTTGCCTTCTTTCTCTGGTGCCAGTAGGTCTTGTGCTATCTAGTTCTCATCAAGAGCTGACTTGATGAACTGAATCGGAGCAGGACTCCTGCCCCAAACAGTCACTAGTATCTGAGGGGTGAGAGGAAAGTGGGTCCTTATAGTGTACTTCAACCAACTGTGCAGTGCTGAACAGCGGAAAAAAGAGTGGGCTTCCTAGCTAGTATTTATAGTTTGTTCTTTTATAATATAGTCCTCTCCTATACTTATTTTTGTCTTGTGCAGTAAAGAATTAAGTCCTGTGCCTCCTCTTAAATCTAACCACAGTGGTCAAAAAGTCGGCTTCATTTTAGCATGGGCGAGAATGGGAGATGTTGCCGACAAGCCTCTCTTCCTCCAGCTGCTTCGCTCCTGCCAATTTTGCTAAGGGTCCTTAAAGAGCCAAGAAATGCCGTACTTACTAAATCAGGTCTCTCTTCTCAGTCTTGGAGCTTTCAGGGTCTGATTGAACTAAGTTTCCCTTTCCCCCTCTTCCCCCCCATGATCCTGACAAAGTTGGGTGCTCGCAGCAGATGTGAAAGGCAGCAGACCTTCTGAATGACCCTGGAGCTCTGCTGAGTGGTGTATCTGTATTCAAAGCATAAACTGCCAAGAAGACCCTGCTGAGCTTCACGCTGCAGTTCAAGGAGTCTTGGAAAACCGAGACTTAAACACTCAGGCAATCCCCTCCAGCTTTGCGCTGACTTATCTTTCCGTTGATTATTTAACAAAGCTTTTAACTTACTCTCTTGGCAGATATCAGTCCTGGTTCATTATGTTTTGTAGCAAAGAGTTTAGAAAGAGACAAGTGATCAGAATAAGAGTTTATTGTGCTGTTTATGTAGCGCCAATCACTGCAGTATCTGGGGACTGGTTTTTTTTCTTTTTCCTCTTCATGTTTACTTAGGGAAATACCCTGAGCTACACTTGGGTTTCTTTTAAGGTTGCTAGTAAGTGAATATATAAATACAATAGAATCAGATGTTACAGTCCCTTCTGAACTTGTTGTGATTATTAAGTCTGACCTGTATATCAGTGGAAAGAATTGCGGCTGCCAAACATTGTCATGTGGCCTTTTCCCAAATACAGAACAGAAATAGTAAACGCCTCCTTGTTTTTTCTGCGCTGTTGCGGGCAGTTCTGGGTTTTCCATCTAGTGATAATCACCAGCTCAATTGTTAAGTTTTCTTTTGATTTCACCGTACTTTCTCTAGTCTTTTACTTTGCTGGCACGGATTACTCCTTTTGCTTCTCTTACCATTTTTCTACTGTTCCTAGATCCTGATGTATTCATTAGTATCAGCTTTCTCCTCCTCTTGTGTACATACACATTTTATACCTCCTTTCATTTTCCCACTAAGCCAGGTTGACTTTTTAACTAGTGTGGCCATCTTTCTCAACTGGAATTGTGTGTTTTGTAGGACATGTGTAGCTACTGAAAAGAACAGCTCCCAAATATCATGTACATGTTTCTCTCTAACTACTTTCTCCCAACTGATTTGGCTCAAAATTATATTCAGCAATATGAAACTGGTCCTTTTTTAAAGCGCCAAATGCTGGTTAGACATATATAAAAATAATTATTAGTTGGACTTTATTCTGTTTGCATGCAACAAAGGTAATCGAGTTATGATCACTTGTACATAAGATGCCAGGAACATTTAGTGCTGTGATCAGGCCCCCCTTTAGCTGTCAAGTTGAGGTGCAGTTGCACTCCCTGTAGAAAGCAACATTTCTGGCATTAGGATATAATTATAACATTTCAGAAATTCTGAGGATATTTCTGTATTGGCAGCATGAGACCTCCAGTGTATGTCATTCAAAATGAAGTCCTCTGAGTTGATGCAGCTTCTCTTCCCCACATATATATTATGGACAGGTGATTAAAGAGCCAGCCATCCTATTATCTAATGTACGTTGATGGTCTGTAACGGGCACCAATTAGTGCCCCATTTGTACTTTATCTGTCAGGACGCTGACCCAGGAGCATTCCAGATCATTTGCTTCTGAGCTGCCGGTGACATAGAAACGGGTAATGCCTTTTTTTGTCAGAATGTGCCATTCTCCCTTCCCTTGTGCCAACACAGTCCTTTCTCAATAGGGTATAAGCACTGATATCTTTTTTTAGCATTCCATTTATGTGAATGTCGCCACCAGGTTTCAGGAATACCAGCTAGGTTGAATTTATGTCCATAAATGAGCAAACCCATTTCCTTTCTCTTACACAGACTCCGAGGATGAGTGTAAGGCAATTAGAGAATTTCTTCTCTTCACATCTCATAGTGCCTTGATTTATTTGTGTTAGAAGTGCTCATTTCTCTGTCCCCTTTTGTTCAGCAGACTTCCGATTTAGTTTAGGCAACTCATCCCCTAGAGAACTGGTTCCTTTTCTACTGACATAGAAGCTGTCCAAAATTGATACTGGTTGGATCAGTGTCCCACAAAACCCACACCCCCTTTACATCACTTACCTGAGTCAGTGGTTCATTTTCAAAAGCTTTTGCCTCCTGTTCTCCCTCACTGATTGGACATGAAGGCTGTGGGAGATCACAATTCTTTTCTTTCAGTGGCCCTCTGAGTTCTCCCAAACCACCTGTAATTGGAGGGATGCGGTGATGCTATATGATTAGTGTTGACGTGCACCATCACCACTGAAGTGTCCACAACTTTGGAAGTCCGTTCAGCCTTATAGTGAGATCTTGTGCCTTGGCTACAGGAAGACAGCACGTTATCCTGTTGTCCCATCTGCCTGTTACAGAACATTCCCCCAACCAGGATCAACTCGGGAGGTTGAAGACCTTTTTGTTGGATGCATTTGATTTGCCAGCGGGTTGGGCAGAACAGCAGTGCACAGATGTGTTTGGAACAGGGAGGTGTGTGGTTCAGCCAGCTGGATCAGGTGGTAGTTTGGGCATTTTCAAGGCCTGATGGCCAGTTGTGGTTTAAACTGGTCTTCCGGAGCATAACCCTGCACTGATCTGCCTGGGCAGACAGGCCTATGTGGAACCCGATGGCTTATGCAAACCAGCTGGGATTTTCAGAGTTGCTTAAAAAAATGTTTTGATGCCAGACTCCCCAAAAGAACCTGGAGCTGGCTGCCCTACAGTGTCATTGCAGTTGTGATTTTTCTGCCGCCTCCTATTGTTTCAGCCGGTTTCACTTTGTCTAACCTCATTTCTTGTCTGTCCCCGTGTGGACAAAGGAGAATGCTGGAAGTGTCCTGTTGATGTTATTCTTCAAGAATCTCCTTTTCATGTCTTGACTCCTTTAGTGAAGTGCCAAGAATCCATTTCTAAATTGGTAATTGCCGGGTCTGTCCCTATTGTTTTGTAATTCTTCTATTCCCATAAAGGGCTGGCAATCCTTTCCTGAAATGCCGGGGTGGTGTGGCAGTACTATTTCTGTAACTCTCCGCTCCATGCAGGATTCTTAAATACTAGTTAATCAGACCTCAAATATTTGGCAGAACTGAGGAGCCCAGACTCTTTCTAACAGCAAATATGCATGTTATCCTTTGCACAAGTTGAGTCCTCTAGTGGGCGGAGGCAGTATTTCAAGCTCAGCACTCATTCATTTGAACATTGGGCAGGGCTTGCCAAAAATGTGGTATCAATGAGATTGTAGTCTCCACTGGAACCTGAGCTGAGGCCACAAATCCTGTTTGTTTGGACCATTGGCATCTCTCTGAGTGCAACAAAATCCAGGACTCCTTGAGAGAGATTACTACATTCAAGGAGCGTTCCCAAACATCAAAAGCTACTCACTTGACAATTGCAAAGGGCGGTTGAGCTTGTGGCCTGTTGTAGCAACTGTCTCTCTCTGCTGTGATCCTGAAGGCAAACTAATGTGACTGTAGCTTTTTTTCCCCCCCCCCAGTTTTGCTTGGCACCACTGCATGAGAACTGGAACTGTATAAAAATGTTGACAGCAGAATACACAGATGAATATTCAGTTACTTGTGGGGAGCAGGGGGTACTTGCCCATACTGTTACAAAGCATAAGGTGCTTCATTGCAACACAGCTTCTACATCTGGTCTGGTATTTAAGGAACCGTAGCATAGTGGCAGGAGTAGGATGGAGTCTTGATTCACGATATCCCTGTCCCCATCACGGCTTCAGATGCACATAATGACCCAGCTACAGCATGGCCTCTATGCATTAGGATGGATTGGTCTGCCATGTATTAATTGTTTCTGATCTGTACTAAAGCGTTGCAAGTGTCCAAAACTCTACAGGGGTATAAGTTGTACCTGTCGGTCTACGGACATAGGCAAACAAGGTTCTTTGGCAAATCGGATATATTTTATTAGATCAACTTAAATAGTTGGAAAAATTCTTCTTTGCAAGCTTTCGGCCACAAATACCCTTTGTCAGGCTGAGGAAGCATGTTTCGGGAACACCATTAATGTCTTACCTTCCCCTAAAATGGAACTATGTGGCTTCTGAGGAGGGCAGTAAGTGTGGGTGCACTACACCAAGCGTCGTGCAATACATGTTTTGACTGGGTCCTCTAGGCTTTTCTGTAATACCAACCTGTGGATGGGGATGCATGTTGTAACAGACTTCCCTGTGTGGTTGTAGCCATAGCATATACAGAACTCCTTTGATATTAAGCTACCTACTCTGTTGGTGACTTAAGTTACTTTGCTGTAAATTAGGTGTGACTACACTAGGTGTTTGCCTGGACTTCTGTTGTTGTTGACTAAAATTAGGGACATCCTCAAGGATGGGGGAGGTTGTGTGTATGTGCATGTGCACAGTGTAGAAGGTGTGCATGTTTTAGGGATTTCACCAGCGTGTGCAAAGTACTTGAATCCAGGGTGAAAGGCACCACAGTGATGCAGAAGGTTATTCTTTGCGACAGTATAACATGTAGGACCACACTGGATAATACAGTGTCACCTCCATGCTTAGGCTGTTTGGGACAGGCACCATCAGTGACTACACATTTTTACAGAGTCCAGCAGAATGGGGCTTGGACCTGAATGACGCTTTTAGTGGTACTATACATGGGTAGTAATAGATTAACAGGCAAAAGACTCTAATAGAAAACAGGAAGTACAGCTCTCCCGATGGAAGCTGTAGGTTGGTAATTGCTGTAGGTTAGTAATTGCAGGGATATTTTCCTCTGCTCCTGTGGAGCTGCAGGCCATTCGGAGGCAGCCAGTACAAGAGGCAGCATTTTATGTTTAATATTCTCCTGCCTTAAACTCTGTTGATGATGTGCTGTCAGGGTTGTAACAACCTAATGATGTGTCGTGTTATAAGATGTGGTCAGCCTGATACTCTGGTAAGGGTAGCCTGAAATTCTAGGCTTGCTGTCCCGGAGGTTTGCATTCTGTAGCGTAATTTTTTCTGTGTGCAGGGTCCCTGAAGTAAGCAAAATGTGGAAAAATATGTAGACTGTCTTGAACCATATTTATTTTCTTTGCAGTCTAAAAGTATGAGCCCACGCTAGGCAGTTCGTCCTACTGGGAAATGAAGAATTTTTTATCCTGGTGGTGGTGGTTGCTGTGGTGTGTGCGCATTTTGGCTCAACATGGCAGCAATGAGATTACAGTCCCTTGGCCAGTCGTGTGTTAAAGGGACACAACTGAAGCTTTAAAATACAAAAGGTGACGTTCCTAAGATTTCAGAAGAGGGGACCTGGTTTTAAATAGGGTGGGCTGAAAATTGAAAGAAGTTTAAAAAATAAAAAAGCTTGGTGTATATTAAAGGTCACTGTTACAAAGGGCTAATAAAGGGTTAAGTGTTGGATTGTAAGCAGCCTGTTGACGTGTTGCACTGATAATGCACCTGACCTTTGTGCCTTTAACACTCACAAGGTGTTTCTTAAATCTATAAATGTGCTTAAAATAATGTCTCAGATTAACTCTTTATAAAATACAGCTAGAAAACAGTCATCCAAATGTGTCCCCAGCACCACACCTATTTTTAAGTGACAAACATGATTTCCACAACTGCAGTATTCTGTGCTCCCCCTGCCAGTTTTGCATCCCCAGCTGTTAACTTGAGACCTCTGCCATCAGCTTAGCTGATCTTGGCATGCAGACAAGGAAGTTTTTGTTTCCCCCAAATAAATGATAGCTGCTGTCAAATAAAAGCAGTCTTGTTAATACTGGTTCCATTTATGAAGAAAAATCAATAAGAGCAGGCCAGGACAAATAAAACAAATATTTTGAAGCCTTTAAGATACTACTGTATTAAAATAATGGAGGGCAGAAAAACCTGAAGGGCTCGGTCCTAGTTGAATGCATCTATAGAGGAGGGGAGCTGCTCAACCAGTCAGGCTGAGCAGTCAAGTCGCAGAAGGAGGCTGGGCAGGCATCTTCCCCGAGGTTGGGTCGTGGGGTCTTGCATCTTGCCTTTAGTCTTGTTTGTTGTGGGTATAAGGCTACTGGGAATGGTCGGTGGGGAGGACTGCAATGCTTTCGATATGTGATGATGCACCCAGGACCATTCCACCCCTCGCTGCAGAAACTGTTGTTGTATGCCTTATCCAAGAGCCTGGCTGGGATCCAGGGCATGGAAGAGGCCGAAGTTCAGGGGAAGGAGATGGGCATCCTAGCTAAGGTTACAGCTGCCCCTTTCATTGGTGGCGCATGCCCATCCTGCAGTGCAGTTGGGGTATTCATAGTTTCATAGTTTCTAGGGTCGGAAGGGACCCGAAAAGATCATCTAGTCCGACCCCCTGCCATGGCAGGAAAGAGTACTGGGGTCAAACGACCCCAGCAAGGTGTTCATCTAACCTCTTCTCAAAAACCCCCAGGGTAGGAGCCTCTACCCACCTCCCTTGTAAGTTGGTCCCAGACCCTAGCCGCCCTGACCGTGAAATAGCGCCTTCTGATGTCTAACCTAAATCTACCCTCTGCCAGCTTGTGACCGTTGTTCCTGGTCACTCCTGGCTGTGCTCGGGGGAACAGTGACTCCCCCAGTGCCTTCTGATCCCCCCTGACCAGTTTGTAACAGGCCACAAGATCCCCCCTCGGCCTTCTCTTGTGGAGGCTGAACAGGTTCAGGTCCCGTAGTCTCTCCTCATAGGGCCTGCCCTGCTGTCTTCTGATCATACGAGTGGCCCTCCTCTGGACCCTCTCCATGCTGTCCACATCCCTCTTGAAGTGCGGC
>NW_017729013.1:5867382-5871738 GCF_001723915.1 Gavialis gangeticus | reverse complement strand
CTGACCCAAGAAATCCTGGTCAAGCTCCTCACCCTGGTTGGGAGGTCTGTAGTAGACTCCCACCGTTAAGTCTCTTTCGCCTCGACAGCCTTTCGCTCTAACCCAAAGCACTTCAGAGTGCCCCTCCCCTGACTCCTTGCCAATGGACGAGGCTGTGTACTCCTCCTTAATATAGAGTGCCACACCCCCACCTCTCTTTCCTATCCTGTCCCTCCTGTAGAGCCTATAGCCTGTGACATTCACCACCCAATCATGTGATTAGTGGATCCCCAGCTGCTGTAATACATCACCAGTTTCTAGGAATGTGACTTTCATCTTTCTTTTTTGCCAGGGCACTGTGTGACCATTTCTTTCACAACTGGGCTGTTGCTTCAAGGTTAGGCGACTGCAATGTGCTACACTAGGGTCTAGGCTTAAATTGACCTGGGAACTGAGGTTGGTGCAGAACGTGCTGCCTGCCTCTTTAACCATGTATAGACTCATTTATGTTGGGCACTTTTACACATGCTCTGGGGGTGGGGGAGCGGTGCTTTAATTAGAGCAGATCTGAGAGCCAGTCTAATTAAGACACTTCAGCATCTCGTTGGAGCTTTAGTTCAAGCGCCTGTGCCAGCATTTTGAAGCACAGGGACACTGATGCACAAGATGCAGGTGGCTGCTGGAGTGTGGTAATTACCATGCTCCAAGCAGACTCGATTAATCGAGTCTGCTTGGAGCTTGGTAATTACCGCGCTTTGGAGTCTGCTCCAGCGCGCTTGGAGCAGCCTCCGCACTTGTGTACAGGCACCCTAGATAGACTCTGAGGCCAGAAGGGCCCACTAGCTTATTAAAGACTGATGGCCTGTACATCCTAACTTATCAAGCTACACCCATTTGCCCCTGCTTTAAGTCCGGTAACTGGTGTGTGGTGAAACCCTGTGATTTAGAAAGTCTTGAAGATATCAATATCAAGCCCACCTCTTCCCCCAGGAGTTTTCCCCTTGGTTAAACACCTATAACGTTAAAATTTGTGCCTTATTTCTAATTTTGAGTTTGTCTGGCTTCAAGACATTGGTCCTTGCTATGGTTTTCTCCAGTAGAGCAGAGCCCTCCAGTACATGGTATTTTTCTCCCCATGGTGGTGTTCGTACACTATAAGCAAGTCACCTCTCAGTCTTTCTGGTAAGCTAAATGGATTGGGCATTACATCTTCTCCAACCCTTCTTCATCATTTTTTGGCACCCTCTCCAATCTTACAACGTTATTTTTTAATAAAAAGATATGAACCGCTGAATGGTGTGTCATATTCCATTATCTGTTTCACCAGTGCTGTTACCAGAATAAAGTCACCTCCGTACTCCTCACTACCCTCCTGTTTGCACCACCAAAAATTGCAGTTGACCTTTTTGCCACCGCATTGCACTGGAAGGTTAAACTGAGCTAGTAGTTCACTAAGATGCTGCCTGCCAGGAATCAGCCCCCTGTTCTGTACCAGTGGCTTCAATTTCTTGCCCCTCCCTTCTGGATGATCTTGCTTATGGCTGTACTAACACATTTTGGTTGAGTAAACTCAGCTTGCTTAGCGATCCACATCGGTGCGACTGTCTGGTCCTTGCCAGTATTTATCATTCTCCTGCCTTCTTGTCATTTTGCAAATTTAATCAGCAGGGAATTTTATATTTATTTCCCAACCAACTACAGTGCTGAATAGCATCAGCCTCTGATCTCTGTGGAACCCCAGTAGAAATACCCACAATCAGCACTGGTTCCCTATTCAAGACTACTTTTTGAGATGTCATATAGCCAATTTTTAATTCATTGAATTAGTATTTCTTGGTACTGGATAATTGTTTCTCTCTTTAACCAGGAAATTTTGTGCTGCTGAGTCAAGTCCCTTTCAGAAGTCCAAGGATATTATAGCTATGCGGTTATGTATATCTGGCAAACCTGTGACCTCAGTAAGAAAAGAAAATCCGGTTTGTTTGACAAGACTGGTTTTTAGTAAGTGTGTGTTGACTTCCATTAATTATGTTCCTACTGTTTAATTCTTTACTCGCTGAACCCCATATCAGCTTTTCCATTATTTTGCCAGTGAGTTAATGTCAGACTAACTGGCCTGTACTTAGTTCCTTGGGTCATCCTGCTTAAACTTTTTGAATAATGGCGCAACTATAACAAGGGAATTTCCCAGCAGTACCCCCTCCTGGGATTGCTATTACACTGATCTCTGTGAATTCAAGATACCGTGGGCCTGAGTTAGCAATAAATGCAAAAAAAGGTTGTAGCATCCTTACTTTAGTATCCCTCTGACCTCTCTAATCCCGTGTGTCCTTGTTAAGCAGGCCGTAATCAGTGATTTAAACAGCCTAATCATATGAATCATCCCACCAGGTTTCAGTATGGCCAGTCCCATCACATTTCCCATCACCAGTGAGAATTTCCACTTTCTTCTGCTAATATTGCTGGGAAAGCAAAGCTAGTTTCCCACCATCTGCACTGGCTGTCTGTGGGTTTTCAGGTGGAGCTTAAGACCCTTGAAAGGCCTGCCTACATGCTGGTTTTGGTCCCTGTACCATCCTGTGGTCAGTAGAAGATCTTGAACTGAAGCCCCTTGGGTATCAGAAGAGTCCCCCAGAACATTATTTGGGTAAGGGCCTCCAACTTGGTTCAGCGTAGGCCCAAATTTGTTAACTTCCTGAGACCAGTGTGCCCAGGCTTAGGACATGGTTGAATAGTGATAAGGAAGCATTCGGTCAGTTTGATTCCATCCACACTTGGTTATTTCTTTGCTCGGGGAGAGGGGGCAGAAGGCCAGGTTTAGATTTGCTGCTACCCTGGTCCTTTTATGCAACTTTTTTAAATGGACAGCAAGCCACCGTGAGCGTGGGGTTGGCCTTTTGGGAAGAGGGGTATCACAAATCTAAATAGGTGAACGGATGCCAGCACTGACTCCACCTCTCCGTGCCTCAAGAGAAATTTGGATGCTTATCTTGCTGGGATCCTATGACCCCAGCTGACTTCCTGCCCCTGGGGCGGGGGGCTGGACTTGATGATCTTCCGAGGTCCCTTTCAGCCCTAATGTCTATGAAGTCTTCAGTCCACAAGTATGGACAGCACCTGGCACGGTGGAGCCCGGATGCAAGTGTTGGCTCAAAAATCCTGCTCGTTAGGACTTACTCAGTCACTTTATCCACGACTGAAATTGCAGGAAGTTAAGGTGTAAAATATGCTGGCTATTTAATAGCAAACAAACAGCTTCATCGTTTGGCACAGGAAGTGTGGGGAAAAAATATGACACCCAGATGAAACTACCCAACTGGCACAGAAGATAATTACCTATTGGAATTTGAGTATAACCCTGGGGCTAACTCCTAGCAGACGGGGCTGCTTCAGAGATCCCACGTGGCCAGAAATAATGTTTGTTTATGCCTGTGTCGTAACCCAAGAGGAACGGATTCAAACCCCGACTCGGATGGAAAGTGGTACCTGCTGTGCCACCTTCCTTCCCCAGCATCCTGGGGCCGCCTCTGCTGGTGGCTCCTCCGGTCCGTGCCACTGCCCAGCCCAGGTGCGATCGCAGTCGGTTGTGCCACGCATCGTCTCCAGCTCTGTTGAATGGGGTGGACAGAACTGCGCGTATTAAACGCCTGTGCTCCTCCAAGTGGTGCCCTTTCTTCCGGTTTGTTTAGGGGTGGGTGATGTTTTATATATATGATATATATATCAGCGGGTGATTTTTTTTTTTATACATATATCTAAAAAACCCCCACTGATATATATATCAGTTTGAAGGACAGCCTGAAGATGGAGGGTTTTTGGAGGGAGGTTTTCTTTCTTTCCCCAGTCCTAGTGCTGCAGCGGGTCCACCGTGGCGCTGACCCAATTCTCCTTGAGCTCGCGGGTTGTCGGTTGATTTCTCTACTTGCGTTTAGCCTCGTGCTCCAGATAGCAGAGACGCTTCCTGTCGCAGCCCTTCTCCCGCAGACCGCTTGGCTTTCCGGGAGAAATTTCCTCTCGCTCGTCCCTGGTGCACGGTGGATTTTTTTTTTTTTTTTTTGGGGGGGGTGGGGAGTAAAATGCTTTTGCTTGCTCTTGCTTTTCAGCGGGTGGAAGCTCGGAGAGCTCCTACCTGCCCCGAGTGCAGAAAGGTTCCCAAACCCGCTTTCCTTTGATGGCTCCCAAACCGTGGCTGCAGCCAGGAGGGACCCTGCTGCCTGGGGGAGGGGGTGAAGCCATCCCCTTCCCATCCCTGCCCCCGGCCTCCAGCCCCTCTTTCAGGCCCTAGCTTTGCAGCATGGGGCTGCCTCCGCGCCCGGCGGCCCAGGGGCGGGGGGGCGCAGCGCGGCACTGCCGTCCCGCCACCTCTGCGGCGGCCCG
>NW_017729013.1:5856222-5866731 GCF_001723915.1 Gavialis gangeticus | reverse complement strand
TGTGTCCGCGCTCCCCGGCCCCCCACCGCCCGGCCGGAGCCTGCCCCGTGCGCGCGCGCGCGAGCGCGTGTGTGTGTCTGTGTGCGTGTGCGTGTGCGTGTGCACGGGGGGTGCCACGAGCAGTGCGAGGCGGCAGGTGCAGGGCGGGGTGGGCCCGGGGGCAGACAAAACCCCGCTCTGCCCGAGGGAGGCAGCCGGGCGCGGCCCCCACGTGGCAGGATCAGGCCCAGAGGGGGTGACTGAACCTCCGGGGTCTCCCGTGTCCCCTCCTTGGCCGAGCCGGTGGGGATGCCCCTGATTGAGAAGCAGCAGATGAAACCCTTGCTTGGTAGGTGTAGGGCAGGGGAGGGTTTGCTCATCTCGCAGGAGAACATTTTTTTTCCTCAGGGTAGAAAGAAAAGAAAAAGTTGGCTCGTCATCACCGTCCCCGCTTGTTACGGTGCCCCCAGCACAGAGCCACCGCCTCTGATTTTCCTGGCTGCAGGAAAGAGGGCGAGGGATCCTCTGGCAGGTGGAGCGTCTTGATTTATAGGGAGGCCAGGAAGCGTCTGTCCAAACAGAATGTAAACGTCAGCCGCCAGCGGCATCGCGGTGGCCGTCCTGTGCTGTAGTCCTCACCCTTTCCAACAGCCCGTGCTGCTGGGGTCCTCGATAACAGCCATGTAAACTTACCATTAATCATAACTATTTAATATAAAACAATGTTAGCTCAGGAGTCAGGTTTCGCTTGAATGAGCGATTATTTCTGAGATACCAAAGTGTAAAGGTCAAATGGCACGTGCTGTTCTGGTGCACGTCAGGCGGGTAGTTATTTTTCAAAACATTGTTTTACAAACTATGAAATAGATGTGGTCTGGCCCAGTAACAGTGATGCGGCTACTGAGCTCCAAATCAACTCTCCACTAGTGTTTTCCTTTAAACAAATAAATACATCTCTCGTCTGGTGGCATGTTGGGTCTGTTGTATACACTGCGCTATTGTAACGAGGGTTGGTGTGTGAACGTGACCATATCTAAAACCAGGTCAGGTCTCAAGGAAGGTAATAATTAGTGCTTATAGCTCTTCAAAGCACTTCACAAACACAAACTGTCGCAACACTGTGGTGATGGCGTCAAGGATTATCCCCATTATGGAAGGGGGGAACCAAGTCAGAAGCTGTGATTTACCTAAGACTACTTAGTCGGTGTCAGAACTGGAATTCATTTCTAGTTCAAGCTGTTCCTTTGCTACCTGAAAAAATCACGTAGGACCTTTTAGCTTTGATATAAGAATTTGTATTTATTACAATCATTACAGGCTACGTGGTCAGTAACTGCAAGGCCTTAAAGTTGGCATTGTGTGCTTATTTAGCAGATTATCAATGTGTGACGTATGTGGTTTAAAACACGAATCCCCAAAAGTCTTAAACTTCTAACATGACCACGTCAAAACTGAATAGCACAAATCCAAGCAATACAAGGAGAGTCTGTATGAAAAATGAAGCTAAAGCCTACATTTTTTTTGTAATCCATCTTACTCCTCATTACTGCAGGCTTGTTCAGAAAAGCATTACCTTTCAGCACTGTTCTGCCTAGGCACAATGAGACTCGGTAGGAAGTTGAGGGTTTTTTTCTTTGGCCCATATTATTGGTAAGACTGAGGAATGTTAAGTCAAACAGGGTTTGGGGGGTTGTGCCTGATGACAGAAAGTTGAGGTCCTCTGTACGAAGCAATGTTGACCTGAAGGTAAATGGCTTTGCTGAAACTTTTCTTAAAATATCTCTCATCTTCCTGGAAACTTAGTGTATGCGTACTGACTTCTTGCAAAGTAAATCTGTTCTTCTAAAAGGTATGTTATGCTGCAGCAGCTATGCGGGACATCACACAGAATTGGGAAAAACAGTAGTAAGGAATCCAGTGTGGGTCACCTGTGCTGTGATGGCAAGGCAGCTTTGCCAAGGTCTGGTGATACTGGCCTTACCCTCTTCATGATCATGACTTCCTCTGAAACTTCTTTGCTTTCAGAGCTTTGGAATGCAGTTTGCTATTATGTTATGAATGGCCTTTAATTTATGTTCACTTATGACAGACAATAGTTTTGCTGTCATCACGATTGACAGCTGCTATGTGCTTCCCTCTATCCAAACGCTACTGTATTACATTTCTGTAATGCCTTTCATTTAAAGATAATGTTTTGGTTCTTTCATAACCACCCTGTAAGGCAGATGTAGATTGTTATCCCAGTCTAGAGAGGGAAATTGAGTTGCAAAGGGTTTGACTTTTACCCATGGAGACGCATGTAGTTAGTGGCAGTCCTGACTCATGTTAGCAGCAGTTTCTAGTGATTGCATATCATCATGACACACAATGAGCTATTGGTTTTGGTTTAATATTTAATTTCCTTATCATTTTTTTTTTCTCTTGTAAATGTCCGTGCCTTAGTAATAACCACGTTTTTGTGTTAATTAGTCCTTTGCTGCAACTTGTAGCTGTCAGTGGCAGTCTTCAAAACTACTCCAATACATATGCATATATTCAAGTGCAAGGACATCTGAGTTAATAAACGGAAAGCATTTCCCGTGATTTGTGAATTCACCTTTGCTACTGTGGTCTTACCTTTTATGTACTGTGTGTTTCAATCTGAACAATCCCAGGGAACTTGATGCAATCCACAAACTGGTGTCTGGAATGCTATAAAGAGACCACTTAATCCCCTATTGTAATATCCCTGCCATGAGACTATGAACCATCCTCTATATAGTATGCAGAAAGAAAACATGGAGTGGAAGCTTTACCCCCTTGATTTTTCTATCTTCTTTTGAGCTAATCTCAACCTTATTGTAACCTAGTGCTTGGCTGTTGAAGGAGATAGCAACCAGAGCTTTGCGCACACAACTTGGATGCTTACCTTCAGTACCTAGGTGTTAGCTTACCGTGGTGCTCATGAGATACGCACAGTTAACATGACAGGAATGTGTAATGAGACAAGGGAAGGGGATGGACTGGGAAATGGGTGCGGCTGTCTCATAATTCAGGAAGCGCCATATTGTCATACAAGCAAGCACGTGTCAACAGCAACAGAGCTATGGCTAATGCACAACAGAGCAATTAAAAGCATCCTGAACACAATAGCTAGTTGCTCTCAGTGGCTGCCTGCCTGCTGTGGGTCAGATTTTTCTCATAGGAGGGCATTATGGCTATTTTAGCTTTGTTCTGTTGTGCTAGATTTGTGTGCACTGGCAGGATTTGGCCCACAATACTTAGATTAAATATGAAGTCATGTTAAGCTCAGTGGAAGCATTTTTCTTCTCTGTTATGTGCTTTCCAAATAATACCCTCACTGCTGTGGTCAGACTCCCCCATTTGACCCTGATGAAAAACCGTTTGGTTGTTGGCTTTTACCTCTCCTAAAAAGGATCAAAGTATTTATTTAACTGCAGTTAATAAATAAATCCTTCTAAGGCCCTTGTAAATACTTTATCTTGTTCCCATGAATTCTTTAATAATAATAGGCCCACAGTCTCAGTGCTTATCAATATTGAAAACCATGTGGAAAGACTTTCATGATCAAGAGCATAAAACCTTCAAGATATTCCTTAGGGAAGTGTCAGATTGAACAGGGTTAAACTTCATCAGCCCCACCCCCCCCATTGCTTTCTTCTTCTTATACATTTATTTCTTATTACTTCATGTCGGCAGCACATTGTAGGAAACTAAGTTGTGTACCAGGTAGCTTACTGGTCTGCTGAGTTCAATAGATGTTGTTCAAGTCTGGTGTCTCTCCCCTATTGTGATGGGTCTCAGCTCTTGCTCAGTATCTTTAGAAAAATGTCTTGTCACACTGCTCAGCACCTTGCAATATAAAGGTGGTTGTTATCTGGTGCAAGTCTGATCATTTTAATTCAGCCCGCTGGGAGTCTAGTGGGCCCCAAACAGGATCTTGTGACTCTGTTACAGAAGTACAAATGCTTTAACCTCTTTAAGAATATGGTATTATGGGTCTGTATTACCTGAGCTTATGTATGAAAGCCTGGCTCTTTTTCATAAGATATAAACATCCCTTTAGAAAACAAAAAAAGAGAGTCTTAGCAAATTGGGTTCTCCCCCTTACCCCTCCAGTGGATATCTAATGTGGTGCATGCACAGTTAGAAAATAGTGTGAATTACATTTGAACTGTAATAATACTTTTTGAAGATAACTTTGTCCTCAAAGGAGACATTGAATAGATGTAGAGAGCAACATGTAAATTGCCTTCTTGTAGCCTGTTTCATGTGAGGATCTTAGTGTTCTTGGCAAATGTTAATGAAGGCTCATAACATCTCTGAGAGAGGCATCAGGGAGCCAGTGTCTTTAATACGGAGGGGGCACCAAGAGATGAGACATTACAACTTGTCTTAAATCACCATAGCACGTAGGAGCCACAGTCACGAACCGTGTGCCAGTCCTTTAGAACGAAGAGACAGTCCCTGCCTCAAAGACCTTCCAATCACAGAAAATCAGAGAAAATTAGAGTTGGAAGGGACCTCAGGAGGTCATCTAGTCCAAACCCCTGCTCAAAGCAGGATCATCTCAGCCAGGGCTTTCTCAAGCTGGGTCTCTGGGTAACCTGTTCCAGGGCTTTCATCACCCTCCTAATCCAATCTAAGTATTGGAGTCAGGGGTGGCGGGTGCTTCCTGAGTCTGGGGGGCACAATTTGTGGGTGGGCCCAGGGGTGGGCCAAAAGCCCCATATCCACTCCTGTACTTCTCTGCTGTGGCTTAGTGCCCCCCCCCCCCCACACACACACACCACTGACTTGTGCGGCAGAAAAACTGCCCGGTCCTGAGCAGTGCCGAGCCGGGGGTCAATCTCAGGGCAGGGAGAAAAGTGAGATGCACTATATTAGTCAGTGTACTGGGCAGTGATCTCATTACCTGTGCCACCTAACCATGGTCAAGTGTTTTTGCAGGCATCAAGGCCACGGAGGGTTTTTCAAAGGAGGATTTGACACTGGACACCAGAGTGTCTTGGTGATGTTTACACAGAGCTCCTCTCTTGCATGGGAAAGCACACAAAGATGCTTGCTTGTGGTGGTGGCTGGCATCGTGTCCAACTGGAGGTGGGTAACTTCTTGATACCAAATAAGATAGGGTGGGCTATGGAGAGACTAGGAAGCGAGGAGAAGCAGCTTACATTTGATAAAAGAGAAGGCAGAGCTGATGGGGGCACGTGAAAAGGGTGGCATAGTTCAAGTATCAGGCTAGGCAGGGCAACAGTCATCACAATAGTATTCTAGATGTGAATGGGGAAGATGGTATTGGTCAAAGGCACAGAGGAGGATGCTACAATAATCAAGGCAAGGAATAAGAACAGTTTGGGTGAGGATTTTAGCTGTGCAAATGGATAGGAAAGGCTGTGCCTTAGGTATGAAGAATCAGTCAGATATAGGTGTAGGTTGGTCATTGACTTGTAAATACCTAGTGCTGCAACAGAGGGCAGAGCTTACCCAGTAAAAGGCTGCACTTTGGTATAGAAAAGCTCCATAGATAGTGCCCCTAGATCAGCGGTTCCCAATCTGTGGTACGTGAACCACCAGTGGTACGTAGGCAACGTGTCAGTGGCACGCGTTAACCGATGTACTATAATTACTTTATATGACAAAAAATTGGTGGTGGTACTTAAGGTTGTATCATTTTAAATTGGAGGTGCGCAGTCTGTCAGAATTTGGGAACCGTTGCCTTAGATTAACAAAGCACAGGGGTGTTTGCTTAGCCCTCATTGACTTCAGTATGCCTTTAAGCAGAATGTGCTTAGTGTTGGCTAGGACAGGACCTAAACATGGGCGTGAAGCTGAGATTTTAAAGGGATGTAAGGGAGTAAGGTGCATGCCTCCCTTTGTTCTTCAGTGGGATTCAGGCATATAATGTAATTGTCTTTTGCTACTTTGAGTATGTTGGTGAACTGGGCCCTAAAAGTCAAAGAGCAAGTCGATGGCAGAAGTAAAAACAGAATTTGGGAAATCCGTCCTAGTTCTTTGTTCTAAACACTAAGCCTTCCCTCAGTTTGTATTTCACCATTACAAATAGTTACTTACTCAGTTATTCAAAACCTTAACAGATATTTTATTTTGAATTGACACATGGAGTAGGCACCTCAAAGATGTTTGAGGGGTTGGGGAAGAGGGAGTGTTTTGTTTTCTCCTTTGTTTCTGTTAATTCTCCTTTTAACCAGGCCATTTGTGCTGAGGCCTTGTTATATCTTGTGTAACCCAGCTATTTCTGCATAGCTGCACCAAAAGGAAGTGAAAGGAAGAGAACTCTAATTTCTGTGCTTCCGTCTTTTACGGCAGCGCGGGTAGTTGGGAAAGTGAGAATCGAAGGGATGCTCGATGACTAATGCGGTATAGAATCCTTCACCTGGCAGGCCATCCCTTTGGCCGTAGTCCTGAAACTTTCCGTCACGTGGCTGCCTGCTGGCCTGTGTGAAATGTGCTGGTGGTCTCGCCCTATTTTTGGTGTACAGGTATTTGTGTCCCAAAAGTCACCCCTGTATTTGGCATAACTCAGAACTTTTGTTAGCAACCTCAGCAGAAAAGCCCACAGTAGACGCAACCTGGAGAGTCCAAGCTAGCTGTGGTAGAGGGTGGTTCCTCTAGGGCATCAGTGAGGCAGGTTGGCAGGGTGATGTTGGGAAACTCGTGTTGCTGCTGTCACCTGTGTTGTACCTTGTGTGGGTGTTCTTGGATAAATATCAATCATCCGTCTCCAGTGCTGTCAGCCTGGCAGCTTGCACCAGCACTGGTTTCACAAAGCAATTTTAAATGAAAGGGGAAAACAGCCCACAAAGAGCAGAAAAATTGCAGTGTAAATCCAGCTTTATATCCCGAGACGGCTAAATTTCTACCTTCTACAGCACATATGCATAGGGTTCATACGATTGGCAAATGGTATTCTCTCCTACACATTTTTTTTTTTCGTTCTCTTGGAGGAAGCCAGCAACTGCAGTAGGTAAAGAGAACAGCAAAGGGAAAGGCTCAGGACAAGCTATGCAGAAAATAACTGCAGTAGCAGCCCAGAGCTTGGCTGATGGAATGAGAGAACCACATGCTGGAACAAAAATCCTTTTAGCCTTGGCATGTGATGGTGGGGGTTTTTTTTAAGTCTGCATTGAACCAAAACTGCTATAATCCGTTTTACTCCTTGTGCAGACTTTTGCCAATGATTGTGTAATTAAAAGAAGACGGCTACCTAACTATTTCTGCTTCCTTTGTCTGATCAGTGTTTGGGTTTCTTTTTTTTTTTTTCCACTTCTATTGTGAGGAACTGATTACTAATAGCTGTTCTGTGAGCACCGGTTTGTATTAGTTGGTGATATGGAAAATGACGAGACTGGGTCAAATTCTGCAGTTCTTACTTGGGTCCTGCTGGCATCAACAGGAGTTTTGCCCAGGTGAGGGCTGCAGGGTTCAGTTCAGTAGTGTTTAATTAACTTTAAACACTATTGAACTGAACCCCATAGGCCTTGCTTGGGCAAAACTGCTCTTCATGCCAGCAGGACCCAAGTAAGAACTGCAGAATTTGACCCAGTCTTGTCATTTTCCATGTGCACCAATCCTGCAGCCCTCACCTGGCTGAAACTCCCGCTGACACCAGCAGGACCCAAGTTCTCTGCTGTCATGCTTCTTCATGAAGGTACCTCATTTCAAAATTCATATGCAATAACAGGACTTCCAGTTCCCATGTAGGGCTGAAATCACTGTGAAGATGCTTCATTCCCCTTTGTACCTCTTCAGGTGTTGGTCTGAGCAGTGTTTGGATGTTTTGGTAAGATGCTCATATTTGAAAATCACACCCCCAGACAGGGGTGTTGGAGGGTTACCAACCTTGCTCTGAGATGAGTTGCCTAACAGTAAAGCAGATGTCAGTACATGGTCTTATTGTCTCGGGCTTTTGACTCAAACTAGCCTGATTATCGGGACAGGGAGTGGGGAGTGCTTAGTACTTCCCAGGTATTTCACAAGCAAGTTAAAAGTGGGTGCCTGCAGGTCCAGGGCAAAGGCCGGCAATCGGTTGTCTAGCCCCGAACCTACCACACATTCAGTGTAAGGCACCGTATAAACCATCCACAAAAATTGTTCTACATATGATGTAGAACATTTTTATGGCTGGCTTGCCATTTTATGGAGCCTTAAATTGGGTGCGTGTTTGTCACCCTTGACATTTATGCCATTATTTAACATGTTAATCATGGCATAATTGTAACATGTACAGCCTTAGTGTGTTACTCAGTGTTTAACAATTGCGCCTATTATTACAAGGAATGCCAATACCGAATGCTGAGTTAGCACTATTTTAAGTGTTCTGGAGCAGGGCCCATATTTTGCGCAGTTTCAAGCATGTTGTCAGAGATAAACAAATAATAATTAGTATGGAATTGCAGTGAGATTAATAACATTAACTGTGGAAGTGTTTCTTTTTAGAGCAGAAGTTTAAAAGAAGATGCTTTTGCTAGCTGTTTTTGTTTTTTTTAAATGCCTAAGGCTCCTACAGCTCTCTGCTGCATTTTTCTTTATTGTTAGGCTGTTAAGATTTAAATGTTGCTGCTGCTACACTAATTATAAATGTTTTAAAAACATGTTTTTTCTTTCTTGCAGCCAAAAGTGCTGACTAACTTTCAGGCTAAAAATTGTATGCGTGTATGCGAGAACAACCGCCCACTGAGTCAGCTCCTCTGGAGCCCTGTGTGTCTCCCAGCTGCAGTGCTCAGATCTAAACTGAGCATTGAACAGCAGGTTTTTTCTGATCATCCCAGTCATGGAAGTGCTTACTGTCAGGAATGGGAAAATGAAAGGAATGCCTTACGATATTTTTAGGACAGCAGAAAGAACTTAAATTGTATTGTGAGCCTGGTTCATAAATCTTTTAAGTTTAGGCTTAAATTTACTAGTTAGCGAAAGTAGCCTTACTGAATTCAGTGGGACTTTTGGGAGCTTAAAGGTGCATGCTTTGCTAAATTGGGGCCATAGTGGAGGCAAACATCTGTATGCAACAGGGTTAAGCAAGAGGAGAGTCCAGCCCACTGTTAATGTATTTTTCTTTAAAGCACATGATGCTTCCAAATTGGGTGCTGTGTCTCAGAGGGTTTGAACATGGGCCATATTCCTGTAACAAGATACTTTTTGACAGTATCCTTATTTTAGGGTCTCTGATAGAATATACATGAATCATTTCCCTACTAATACCAAGCCTATTTTAAGGACAATGCAACCTAGAGCTGCTTTTGTTCTCATTTAAGAAGTAAGAAAGGTACCCGACTAAGCCTGTTTGGAACCACAAATAGTGACCTTCCACCTTGTCTCTTCTCCAGTGTGAGAAAGGAAATGCTAAGCTGCTGGTTTCCACTGTTTGTTTTTTTGGATAAGTTTGCTAACATACAGCACAGTCTGGGTTTAACGTGATCATACTGTGGGCTTTGCACTTACTGACAGTGTAAAGATTTTTTTAAAAGTTAAATCACAGAAATACTGTGATGTGAGGGAGGCCATGTGCCAGGATTTCAGTAGTTACAAACCAAAGAGATGGGAAATTTTCAAGCGTCGGAGTGAAAGATAATTCTGGGCCAGATCCTACCTTCTCTGGCCTGATGTTAATGTCAGACCTTAGGCCATGTGTTGTAAGGAGGACTGCAGGGTTGGGGAATGCATGCTAACACAGCATACGAAGCTGTATTTTCCCTGCCTCTGTGCCATCGCAGTTATTAATGTTCAGGATAGGGCTGCCTTTACTCCATCTACTTCCTGCACTTATTTAATCTGGGATTAAGGATAACAAAAAGTCCTTCGTCAGGTATATAGGTAGCAAGAAGAAGTCTCGAGGTAACATTGGACTCCTACGGGGCAGGGCAGGGCAGATGGTGACGGACGCGCAAGAGAAGGCAGAACTCTTCAACAAGGTCTTTGCCTCCATCTTCCTGTCTGGTGACAAGGGGTGCTCTCGGGTGACAGCGTAGAGAGGCCCGGGAAGGATGCGGGTCCCCCGACTGTTAGTTCAGACCTAGCTAAGGATTACCTGGAGGGCTTAGATGTGTCCAAGTCAGCAGGCCCAGATGACCTTCGTCCGCGGGTGCTGAGGGAATTGGCTGGTGTCATTGCAGAGCCATTGGCACGGCTGTTCGAGGACTCCTGGTGCTTGGGCCAAGTCCCTGAGGACTGGAAAAGGGCCAGTGTGGTCCCTGTTTTCAAGAAGGGGAGGAAGGAAGAGCCTGGCAACTACAGGCCAGTCAGCCTCACTTCTGTCCTGGGGAAGGTCTTTGAAAAAATGATCAAGGGCCACATTTGTGAGAGCCCTGCAGGGGAAGTGATGTTGAGGGGTAAGCAGCATGGGTTCATGCCAGGCCGATCCTGCCTGACTAACCTGGTCTCTTCCTATGACCAGGTAACAAAGAGCTTAGATGTGAGGGAGGAAGTTGATGTCGTCTTCTTGGACTTCCCGAAGGCCTTCGACACAGTGTCCCACCCAATTCTGGTGGGCAAGCTGAGGGACTGCGGCAT
>NW_017729013.1:5849574-5851222 GCF_001723915.1 Gavialis gangeticus | reverse complement strand
CTTGTCGCAATTTCCTAGCACTTAAACTGCCATGTGTCTGTGAGCTCTGTGGAATGCTCTTAAACTGTACAACAGAAGTGAAAAAGCAATAAAATAAATGAGATTACTTCTCCCATCTATTTCATTATAGCTGTGCCTCGGTAGCACCAGCTTAGTTTAGGGTCACTTGCCATTTCCATCATAGAACCTATATTTTTAGCGGGTTGTAATTCACACATTTTACTCCTTGGCAGGCTGGAACTTGGAATAAGTGTACATCATCCAGCACTTGGCTTATGAATTGAGGAACAGCAGTCAGTCTGGAAATCCAGAGCACTCTTCTACAATAGCTAGATCTAAACCTCACTGAAGCCCGTAGGAAACTTGTCACTGAGTTCAGTGAGTTTTGGATGAGAGCCTGAGGTCCTTGACAAAGACAGTGTCTCCCCACCCCAGTATTCCCAGTCAACAAAAGCACAAAGTTTGATGAAAATTCTTGGGAGATCTCAGTTAATATGTCATAGGGACTTGGTAGCAGCCGTAATTCTAGGTACTTATTCCCTATGGCAGGCTGTTTGATGCTTCCACTGAGTCCTTCCAAGGGCCTTCTCAGGCCTTGATTCACTAAGTCACATACGCTCGTGCTTTGCTAGCTAAGCAGGAACTATGAACATGCTGAATAGTACATATGGGTTCCAGCATCCTGGTGAATCTGGGCCTCATTTGGCAACTCTTCCCATTGTGTTTGGCAAATCATGATTAAGCTAATAAAATAACTGGCCCTTCAATTGCAGCTACAAGGTATTATGCTGCAATGACGGGTTTCACTGTAAGTCCTTTTGCTTTGGTCCAGTTTCTCTTTTACGGCTTGGAAGTGGCTCCACACCACTGATGCTTAACACTTCTCTATGACACTGTTTTCAGAGCCTGGTGTCAATGTCAAACACATTCTTACATGGCTATGAGCTCTACTTTCATTTTACTTGCCCATGGCAAATTGGGTGATTAAAACCCAGGTGTTCAGAGGAGAGCCATGCAGGTGCTGGACAGAGGGTTAATGGGCTCCAGGTACATCCACTGAAGTGTTACTTCACTAACTTTTCTTAATGCAGCTGAGGGATCATTATAAGTCTTGACACTAACATGAAACTGTTCATTTAAAGTTTTGTAAAGTGCTGGACTGAGTGGCCCAGGCACTGGAGTTGTCTGCACAGGCCATATTCAGTGCATAAACAATAGTGCAACAAGTTTCTTTATTGCGTCCTGTTTGTGTTTCATCCCTAAAATAGAGAGACCACCTCCCTCATTGCTAGCTTTCACTATGCTGGTTTTAGCAGCAGTGGGTAGGGAGACTGGTATATCCGGCATGGGAAGAAGATTTTGGTCTCTGGCTCTGGGATCCATTCAGTATCTGGTCTCTTGTGTACAGGCCGCCAGAAATACCTGGTAGCATTAATATAGAAGGGATATGAATGAACAGGTCTTATGGAAAAGGTTTTGGGTAACAGAAATAGCTGCATTTCATTTCCAAGGGAAAAAGTGTGTACATAGATATGGAATCTACATACTGATCCTGTAAACAGCAGAGAGAAGCAGATTCCTATGTATCTAGCTTGATGTCAGGACTTTCCATGATAAAGTTGCAGTTCAAAGTATAAATATAAATGTA